>NC_048441.1:11247621-11565082 GCF_004353265.1 Vitis riparia
CAAGCCGAGCTTTGTAACGATCCAAACTTCCATCAGATTGGACCTTGACTGAGTAAACCCATTTGCAACCCAGAGGAACAATAGTGGGAGGACAAGGCTCAATATCCCAAGTGTGATTGGCCTCTAGAGCGGCAATTTCTTCCTGCATAGCTTGTCGCCAACAATCATGCTTGACAGCATGTGAGTAGCATGTGGGAATATCAAAATTGGATAATGCAGCAGTAAGGACTGAAATAGAATTGCCAGAACTAGAATAGGGAAATCATACCTATTCAGAGGTACAGACACTCGAGAAGAGCGACATACTGAAGGTGCTGGAGGTGCTGCAACTGACTGAATCTAGAGCGTGGTAGGATCAGATATCGAGTGAGCCACCGAAAGAGACTGTGGGCGGGAGCATCTAGTATACATAATACCTGGTTGAAAGCGAGAACTGACTGGATGAAGATTTGAGAACTGCTGCTCAAAGGAGGAGAGGACCACAGTAGAAGAGGATGACACAGTAGAAGAGGATATAGGAAAGAAATGTTGATTTTCAAAGAAAATAACATTCCTAGAAATACGTGTACGATGTAATATAGGATCATAGCAAACAAATCCCTTTTGACACATATTATATCCCAAGAAAGCACATCGAACAGATTGAACAGATAATTTATGTCGCTCATGAGGAAGTAAATGAACAAAGCATACACAACTAAAAATACGAAGGTGATCATAACTAGGTTGCTTAGCAAATAAGCGGAAATAGGGAGACTCCATATGTAGGACTTGAGAAGGTAAACGATTAATCAAGTGAGTAGCAGTTTTTAGAGCCTCTACCCAAAACATGGATGAAACAGAAGATTCTAACAAGAGAGTACATACCACATCTAGAAGATGACGATTTTTGCGTTCGGCAACTCCATTTTGTTGAGGAGTAAAGGGACATGAAGGTTGATGAATAATACCCTGAGAAGCCAAGAATACTTGAAACTCAGTAAACAAATACTCACCACCGGAATCTGTGCGTAATGTCTTAATAGAAGTAGAAAATTGATTGTTAACATACGCTAAAAACTCAGTGAAAGTACGAAAGACCTCAGATTTAGAGCGAAGAAAGTAGACCCAAGTAAATCTGCTATGATCATCAATGAAAGTCACATAATATTTAAATTTCTCATGTGAACTAACCGAGGAAGATCCCTAAACATCACTATGGATAAGATCAAAGCAGTGAAATGCTCCACTTGCATGCAAAGGGAAGGGAAGAGTTTTATTTTTACCAAGTTTGCAAGAATCACACTCAAGAGATAAAGAAGAACGATCCTTATTACCAGGTAAATTAGAGTTCAATACATGAGATAAGATCTGAGTATTGGGATGGCCTAAACGACGATGTCACACCATACTAAGATCTTAAACATTATTACAAGCAAAAGACTTAATAGAAGAAATTGGAGAAAAATCTGGAATAGGTAAAAATAGTGGAAACAAGCGCCCCACTTTAGGTCCCTTCGCGATCGGCTCCCCCGTTACCTGGTCCTACACAACACAACCATTACCGAAAAAATTAACAGCACAATTGTTATCAACTAATTGGTCAACAGAAATAAGATTCATGGAAAGCTAAAGAGCAAGAAATACATCAGTGAACTTCGAAGAGGCATCGCTGATAGCAGCTATGGGCAAAGAGTTGCCATTGGCAGTCTGGATGGAAGATTGACCAGCGTAGGGCCGAACATGACACAAAACAGTGGGATTATTAGTCATGTGATTAGAGGCCCTCGCGTCTACGTACCAGAGTTTAGTAGAATTGTTACCTTGAAACCCCATTGCTGGTAATGCTGAAATTAACATCCGTTGCATCATTTTTAGGGTGCAGTAATCTGGTGCAGGAGGTGCAGGAGATGCAGGAATAGAGCACGCAGCTGAAGGAGAGTCGTGTGCTGCAGAAGTTGCTACAGGAGAGACAATAACCGAAGTCTGAAATGCTTGGGTCTGACGATTCTGGGGGCGAATACGACATTCTTTGATAATGTGACCCTTCTTCTTACAATAAGAACAAAACTTCTTAAGGCAAGTGGCAGCAATATGCCCATATTCCTTGCAGCAGAAACACTGCAAGTTTTTAGAATGCATAGGTGGTCTGCGTCCTTGGGCAACATAAGCTACAGTTGTCGTCCCGAAACTGCCATGAGATTGCTCCAGAATAGCTTGAGTACTAAGGCGTTGCTCTTCGCGAAGTAACTCACCAAAACAAATATCAAGAGAGGAAACAAGAGATCTATTCAGTAAAGAGGAGCGGACAGATTCATATTCCGAACATAGTTTCATAAGAAATTGATCACGCCAGGTAGTCGCTTGAATAGTCTAAATAGTTGAGAGAGCGGCAATAGGAACATCCACTATAACCAAATCAGCATATTCATGCCAAAGAGTCAGAAATGCTAAGTAGTAGTCCTGGATGGAAAGACTACCATGTTGAAACATGGAAATCGCATGTTCTAACTGAAAGCGACGAGCATCGTTATCCTGATGATAAACTTTCTTCAAATAAGCCCACATAGATTGAGAGGAGTGATGGGGCCGCAAGTGGGTGACAATATGAGGCTCCACTGAACCAAGAAGCCAAGACATGATGCGTGCATCAAGCACAACCCATGAAAGAGAAGACCCAACATCCTAAGATTTGTCAAAAGTGGATGGTTTTTCAACATCTGTGCCATCAATATGACCCCAAAGGTCTTTTCCCTTAAGAAAAAGTTCAAACTGAAATGCCCAGGTAGAATAATTTGTGCCTGTAAACTTAACACACAGAGATGTAGAATCCATAGAAAATAAATAGAACCCGAGACAAAATGATGGACCAAAAAAATCCCAAAAGAAAACTGACCCACGACAGCCACAAAAATACCGAGAAAAATGGTTGTAGTTGGGTACAGCACGGATCAACACAGACTTGACCGAAAGACACGAGAGACACCTCCGAAACTGAGAAGACATAAAAGAATTTGAGGAAAGAAAAATTAACAACCTTGCTCTGATACCATGTCAAAATATTGTATGAATGGTCGAATACCTTGGTCTTGAGTTTTGTATATTATATATAGACTTTACAAGGATGATATACATGGAAAGCAAATAAAAGTAAATAAATTCCCACATGATTCTAGCCCTATACATGTAAACTATAATCTGTCAAATAATATATGCTAATTGTACAGAATAATAAATGGAGAAATAAGGAAACAATTGTGAGCTAAAATAAGGAAAGAAGTGTGGACAACAAAGCTGTCCTTTGACACATTCATGTCATCAACATAAGGTTTTCATATAATTTGTACTCAAGAAAGGTTAAATATAATTAGTGGTCTAGAATTTATTTAGAGAAACAAGTATAAGAAATGAATCACACTTCTATCACCTAATTTGTTGTAAGTCGATTAAGATGGTGCCTATACTGAGCTAAGATGTGCATGCTAATTGAAGTAGTACGAAACTCATCTCTTCAACTATAAAAACCAAAAGGCTAATGGAGTTAGAGGCAGTTGGTCATCATGTGAAGCTATATGTAAACGATGAGGTGCAACAAATGGGAACCTATCCCATACCCATAACTGGAGCAAAATCAGTGGGCCAAATATATCATGTGTATCAATTTGAGAGGCTCAACACAACTGTCGATAAAGTCAGGCTAAACAAGCACTACCCCGACAATACCTACCAGCAACCTCAAAATCCTTTAGAAGGGGTAAAAACATAAGATGTAAAGATCGCTAGAATTTCCTAAAAATAGAAAACCTCCAATGAGTTGTAAGATATAAGCTCTAGTATAACGCCGAATATACTCCTCATCAACATTTAGTACCAAAGTAGGGAAACTCTAACTCAACCATGTAAGATGAAGGTGTTGTCTATCTATGTCTGTATCCCTAGGAGTGAGTCATAATAAATAATAACATTCACATCTTCTATCTAGACATGTGCTACCAGTAACTACAACTCCATCTATTGGTAGTCCAAGAAGAATAACAATGTCCTATAGTGTAATTATGCACTCTCCCTAAGGTAAGTGGAATGTATGAGTCTCAAGTCGTCATCTTTCAACAAATGCAGTAATAAGGTGTCAATTGAAGGAAATGAATCCTAAGCGTGCAACACCATAGAAGCATGTCTGTTGCAGTAATGAAATAATACGCCTATTGAGTGCATTGGTGTGATGGAAAATTGCCTCACAACGTCAATAATGAAGTTCCTTAAAGTCAACACTTATCCATGCTGGAGATGAATGTGTGTGCCCTATCCATGTAGAACTGTAGAATCCAATGGTCTTGGCTCCATCATGTGGTAATAACTGCATATAGTAAATAACCATTAATTCTTGTTAACATTAGTATAACTAAAAATTTAAAAACATTACATAAAAATATCATTCTATCAAAAAGGATAATCTTTCATACTTTAATTGTCATGAGAAAGGGGGTTGGAGGATTACTCTCCATCTTTTGTGGGATAGTTACAATGATTATGCCCCTCTATTTTACATAAGCCAAATCGAACCCTAACGTTTGGTTCCTTCAAATCCATTTCATTCATTATCTTTGATGATCTAGGATGCTCATTATCTCTCATTGAAGTAGGGTCAAGGTGGAGAATAGGAAAATCAAGAAACGACCAATAAAATTCATGTGGAATGGGATTAAAATTTAGGGGTGTAGCTATTGGCATAGACATCCATCTTGTAGTATTTTTCAACAAATTGTCAACTATCAATCCTCATATGAGCACAAACAACTAGCACATATGAGCATCAAATGCCAAATGATTGCCACTTATTACAACTACATGTACCTTCGTTCAACTTAACAACTTGTTTGTTATGTCCTTTATCCATATGAAACCTATGGAGAACAATAATTACTTCGAATGTTTGATTAATTCGATATAAGATAGTCACAGTATGTCCACTAGCTTTAACTTTAGCTCTTCTAAATTTATCAACTACATACGCAGTATATACATCGCTAGCTACCATTCTAACATGTATCTCTACTCTACAAGTCTCAAACTATGACACACATCAATAGAAAGTTAATTAAACAAGTGCAACGATAAGTAACATTTGTGCTCCCTTAAGCACCCCATTTATGCATTCAACGATATTTATTGTCATTCACCCATACCAATGTCCTAGATTATATGTTTGAGTCCATTTTTCAATGTCTAACTTTGAAAACCAGCCCACACTTTTTTCATTTAATCATTTTAACTTTTCCATGCATCTCTCATACTTTCATAGTTAATGTTGAGATCCAGCTCTCTACACCAACTTTTTTAAGACCTTATTCCTAAATTTATCATTAAAATTGTCCACTACATGTCCAAGACAATATCGATGTTGCGCATGAGAAGGGCTCCATCCAACCTATGGATTTTTAATAGCAACATTTATTGCATATGCCTTTATGCAATAAAAAGCCATGACCAACTATCCTGTGATTCCACCTTGACAATTACAAATGCAAGGGGGAATATATGACCATTTGTATCAATTGAAGTTGCAATTAAAAGCTTCCCCATGTATTTTCCATATAAGAATGTACCATCAATTTGTATAATTGGTCTACAATACTTGAACTCTTCAACACTTGGCCCAAATGTCCAAAAAAACACGCATAAAACGCACGCTCCCAAAAATCCCTCTTAAAGGTACTGCCTTCTAAACAATCTTTGTTCCAAGATTAGTTAGCTTAAGGATGTTCATCCACTTCGGCAATGCTTGATAAGATTCATCTCAATCACCAAATACTCTAAGTATTGTCTTTCTCTTAGATTCTTAAATTATTCTATGATGGATATTATATATAAATTTATTATTTACTATCTGATGCAATGTAGCAATAGAGATGGTGTGATCCATTTGAACTACATTTTGGACCTCTCTTGCAATCAATGTAGAGTCCAATTGAGAGTGATCTTGTGATAATTTAGGATAAATACAAGTATGAGGACCTACATACTTGGTTATCTTGAACATTCCATGGTTTTTACGACGACATGCATGAAGCCTCCAATTACACCTTTCCTGCCACTTCTTACATCTTATTGCCCACACCTATGGTTCTGATTCACAAACAACCAAATGTTGATTCCGACGTATTGAATAACATTTTACTTCATATTGCAAGTTTTTTTTACTCTCAAATCTCAATCCTTTAAAAAACTCATTGGATTCATTCCACAATCCGATACGTGATATGAGAAGCTCAACAATCATGCTATTTAATGCATCCTAATTCAATTGTTTAAACATTATGGAATATAGAATATGTTCACTATAATCAAAAGAAGCCTTATTTGTTGGAGGTTCATCACCATAATTCTTATTAATCTCATCTTCATCAAAAATTCCATGTCACCTTCATTTGTAAATGAGATGTCAACATAGTTGTTTGTTGCGATCATAACCAATCGAGTCACCATTGCCAAATTCTCTCACCCTTATCCCCAATTTCATCATTGTATACCAAATTCCCCTTCATATCATCAATGTGCACTGCTAAATTCCCCTTTGTTGGTACTTCCACATCATGACCCATAATTTCTTGATCAAATGATGGACTTAGCCCAACTGAGTGATCCCTTAGATGTGTCTGTAAGTATATTTCAATAGTATTCAATGGTGGGATTTGTATTACACCAAGAAACATTAACCTTACATCATCATCATCTTTAGTTGGTAATTTTATATAGTTAATGTTCTCATTTCCAATCGACATACGAATTGGATATTGAAATATCATGAATAACATGGCATGCGTGCAGTCAATTAACACAACATGACACAACTTATCCTCCAACTCATCATATTTTATCAAATTATTCACTAAAACACCTTTTTGAGGGGGACAATTGTAACACACCTCATTTGGGCCATTAATTTGTAACACACAATTGTAATCAAACAATCCATTCATGTACCTAAAAATAATTAAATAAAAGATATATAAGATTGAATTGACAATAACGAAGAAAAAAAAAATAGTAATGATGATGATGATGGTGATGATGATGATGATGATAATAATAATAATAATAATAGTAATAATAATTATAATAATAATAATAATAATTATAATAATAGTAATAATAATAATGATGATGATAATAATAATAATAGTAATAATAGTTATAATAATAATAATAGTAGTAGTAGTAATAATAACAATCATAATTGAATCCCAATACCTTATTTAATTAAAATACCAAAAATCTTGTATTTACATAAAAAGAAATTTAACTTTTAAAAGGAATAAAATAGTAATTTTCATATGATCATTTTCAAAAATCAACCAATTGTCAACATTGGATTTGATCATATTATTTTGAAAAAAATTATTCACAATTGCCAAGTAATCGAAATATCTAAACATATCCTAAAAAGGATGTCTAAAGAATTATAATTATTATTATTATAATTATTATTATTATTATTGTTATTACTAATAAAAACAAATTTAAGCAAATTTAGTTAAATAATTTTATCATTAGTATTAGTAGAAGTAATTTTATTTTTATTAATATTATAACTATTATTATAATTATTGTTAGGGGTGCAATTTAAATGGGTTGGTTTGAACCAACCTAATATTGCAAAGGGTTTGAACAAGTATTTTTTATACTCGATTAGGTTTTAGTGAACTTTTCTTAATGTTAACTCATTTTTGAGTTAAATTTGGCAACTTCAACCTAAACCAAAGCTGGTTTAATATTTTATAATAGTTTTAATTTATTTTATTATACCAATATTTTGTTTATATCATTTAAAGTTAAAATATGTCACATTTAATTATGTTACTTATTATTTTAGTTTTTAGATAGATTTTTTTTTTTTTGTTATTATTTCAAAATGATATGTTATTTTTCATTTAAAGTTTGGTATAATTGTATGAAAGATAAAGTTAAAAAGACCATTACAAATATGTTTCATCCAACTTGTGTCCTAGCTAATCAAATAGGTTTTATCCAACCTATGCCCAATCTAATCCATCTAAACTTAATTTGTAACTAAAAATGTGGGAATAGGTTAAGTTTGGATTGAGCATTTTTAGGTTTTATCAAACTTGTCCAATTTAATCAAATAGGTTTCATCTAACCTGTGTTCAATCTAATCAATCGAACTTAATCCAGACTTAATTTGTGACTAAAAATATGGGAATGGAATTCAAGTTAACTCCAATGCTACAATCACTCTCAGGAACATGAAATAAGGCTTCAAGGCTAGCCAGTCCATATGAACCAAACTAAAATCCAAAATTGTTGGATTTATAATAATAATAATAATAATAATAATAATATTATTATTATTATTATTAATTTTCTATATGTTCTTTATTGTAAGTATAAACTAGCAAAAAACTATATGCAAACTACATTCAATTCACTAAAAAAAACAATAAAAAGAGTTCTTCAAATTAGCATTCTATGTGTAAGTATAAACTAGCAAAAAACTACATTTGCATAGAATCATTTGCAAACTACATTCAATTCACTAAAAAAATAAACAACAAAAATTGTGAATTACCACTTTCAACTCCACTAATTCACCACTACCCTGTTATTCCCCTTCTCATTTTCTTTTCCTTAAAATAAAAACTGCAACTTTCTTAACAACCAAACAAAGCCACAATACTAAATAGAAAAAAAAAAAACAAACAAACAAAGAAATAAATAACTAAAGCATACAAAAAAAACTCACTCTTGATGGCCTCCCCTACATCTCTGAATCTCTTATCATAATCCTTATTACATTTTATTATATATTTGAATGATTAATGTGCCTAGGGGACAACTGAAGGATGGACGCTTCTAGAGTTGTGAGTAAATGGTATTCTAGACTCATTTTTTTTTTTTCTAGGGGAAGAAGAAAATCATGACATAGGTGAAATCAAATGAAAGAAATGGGTAAGGGGAGAAGAAAGGTTGTCCATACTCTCATTTTTTCTTAGAGGAAGAAGAAGAGTATGATAAATGGTGAAAATCAAATGAAGGAAATTGGAAAGTTGGGAAGAAAATGACGACTAAGGCTTTTTTGGTTTAGGTAAATAAGGAAATGAAAGAAGAAAAATAAGATTTTTAGGAATATTTATCATACTTGTTAGTTTATTCTCCACATAAGCAGATGATCTGGTCCAAATTGTTGTAGATTTGGAAATACTTTCCAATCTACCATATTTTTAAAAAACTATACTTTTATAAAAAAAAATCCTAAAGAATGCAAGTTTTTTTTGTTTGACACAATAAGTTAAATTTTGATTTGACGTTAAACCTGTTATTTGAAGAATGGGTTACCAAACATGTTTTTGCATATTTTTGTTCTTTAAAATTTAATAAGTGTTATTGAGTAAGAGAATATTTGAAAACAATAGCATAGCCCACAAATGACTTGAGGGGACAACATGTAACTCTTTATTTTAAAGTGACAAAAATTAAATAAAAAACATTATAATTTAGTGGTAACAAAGAAATTCCCCTTCTATCTATGAGAAGGGATTTTAGATCTTGTTTTAAAACAGTAAAATGTATTTCACTAATTGATCCAACTTGATAAATATCTTACAAGATAAAGAATGTCTTTGGGCATATGCTAGATGATGTTTGAAAATAGTAGAAAGTATTTCATTTTGTGGTCAAACTTGATAAGTGTCTTAGAAGATAAGGAATTCTTTATGTGAAAAAAGTTTCTATTGTGGTAGCTCCTATTTTCTTTAAAGAAATAAAAATTTTCCTTGAATCAATTACTAGGGAGAATACTAGTAGTTACATGATGTTAAAAATTCACAATAAATATATTAAATAAATATTAATTCAAACAATATGGCACCTCAAATCAAACAAATATTAATAATTTAAAATTAAAGTTATAAATTATTCAAATTGAAAGCCAATTACAAAATTTGTCAAATATTTCAAACTTTACTCCAAAAGTTCCTATTTTTTAGTAAGAATCTACTCATTCCGATAGTCACACTTTCCATGTAAGTACCATTAAAAAGCATTATAATTATAAGAAATTTCCTCCTTTTAGTTCCTAATATTGAATGGATTAAACTAGATTATTTATCCCCTTACAACGATACATAAATATATTACATTAAAACTCTCAAACCTCGAGTTATAAATGCTTTACATAAATATATATATATATATAAAAACTACATGCAACAAATCAAAGTGATAATTCCCTTTTTCCATTAGTTTTTTCAAATTTAGGAAACTTCTTAAAAGAATTATAACATTAACTAGAACAAGGAATAAAAAATATTCCAAATAATAAACTTTTTAATCAACAAAATTTAAATTTTAATTAAGAAAAGTCAAATTCTAATAAAAATGAAACAAAATTTATCAAATATTTTGTTTGATAAATAAAAATTGAAAAAGTTGAAACAAACAAAAAAGAAAAAGACAAACCAATAGGAGCAAAATCTTTAAAAATCAAAAAAGAAAACCAATAAATAGTAACATGAGCAGAAACAAATAAAATTTCAACTAATAATAGAAAGAAAACAACAAATAAAATTTGAACTAATAATAGAATGGAAACAATAAATAAAAATCAAAAAAAAAAAAAAACAATAAATGTGATCTCTTAAAAAAAAATAATCAAATATTTTTTAATGTCACATATAAAATAGATGATACAAAAACACAAAAACAATATTTACAAAACTTAAAAAATTTAATCCTTATAGAATATACAAATAAAGTTCAAGAATATAGATACCCTATATTAATTACAAACTTTTAAATACAATATTGCAATGGATTAAATACCCTATACCTAATAAACAAAATTTACTTAAAAGATTTCATAGTGCAGTAATATATCCAAAATTTGATATAAAATCTAGATTTTGTTAAGTACAAATTAAAAAATAAAATAGATACAAAATTGTTTTTATTGTCAATTTTGGTCATTATGAATGGAATTTTTTGTCATTTGATCTAAAAAATATCCCATTTGAATTTCAAAATATAATGAATGATAATTTCAATTCTCATTTCAAAATCATTATTGTATACATTGATGATGTTTTAGTATTTTCTGAATTATTAGAAAAACATTTTGTACATTTAAAAAAGTTTTTCAATTTAATCAAAGAAAGTGAAATAACATGCACTGCTCTAAAAATGAAACTATTTCAAACTAAAATTAGATTTCTAAGTCATGAGATTTATCAAGGGATAATAAAACTAATTAAAAAATAAATAAAGTTTGTTGACAAATTTCCTGATGAAATTAAAGATAAAAAACAATTACAAATATTTTTAAGATGTTTAAATTATGTTTGCGATTACTTCAAAGATTTAGAAATCATTTGTGAACTTTTATATAAAAAATTTAGGAAAAATGCACTTATATGAACCATACTAAACTAGTCAAAGAAATTAAACAAAGAGTCAAATATCTACTATGCATCAACATCTCGCATCCTAATGCCTTGTTGTAAAATCAAATGCATCTAACATAAGTTATGAAGGCATATTGAAACACGAGTGCAATAATTAAGTGTATATAGTTAGATATCATTTAGGGATTAGGTTGGGTGCTCAAATAAATATTCAACTACTAAAAATGAAGTTTTATTAATAGTTTTGTGTATATCAAAATTTCAAAGTGATTTGTTAAATAAAAAATTTCTTTTAAAAATTGATTCAAAAGCTACAAAAGATATTTTACAAAAAGATGTTAAAAATTTAGTTTCAAAACAAATTTTTGCAATATGACAAACTTTACTTTCAAATTTTGATTTTGAAATTGAATTCTCTTATTGACTTTCTTACTAGGGAGTTTTTATAAGTTAGGGATTCTCAACCCTAATAGGTGCTCCCATTAGGCCCCATTTTCATTATTTCTCAAAGAAAACAATGCCCTCATATGCAATGACTTCAAATGTTTGTCTTTCATTTCCATTGACAACTTCAAACTCTTTTCAAGTACCGAGTCCAGATTTTCCTTATCTTCAACATTTAAAATTTTTTATTCAAGCTTCAAAATCAAATTTTAAAAAAAAAAATCTATTCAAGTTCAATTTTCCAAAAGTTGCAATCAAGTCAAATTTCCTGCTTGGTGTTGAAAATGGTGCACCTTCTTTGGTCTAATCAAGTCAATCTTTTCTCCAAAAATTCAACACAAGTTTAACTTTACAAAAGTAAGACTTCTACAAAGTATCTTTCTCAACCAAGACTCCTGATATTTTGTTCTAGATTAAAAATTTCCTGAAATCTTAGCTGGAATTAAATCAAAAACCAAGAACAACCTCCTTAATTTTTTTTTCAAGAGAATTCAATGTCAAATGGTAAGACAAATTTAATCAAGATTTTGTCTGTCAACAAAAGATTTTGCACATAATTTCAAGACCCGTATCTTCAACTTCAAAAGCCTCAACAAGCATTTCAACTCAAGCTCCAACTCAAATACAATTCCTAACCATGAAAAGTAAAAGCTTCTTTAGCTGTTACTTCATATATATAAGGATATTGACAAAGGCTTATTTAATCTCTCAAGTAGATTAGTGATAATCAAGATAATGAAGAAAATGAAGAAGTAACTTTTTTTTTTTTTATAATTCATATGTAGACCCATAACCATCTTATATGGTGGGCCTATAGACCAATCTAGATAATTTTCCTCCATGACTTGTATAACATTTGCATATATCTAATGTGGTAAAAAAAAATAAAAAATAAAAAAAAGGTGTAAAGTTGAGAATAATAAAAGACAAAATTCACTATTTAGTCACTATTTCAACAGTAACATATAGTGAAGATTCTAGACAAAAATCATCATTCATAACTATTCAAGTACTATGCTGCACTATTCCTAATAAGCTTACATAGAGCTTCAATTTGTAAGAAAAGTTGTCGGTGAACTTCAAAATTGTTCAAATTCATGGATTTCAATCAAATTTAAGTACATTAAATTTTCCCATAAATAAAGTCATTTAGTTCATCTCAAGACAAAGCGAAACACTATTAGAGCAAAAAGAGCAAGAAAAGCTAAGTTAGTGTAAGAAAAGTGATAAAAAAAGCTTTCTTAGTGTTTCTCTCCTCTCAAATATATATATATATTTTGTAACTTTCCCTTATAATCAAAATCTTGTATCAAGTTTTAGACTTTCTATACCAAGGTATCATTTTTAAAATAAAATTTCATTTTAGACTCAATTTGTGTGATCTATTTTATGCTTTAAATTATTTATTTATATAATTTATTTTTTATTTATGAACTATTTTAAATTATTTATTTGTAGAATTTATCTTTGATTTATTAACTATTTTATGTTTCTAATGATGTTGATGTCTATCCTACCTCTCATGAGGTAGAAGAAATTTTAACCTCTCATGAGGTAGAAGAAAATAAAATTTGATTAAATTTTGTTTCATTTTTGTTAGAATTTATTTCTTCTTGATTAAGATTCGAATTTTGTTAATTATAAAGTTTATTATTTGAATTATTTGGAGAATTTTATATTCTTTATTATGTGGTTAATATTATAATTATTTTAAGAAGGTTCCTAAATTTGAAAATCCAATGGAAAAGGGAAATTGTTATTTTGATTTGTTATATGTAGTTTTTATATTATTTATGTAAAATATTTCTAAATTGAAGTTTGAGAGTTTTGAAGTAATTTCTTTTTGCATCTTTCTAATTTTCAGAAGTCAACTTTATATTTTTTATGTTATTATTTTCAGATAACTCAATCATACTTATCTGTTTAATTTGATTGGATTTTGCAATAATGTTGAATCTTTAAAAGAATGTAAATTACAAAAGAGTTTATATAATCCTAAACCAAGCTGAAAATTGTCAATTTAATTTAAATAAGCTAATGCACTAAATATAAAAATATTACTTATTTTTGACGACTTAGGAAGTCATCTATAATACTAATTAATCATTTTAAAAAGTTTTATTTATGAATATATAAACTTAAAGGACAAAAGTGAATATCAACTAAATGACAAGGTCATTTTGGGGAAAAAAGGGTCTACTTTAGATTTTTACATAGTACATAATATAGCTAATAATAATAATAATAATAATAATAATTTAATATTCCCCAACAAGATTTGAATTTTGTTTTATTTTTTTAAATGAGATACATAATGAAAAAAAAAAAAAAACTTTTTCAAAAGGTTTGGTGGTATCTACCTTTTTTCCTGCCTTTTCTTAAAAAAAATTAAATATATAATCTTAACAAATTTGTCATTTTCTTCTTCGTTAAAATGATTGTAGGTGACACTTTGATGATAAAATATGAATTAAACATATAATGACCCATTCGGGATTTAATGAGTCTTAAGGACTTTAAAATATGTTTATATAATTAAAATAAGTTCATACGTAGATCATATTATGAACTTTTTTATTGAGAAATCACAAAACAAATATTTTTTTTCCTTATTTTATATCAAAATTTATTAAGTCCAATTTTAAGATCACATTTTACAAAACTTTATATGAATTGATGATAATTTTAAAATAAATCATACTTAAATTATTAAAATTAATATTGCCACTTATTTTAATTCTTCTCTATAAAGATTAAATAATTATAAGTTTTTAATTAATTTTAATTTTCTTTTCCATTTTTCATATTAAAATCTAATATTTTCTTAAAATCATCTAAGTTGATCAATTATTTTTATATATTATTTCAAATTCGTTTAATTTATTTTAAATATTTCATATAAAAATTAAATAATTTGAAATTGCCTAGTTTTTTAACTTTATATATATATATATATATATATATATATTCATATTTTTCAGAAGGAAAAAATCATCCAGGAGAAAATCTTTAATACTCCCCGGATTCAAGCATACTAAGTATGCTTTGGAAAACTTAATAGAGTTTTGAATTAAAGTAATCTATTTAAAAATTTTCAAAAATCATATTTTTGAACAAAATAATTCTCAAATTTGTGCTTCCTCACCATGTGGATATTAGTGAGTGTTTGGTAAATCAACTTAATAATTTAAAAGTGACTTAATAACTTAATTTAAATTATTAAATAAATTAAATATGTTTGTTAAAATAACTTAATAGTATGATTTAAAA
The DNA here is from genome assembly GCF_004353265.1 of Vitis riparia. NCBI lineage: Eukaryota > Viridiplantae > Streptophyta > Magnoliopsida > Vitales > Vitaceae > Vitis > Vitis riparia. Next base: position 11,262,732 of record NC_048441.1, read on the forward strand.
TTAAAACAATTTTAAGTAATAAGTAAAAATAATTAACTTATTCTTAAGTCTGCATCTTTATGTTATATTTTTTTTTCACCATTTACCTTTATTAACCCCACCATATGTTTTGCTTTTCCATGATCTCTTTTATTCCAATTATAATTTATGAGAATAAATATATCAATTTGATGACTTAGAATAAATTTTAAATTATTTTTATCAAATAATATTAATACTTAAAATAAAAATTAAGTAATGAATTTTAAGTTAATAATTTCAATATAATTTAACTTAAAGTCAACTTAAGTTATTAAGTAATAAGTATTAAGTTTTACCATATACCCTTTAAATTTTTTCGAGGTGAAACCTTATATAAAAATTACTATTATTTTTTAATTTGAAAAATGAATAGGAAATGCATATAAATTGATACCTGACGGCATGGATTTTTATTTTTATTTTTTTTTAAATGGAGTATTTAGGTTGGAAATTTCAGTTAGGAGTCCTAAATGATTTATTTACAATTATTGTTTGTAAAAGTAAATATTAGAAAATAAGCAGATGATTTTTTTGGGTACGTGTTGCCCGGAGATTGGTCTGTCGAATGCAATAGTTAAAACCTGAGGTGAGATGAGGCGGCGAAGATTGCTGAATCGATACTCCCCATTATCCTCTCCTTTTTGCTCTCACGGGCTCAAGCTCAGACAATGGCGTCGACGAGTGCTCTGACCACTCAGATTTCGAACTTGTGCGGATTCACTGAATGCAAAAATACTACTTCTTCATCGCTCTTCTTCTGTAATTCTCTTTTTCTCTCTCTGTGTTCTTTATCCTATGTTTGCTTTCTAAGAAAACTCAGCGAAAACGCATTTATTGAAATTTCGATTTTGTGCTTTGTTTTTTCAATTGAGTGCAGCTCTTATCTATTAATGAAAAATCCGGCGTTAATTGCTTTCGTTAATCACATTTGCCTCGGCAATGAAACGGAGTGTCTGTGGTCTTCTTGCACTTCGGTTTTTGTGGAGCCAATGATCATCGTAGGGTTGAAATTTAGGGTTTTGGTTGGAAATTGGACCAGCGTATGTGGTTATTAGGATATTTCAAAATTCCGACGTGTATTCAGTGAGAAATTAGACAACTGTGCAATGTTTTGTATTTGGTTACGTTAATGAATTGCTTTTCTTGGAAAACCTTTAGTTTGATTTGCTGTATGAAATTGTTCTCAAGTGAATTTCTGCAGGAACTATATTTCATTTCTTCCCCCCATTTTCTGATAAGTTTTGGTTTGAGAATGGTGTTGGTTTTCGTTTATTGTTTTTTCTGATGTATAAGAAAAAGTTGATCCACATGTCTTTGCGTGATACAATGCCAAGAAGCAAAGGAATGTTATTATTTTCTTATCATTTTGTTTTCCCCATCTCTTTGCCATGAAGTAAACGGAGCCTTGGTACATAATTTTGCTTCTGCTCAAAACATCTTCCTTCAGAATATGCAAATATTAACTGGTGGTACTTCCTTCTTACCCTTCAATCAGCACCTTTATATTTTTTATTAAAAAAATAAAAAACTTGTAGATCTGTTAAATTCTTTGTGGAGAAAAACATACTGTTCATTCTTTCAATCCTTGAAAATGCTGTTGAGCATATTGCTTGTTGTTTTGAAAGGACTGTGTATGGATGTGTGAGGCTACTAGGTTCTCCTTTATTGCTGTGACTGATACATTACTTTGACCAATGAATATATAATCAGAATGCTGATCTAATTGATTCTTAATTGATTAAGTGTGATGCTTTCTGTTTTCTCTAGTGTAATCTGGAGCCCAAGATTATAGGGTTCGAAGCAATTGCTAAAAAACATAAGGAAAGAAAGAAAGAAAAAGAAGAAGAAGACAAAAAAAAAAAAAAAAGAAAAAAAAAAAGAGAAATGAGGATCAAGAGATGTTATTTTGGCATATTATTTTCTTATGAAGGTTAATTTTCTTCATTTTGTTGTTGTTATAGGGTTGCCTAGTGGTGGCTTATTTATTTATGTTTTAAAAAGCCTATGTTGAAACTTACTATTCTCCTGATATGCTACAGGTAAACTGAGCCCCAACACGAATCTAGTTAGTACACGGATGTTTTGTCAGTATGCTGATAGTAGGATGGGGAATAATCGTAGATCTGTTCGTGTTTATGGTCTATTTGGAGGAAATAAAGAAAATAGTGAGAAAGGTGATGATGCACGTTCGAAGGTGAATGAAACAAACTTATGTTCTGTTCAAGAATATGTTTTATATGCAGGACTGGTTCTTGTTTATCTAGGCAATGTGTGCATCTATCTTTGATATTAAGTAATAATAAAACTTCTCAATGTGTATGCTAATTATCATGTTCTCTTATGTCACATTTTTCAGATAGATACTTGGGTGTCATTTTAGTGCACTTTTGATCTATGTTTTGTTTAAAGAGGCAATTTTTTTTTTTTTCCAAGTGTTTGGTTGCTAAATATTTAATTTTTGTTTTTAAATTTTTCAATAGTATTTCAGACATATATGGAAGCAGAAGAGGTGATTTCTCATATTCCAAAACAGTTCTAAAAAACGTGAACATTGAACTTTAAAAAAGAGGAAGAAAATGTTTATTTGTGCTATGAACTTCCTATTATTTAGATTTTTATTTGTAGGAGAGATTGATGTTTTTTTGATAGGTAAAAGCAGTTGCTTTTTGTGTATCCCTCTTCTTTTTTGGCCTTAGGTGCCTTGTATACATTGTGTATACTTTTGCGCGCCCTTGTATAAAAAACATTTGTTAATGTTTGAAAATAGATGACTTTCCATAATTACTTTTTACTTCCTGCATTCACAAGATATACTCTTTTATTTACCCTCTTTTATCTATAACACATTTTCTTTCATCTATCTATTAAACAAAAAAGAAAAAAAAGAAAGATATACTCTTTTATTTGTTTCTTAGAAACAAGTAAAATCTTACCTTGCCAAGCATGCCTTCTTTTTTGAAAGAATTGGAAACGGAGTAGAAAGTGTTTGTATTTCTTGTTTTTGAAAAATTGTAAACAGTATATCTAAGTGGCATCTTAGTTTCTTTGTTTTGGCTGGAGATAGTCTTTTCCTATACATCTCCATCATGTGAAGATAAAACTTAGATCCTGCTTAAGCATGATAGTTTACAGTAGATTTATAGTTGGAGCATTTTAAGGAATTTCATGTGTTGCATGGAGAATTTCTTGAAGAACTCTAAACTAAATATGAGTGGTAGATTCTGGTGCAATAGAAAATAGTTCTAGAACATCCAAATACAAAATTCTTACATAATGGCTTGTCAAGAAATCAAATAATATGTATTGACTAAACCCCAATTATAGTTTCCACTGTTAAAATGTCCATTTTCTAACCAGCACATAGTGTAACATGTGGAACCAAGCAAGGGAGAGTAGAGATTTGTAAGTAAAGCACTGGTAAGGAGTGAGGTCATTTTGTATGCATAACTTGGGAGATAATGATTGTGAATATCATGTGGAGAATACATGATTGAATGACCAAAAAGTTTAATGATCGTGAATGAAAAAATGAGATTTATTTTTAATATCAATTCTTTACACTCTAAGATGCATCTTTGCTATGCAATTTTATCATGTCATGTTAGTAAAATGAACATTTACAAGTTTCATCATTCTAATATATGTCTTCAAATATTTCTGCTCATTTTGTGATTTTCTGGATGCACACATATTTATTTGTGAAATATCATGGCATGATAGCCATCTATTTTACCAATAAAGGAAAATGAAAGAAAAGAATTGTGGTGTAATAGCTGATGTGAGCCATGACCTAATGTGTTACTTTCACTTTGGAATGTTCTTTAGTGTGTTGAAGACACTTATTCTAGTAATTATAATACTGTCAAGGATTAAATGTGGGCTACTTGTTACCTATCAAAAAAAAAAAAAAAAAAATGTAGGCTACTTGTTAATTCATGCCAATGGTTAAATAGAGGGTAATGATGCCAAAGAATCTATAATGAAATTGTGCATCTTCTGGATATTCAGTTGCCAAAGAGGTGTGTGTTTTAGCTCAACTTCCTATCCTATTTATATATGAGTGATTTAAGACTTGTGTGAAGATCTTGCTTACCAAAAAAAAAAAAAAAAAAACTTGTTTAACGATCCTGTAGGAAAGAATAGGCATTGTTATGCAGCAGACATGCTATCACATATATAAGAAATTTGTATGTTATGACAGATGATATATTATGAAAAACTGTTGTGAAGAACATCATCTGCCTGCTTTACATGATGTCATATGAGAACCATTTGAAAATTTTAAAGTTTTTATGCACAGAATCATATCTTGCATCATGAGAGTTCAGAATAAGGGGGAGGACTTTGGTGATTCTAGTAAACTTTAGGCTTAAAGAACTCTGGTAGGAAATTAGTCAAATGGCAGAAATAATTTCCTTTCCTAATTGATCATGAATTCTGTTGTTAGTTTTGTCTGCTTACTGGCAGAACTGAACTATGCATCTTCCTGAAGCAGCTGTATCAAAATTGTACTGGATTTTGATGCAACAGCAGAATTTCCAAAGTTTTCTGTCTGTTTATGATTAATATATTTGTTAATTTTTTGGCTAGGAATATAAATATCCCATAGATCAATAGGTGAAGCAGGATGTAGATTTTACAGCAGAGTAGTAGCTCATTTAAGAATTTTTATAAATCAGAATGCTGTTTATTTTTCAGTGTTATAATTTCCTGGAGTATGGAAATCAAGGATAAATTTTGAGAATTTTGGCAAAACTTGTTTAGTTACTAATCCTGTGACTTCTCTAGGTTTTTATTCTCCTTTGCTCCAAAATTACATGTATATCCAAGGCACAATCTTGCTGTAAACAGCAGCAGTGCAGGCAAGGAGAGCTGAAGACTGTTTCTCATGCCAAAACTATCCCACATTCTACTAAACCTAGTATGTTTCTATACTAAGCATGTGGGATACTTCCAAACATCCAGCATCACCATGTAACATAACTTTTCAACAAAATAAGTGATATGCCACTCTGTAAATAAAGATAGCCAAAAGGTTAATCAATACAACTTGAAATTCAACTATAAAATTCTAACCATACACAAACCAAAACATCTAAAAGCCACAATACTTACAGATAGACAAGTGTTCTTCAAGAGATTTAAACAAATACGTCTAAACATAAAATAAACTCTCTCTAGCAAACATCTTTCTCTAATATGGATTTACAATCATAAAAAGTTATGCCTGAGTCTTCATCACAAGGAATAGAGCAAGAATTTACGTAAGTGAGTCATTGAAGAGCTGCTACAAGCGATTGTCTTTGTCAATGATCTTCATGTGTAACTGTATACATATCATCAGCAGCAAATATACACATATGTTGACAATCAAAACAAACTAAGAAGTCTGATGTTGTCCTCTACCTCAAGTTCTGGTGAAGTTCTAGCAGCCTTAAGGTTCTCAGGCAGCCTTCCCTTGCAATTCCTTTCTTGTCCTCTCTAGCTCTCAAACTTTGTTAAAAGGTGGGCTTATCATGGAGAAATGAGTTTATAGAATGTAATGTCTGTGAATCGAAATGAGTTATGGGGTATAAGGGCTGTCCTTTAGTATGTAGAACCGATAAGAGAGGAGGAAGTTGCATGGCTGAATTAAAAGAATCTGAAAGTCACAGGTGTAGATGAGTTGTGATCCTACTTATCAAAAAAAAAAAAAAAGATGAGTTGTGGTCCGGGTCTGTTTTTAACAACATTCTGGTTTATTATAGATTATTTACATTAAACTCATTTAAGTAAATGGATAATAAATTTTAAATTGATTATGTAATAATGTAAATCTAGGAACAACCCCCATTTGAGATCAACATAAATAGTTGGGCAAATTAATTCCTCCTAGCTAACAATTTTAAATATTCACTTTTAGTTGAGGAACAATTTTCAGGTGCTTGTTAGTAAAATGGGGAGGGGGGACCAATTCAAGGTATTTGTGACTAAAAAGGTCAGTTAGATATTATTAAACTTGAACTTTTAAATCCCAACAAAAATGATTTCAAGATTACAAAATTTTGAAAATCACATATGAAAATGCCTGTGTTAGATATTACAGTTTAGTACCCTGCACTTGCAAACTAACGCTATTATGTAAAATAATTGAATAGACAACTGGGGCTTTATTCATTTATAATATCCATTATATCATGATTCATATTGTACTGCAATATAAGTTTCATTTCATCAACATGTACTTGAAAGGAAGCTCTTTATGTTGGATTTGTATTTATTTGCGTGGATGAAGTGGGTTTGTGATTCATATTTTGCACTTTGGGACTAACCTTATTTCCTACTGATTCTAGGCAGGATTTCTTGGCAACATGCAAAATCTATATGAGACTGTGAAGAAGGCACAGATGGTTGTACAAGTTGAGGCAGTGAAGGTTCAAAAAGAACTTGCAGAGTATGCATTATTCAATCAATTCATTTAGTCCAAGCTTATGTTTCTATCCTTTATGCGGTAATATCTTAGTTTGGATTTCTTCTGTCTTTGTTTGTAGGGCTGAATTTGATGGTTACTGTGAAGGTGAGCTAATAAAGGTATGTCATTTTATTACTTTGCTTTGTTCATAATTTAAACACTAGCCAGGTGGTGTTGGTTTTTACAATGTCAAGATTCTGTGTTAGCTTTGGACAGGATATGGTTTGCCTTTGATTGAACTGGCTTACAAAAACTTGGCCAATTGGTTTATATCGGTTTTCTTAATGGGATTTAAAAGGCACATTTTAATCTTCTCAGCTAGGGATGCTGTAGAAGTAAAAGCGGGTTCACTGCAAAAGGATGGAGTCATCACCAAAAAAGAAAATATCTCTCTTTTTTTTTTTTTAGGAAAATGATAAAATCCTGATACGAGTCTATGCATTTTAAAATGTCACATACAACACTGGAATTATTTTGTTTCTCATGGGATTTGTGGGTCCTACAACAGAACCGTAATAATATGCTACTTAATTTTTAATATAGTAAACTTTCATGTAATCTTTTTTCAGAACACAAATTTTTTTTTAACTGAAGTTTTCTTTAGGTCACATTATCTGGGAATCAGCAACCTGTGCGAACTGAAATCACTGAGGCTGCAATGGAGTTAGGACCAGAAGTGAGTATCCTCAATTAACTTCATTGAGTTTTTACTAGATCATGCCAAATATATTATTCCATTATGATTTTATCACTCTATGTGTGATAAAGATAAAATGCATGAACAAAATGTATCTTTTCTGTTTGTTATAATGAAAAAACTGGATGCATTGAAAAGTATCACCTTGTAGATGTACTGAAAAAGTTAATTCAGTCCATTGCATTTCACATGTTATGTGATGCACAAGTGGTTATGTAATATGGACTTTGGGCATATCCCATTAATCACCAAGCTAGCTGTATGTACTATAATTTATTAACACTATGTTCAAAGAATTTGTTCTATAAAAAAAGGTATATTTCAAGAATTCTACTATGATTCTGCTGAAATATTGACTTTAAGGTAAAGTGATGTTTCTTAAAGGAAACAACTACGAAGATTTTGCCAAAATGTTGACTTCACAATAGAAAAGTGATATTTTGTCTAAGGAAACTACTAGGAAATAACATACTTATGAGTCTGTTTGGCAATGCTTTTAGAAAACACTTCTAATATAAAAAATGTTTTTAAAAAATTTTTAGACATTTTAAGCAAAGTTTTTCCGGCCAAGTTTTTGTGGAAATCAAAAGCCCCTCAAAGGTTAAGGCCCTTACTTGGTTAGTAGCACATAGGAAGGTAAACACCAATGACATGCTATAGTTGAGTAGACCCTACAAATCCCTTAGTCCTCAACGGTGCATTTTATGCAAAGGAAATGGAGAATCAATTGACCACCTTTATCTACATTGTTTAGCTATCTATGGAACAAGCTCTTCAGTCTAGCAAGGATGGATTAGGTTCCACCAAGGAGTATTGGAGACATGATGATTATTTCTTTGAGAGGTTTGGAGAATTCAATCAAAGACAAGACTCTTTGGCAAATTGCTTGCCTCACTTTATTGTGGATTCTGTGGCAAGAGAGAAAAGTTAGGATTTTTGAGGATAAGGGGAGGTCGGAAGGGATGTTGTGGGATTTACTTTATTTCTACTCCTCTCTTTGGGCCTCTTGTACTGTTTCTTTTAGAGGTGTTCCACTTAGTGTTGTACAACTCAATTGACTTTTGGTTTGTGACTCAAAAGTTTGAGATAGTTGGTGGTTGCTTTGTATATAGTTTTGTATAGAGGGGTGTCTTCTTACTTTGATCAGAATTTGTATTTTGATGGAAGGACCTCTCATCCTTCTCTTATACCTTTATTCATATTAATATAATATATTTCTTGTTTCTGATAAAAAAGAAAAAGAAAAATCAGACATTTGGTAAAATTTAGAAAACACTTTTAAGAAGTTGAAAAATCACTTGTAGTGTTTCCTAGAAAACACTTTATAGGTGAATCTCCCAAAAACGCTTCCAGAGAAAACATGTCCACTAAAAGCACTTCGAATAAAAACACTCCTAAATGCACTTGAAATCTTTGATCAGGAGTCTCTATAGATGAAGAGTATCAGTCTTATAAGCTAGCTGTGAACACCATGTGTTTCGCCTATCTCATCTGCAATTCATTGCTCCCAGTCCGTGATCTAAGGTTTGGCAACTAGTTTGGGTTTGGTCGAAGTGCTGCTCAAAGTCATGGAAGATTTGGGGAAAAAACAAAATTGGCCAGCTTTCTGGAACTTCAGACCATTATTTTGCAATTTGGGGCCAAGTTAGAAATTTAAATTGTTTCCTTATCATTTCTTGGGAGGGCTGGGATGGAATTGGATAAAAATGATGGAAAATTTTCTGGGAGGGGGTGGGTGCAAATTACTAAGAGAAATTATGAGTAAGTGGTGGTTACCAAAAGATTGGACTATTCAGATTTGGTCCCTGTTGGGTTTGACTTTGCCATTTTTTGATAAGTTCAGCTTCACCCCCAAAGATTATATGCCTGCTAATGCAATCTCTTCATGTGTGCTATAATGACATTTCCTACTGATCCATACTGTTCTCCATAATCTAGATTGTGATCCAGCAATTTATCAACTGCATGTCTTGAAAAATCACGGAAAACTGTTCGGAAAGGATATATAGCCTTGATTATCCTGTTGGGTTGAAGTTGGGCCCTTGTGATCTCCCTTGTGGGGTAATGAATAAATATGCGAATCATGTAAAAATATTTAGTTTCCTCTTATCTTGTGGTTGAAGATGCTAGAATTCTGGTTTTTTCGAACGTCAAAGTATAAATGCATTTTCTTTCTGCAGAAACTTTCACTTTTGGTTACTGAGGCGTACAAGGATGCGCACCAGAAAAGTGTGCAGGTGAGAATCTTCCAACATTTTACTTTTATTATAGAAATTACTCTTTTCCCATCACTATTGTTGAATTGGAAGCTTTGGCCTAATGGTTTTCTCAGGCTATGAAGGAAAGGATGAACGACCTTGCTCAAAGCTTAGGAATGCCTCAAGGCCTCAGTGAGGGATTAAAGTAGTGACATTCCACCAGCATACTGGCATCTCCAACACCGCCCTGTTTTGTATACAGGGCTGGGAGGCATTCCCTCTGAAACTGGCATATCTCTGGACGAAATTTCAGTTTTGTATTCAAGCTTTGGTAGAAATACCCAATTGTAGTATGACCTGGAAATGTTGTCTTTTCTAAGCATGGTTTAAGTTACCCTCACCCCCACAGACAAAAAAGGAAATGTACTTGGAGCTGAGATCTCTGTCATCTTAGTCATCCTTGTCATCCTTGTCAATGTCATGTAATGAAACTGCCCCATTTTCCAGTTCAGTTACGTTTAGTTGTAAGGTTCTAACTCTTTTTGAGTTTTTTCCCTTATTTTCTCAACAACCAAATACAGTGCATGAACATAATGCATTTGTTAAATAGTTGTTGCAGACTGAAAAGCTCAGAAAAGATTCTCCTCCTGCAGAGCATTGTACTCCTCCCGGAAAGGAGCAGCCAACGAGGAAAATTTGAAATTTGGTGGGCACTTTTGCATTCGGGAATTGAATAACAATGTAACATTCAATTTATTTCCTGTTGGAATCAGTGTCTATAATATGAGATAAAGCACACTTGTCTCAATAATTTTCATGCTAAAACTAAATGGAATGAATGATGACTAGTGTAACTGCTCCTCCCACTATTTGGTCTAGGTGCTCAAACCTAATCAATTTCTGTGAAATGGGTTTCCTGCCAATTTTCTCAGGAACTTGGTAGTTGCTTTCCACCCAAGAATGATCTGAAGAGATGGAAAGCTCGCATCGGCTGAAACAGAGGAACTTCATGCCCAGCACCTCTTACAGTGGCAAAGGTTAGCCCTTCATACACCTCTGTCCACCCCCCTACCTGTTCAATTAATTGACTTTTAAGCTCATATATAGTCCTTAGAAACAAGGAAACCGCCAATAAATAAAAACAATAATAACAATAAAATGGTGTACCTGGCCACCCGAGTACCATGGATACCATGGAGTCTTGACGGTGAGATTGAGATGGTTGAGGGAGAACCTAGTTGCAGTCACTGGGACTACAGCATCTGTGTCCCCGCTGTATTTGATGCATCACAAGTATAACAGAAAATTGTTTGTCAATTAATTAATAAACTAGTGTATTAGCGTATGAAATGAAGATAAAGCCAATGATCATAATATAGGCTGTTGAAAGGATTTAATTAAATCTGGTATCCACTACCATACAATTTTCCGGTAAGAAGTTAAATCATGACACTTGTTTTCAGAGAGTTAATTAAACCATGGAATATCAACTCTTTCGAGAATTGAGATTGCCATACAATTCCAGTGGAGTCAAATACTTCAATTTGTCACAAACGCAATCTCTTTGAAGCAACATCTCTTTTAAAATGTTCTGTCCTTCACTGTGTTTACAAATGAAAAGGATATTGGATATGGGTTGGGTTTGAAAAGTCCAATCACAGCCGAAAGGGTGAGTGGAAGAATGAATGGTTTTGGTTAAGAGTGCAGTGAAAAATGATAGATGAGGTGACCCATCAATCATCATAACGGAAGACCGGCTCTTCCTATCAAAATCCAATGTCTTCTGCAACTCCCCTTGTTAGGGTAAGTGCACAAAACTCCATGAAAATTCCCCCGCTCAAGCCAAATAGCCCTACTGTTTAAACAAATTCAATCTTAACTGGGTACGTTGAAAACTAATGTTCAAGGCTTACACAAATTAATATTCAAAGTGGCCCCTTCTACCATGTAAAAGTCATTTCATTAATTTAAAAAAAAACTTTTTAATTTTTTTTAAAATTTTTTTAAGATTGAAACTGTATTTACAAAATGCAGTTATATTTTTAAATTGAAATCGCATTTGATATATACGATTTTATTTTTGATTTTATTTTTTCTTATTTATTTGTATAATTTTATTATTTTCAGATTATTAATTTATTTATAAATAAACTATTAATTGATTATTATTTTTAAAAAATTATTTTTATTAAAGTAATACTAGACTCTTAATTTTAAATATATAATTTTTTTTATTAAGTAATAATATTTAATATATAACTTTATATACTTTACTTATTTTATAATTTTAATTATATTATTTGTGTATACACAACATATAAATTTATCTTCAAGATATATATATGTTACTTGTATACAAATAATATCGTTATTTATTTAAAATTATAAAATAAATAAAACATACAAAGTTATATATTAAATATTATTACTTATCAATTGACATTCTTATTTATATGAAATTAAAAATATATGTTTTAATAATAAAAAATTCTATATATTTAAACTTAAAAATATAGTATTATTTCAATAAAAATATTTTAAAAATAATAATAAATTACTCCTTTATTTTTCAATAAATTAATAAATTAAAAATAAAAAATCTATATGAATAAATAAGACAAAATAAAAAAATAAAATCACAAAAAACATTTAAAATTGTGAAGTTAAAAGTGCAAAAAATTTAAAAATGAAACTATATTTGCTAAATATTAAAAAAAATAAAATTAATGAGATGACTCTTAATTAACAACTACATAACTTCAACATTGGTTTGTCAAAATGCCTTGGTTGATTTTTTTTTTTTTTTTTTTTCTTTCAATGGGCTATTTTGTCCCAAAACTCTCAAGCCTCCACCTTTTGGACTCTATTGGATTCACTCTATCCTTGAGCTCTTATGGTGGTACAGCCGTATTGTTGAATTTTGGGTCTCTTTAGGGGCATATTGGATTTTTTTTTCCCCCTTTTAAATTGAAGAATATTTTTGCTAAATAATTTTTTAGAACACTTAGAAAAGACACGTACGTATAAAATATGTTAGATAAAATTATGAATAATTTCTTAAGAATTACTTTGGAGAGACTGTTTTGAATCTTCTTACTTTGTAGTCGGAAATGTACCTGAAAACCCAGATCCTGAGACCAGCTTCAATTAGTTCCTTGTAAATAGGTAGCATGGAGGCTTCAGAGTCATTCCAGTACTTTATAAGAACACCACTGCCCAACACAAAAAAGATCACCAAACCCTCTTTTATAAACACATCATATCTGCTAAGATCTCTCGTATATGATAAATTCAGAAAGATCAAATTAAATTGTGAAAACAACCTGCAAGCAGTCCATTTGTAAGGAATTCCAGTCGAATTTGCATGCATGGCCTTCTGCACATCAGGTCGATTATAGTATTTCTCTGCATAATTCTCAGTACATGGATCGTATCCCGAAACCCGTCTACGTACAAGACTGTTCTTGAAGCGTGGAGACCGTATAGTACTACTATTTGGCAATGCCATGCAAGATGGTGTGTAAATGCTGTATTGATCAATGTCTCCGAACTCATGGTTTATAGCATAACTCACTGCCTCATCACACTTCTCAGAAGTTCTCTCTGCAATGAAATCGCAATGATCCATGATTGATCGATAGCTTCTATCTGAAATCATGGAATGGCTCCACCAGAATGCGACAGTCCCAATGCTGTCATAGTAGTTATCTGTTACTGCATTGCCCACCTGCATAATTTCAACTTCATATATATATATATATATACCAAGTTCAAATGCATTTGAATTCTATACGTATATATATATATCATGAGTACTTACCATGAATCCTTTAAGATTAATGATGGGATGGGACGATGCTTTGTTGTAATCGTGGATTTTCTTCGCTAATTGGGGGACGTAATGACCTAAATTGCAATAAAATTTCGTGGGTTAAACTTGTGATCATTAAGTAAACAATTAGGGTTAGAGAGTGATTAATTAATTAACTGCATGTGTTCTAGTTTTGGTTACCAGCATAGCTCTCTCCAGCAATGTAGAATTCTCTGTGTTTGTATTTTGGGAATCTTGACATCCATCTCACCAAAAAAATTAAAGCATCCTGAGCTGTGTACATCATGGAATTGGTGATTCTATAAAGATCAGGCACACGAGGCTGAATGCAGCTAGCTACTAATGAAAAATTAATCTGCTCAATCTATGTACCTGTTCGTCGATCACCGGAGTTTTTGAGATTGGAGCTTGTATTTGTGTAGGAGAAGCCGACACCAGCAGGTGATTCCAGGAAGAGAATATTTGCTACTGCAAACATAAAGAAGAAAAGATCGAAAAGAAGTAGAGGGGTTTAAGTGGACTGTTAATTCATCAATTAGACCTATGTTTTACACAAGGGCATGACACACTATTGTCTGGTAATATGTGGATCATCAACTAGCATTGTGTCATGTAATTTAAATAAATATTGAATTATGGAATTTTTGGTACCTCTGTTCCATGAATACTTGTTGAGATAAAGAGATGAACCAGTTCTGTTAAGCCGAAATGGCCCAATTTCCTCTGATGCTCCATATGCCACTGATGAACAACCTGGTCCTGCAGATACCATTTTTTTACCAGGAAACATGATAATTTAGTGTAGAGTGGTCTGTAAGTCACAATCCAACCTTCTTACTGATGAAAAAACTAAGTAGAAAAATGCAAATGAGAAGATACCCATAAGGAAGTTAGCAGTTAATTAATAAGTGCTTTTATATAAGGAGGGATACTTATATCAGTTGTTGGCTCATTATCTAATGGATTAAAACTTTGTGTCAAATTGGTAGCTATTAGATCTAAAGCTAGCTAGCTCTAAGGCCTTAAGATGGAATTTTGAAAAAGCAATCCAACTGCACCCATATCTTCTCAATTAAAACATGGTCACATGCATCTTTTTCACACCCCCACATCCTTAAAAGTTAAGAAAGTGTCCTCAAACTCATAGAATGTGATGATTCATATAAGATTCAAGAAAAAGATAACAATAAGTAAAACAGGCTTAAAAAAGAAGGGTTAAAGAATCATGGTTGTCATCTGAAAAGAAGACAACTAACTACTTGTAGTCTTTTCTCTTTTCTGAATTCTAGGTCGCCATCAAAACTCTGGGGACAAAAGTGAAGAGGTGAATGGAAGTCCACTCACTTTTTAGTCTTTAGTTTTGTGGTGGGCCTAACAAACGAACAAGCTAGCTGTTATGAAAAACACAGGCTTGGTGGAATATTCACTGTGTTTCAATTTTCAACCTGAGGGGAACTATATATGTCCATGACCAATTCAGGTGGGTCTCTTGCATCTTAACACTAGAAAGAAAGAACTCTCACCTAACCCTTTCATTATATAAAGATAAAGCTCATCAAAACAAGTCACTGAAAGCTCAATGCAGTACTGGTTCATTGCTATATCCATATATATGCTATGATGATCAGTAATTTGTTTTGTCTTTGTTTTGCATATGCCCAGCTAAATTACAAGAACAAAAAAGGAAACCCGACTCTAGTTCCATTGCTTGGTGCTCTAGATAGGTCCCTTTGGTAAGAAAGGACCAACATACAGTGGAATATATGGGGGCAAAACAGCTATATTCATAATGATTCAAATAAAGTGGGTAGTGGAATACACCACATTATTTGATTGCTGGAGCCAAAACAAAACAACTACACTGATTATCATTTCTAGTAAATTAATGAAAGCAACAAAAAGAAACTGCAGGAAAACACCTACCCATCTAGTGTGGTAATAAATATTTTCATTTACTTTCTTAGGAGTTGTCAGCTTCCACTATAAATACACAAGAAAGAGAGAGTATATGTTGTCTTCTCAACATTAACAAATCACAAGACTAGATTCTGTTGTGTTTCATTTATGGGTGGTCAGAAGAGAAGCAAGTGGAACTCAGGAGCCCCACCCCACCCAACATTGCCATCATCATATCACCACATTTGAGCTCTGAATGCGCGTGCTTCAGAGAGGGAACTTAACATTGAGATGCCCATAGACTATAAACCATGAACTTTCTCACTCCTATATGTGTGTATATATTCCCTCTTTCTCAAGTCAACTCAGGAAAAAAAGAAAAAAGAAAAGGGCATCTTTTGGTGCGACAATTTGGAAAATTGAGGACAGTTCCTTCTGGAAAAGTTGGTTCACTTTGTGGTTTCATTGCGTTCTTCTGATGTGAATCATCGAAAACCCAAAGGAATGCGACGAAAATTCAGAGCTTTTGTGGAATAAAAGTCAGTAATGGAAGGGAATACAACCATAAAACGATGGAGACAGAGAGATCACGAGGACACAAAGTGGGCTTTTTTCTCCGGTTGTACTGATGCTGATGTTGACGCATTTTAGTGTGGGTCAGTACCGACCAGTTTGCTAATATGCGCCTCCGGATTCTAAGTTTCTTTTCTATGTGTGTGGAGGACTTGGATAGGGGTGGGGTACTGCAAGAGATGAGGATGGGAGTGGGAATAACCACCGGCCATTGCCCATATTTGTTTTGTGCCTCAGAGTCTAAGACCGAGAGAGAGAGAGAGTTAAGAGTTGAGGTGTCTGCTTTTCATTTTGGAATCAGTGCCATTTATAAAACAAAACCCTAATTATTAATCAAATTATTATAACAAAGATGAAAATTTTGGTGGAAAATGATCCATGGGTTCCTCCTAGTTGAATGAGGATGCCAAAGTGTAGTTGAGCACTGCAGGAGTTGATCTATATATGGTCAAATCATATGCAGAAGTAAATAATGTAGGCTATGTAGCAAGATATTAATGCTAGTTATGATTAAGTTGATGATGTAACTCCATGTTTTGGGTATCAACGTTGCAGATTCTATGATTTGGAAGGTTAGTTCCTTAGTAAATGGTGTTATATGTGTATCTTTTCACTGAAAGCTCAGTTTCAACCACCAATTTTAATGAAGAAAGGACTAGTTGATGGTGGAACTGACCTCCATTGAGCCAAAGAACAAGAGGTTTTTTCTCCGGATATGTGGTGGCTTCGGTTAGCCAGTAGAAGAGAGCTCGGCCGTGGTGCTCATTGACGGTAACGTAGCCGGAAAACTGGGAGAAGGTGACCGGTGGTTGTCCGGGAAGTGCTGAGATTCGATCGAGGGATTGTTGTTTAGGGGCAGCATCAGCATCGCTGGTGATTGAAGAGAGTAGTAATAAGGACAACAAGAGTAGGGTCCTCCTTTGGGCTGCCATGGCACTCTCCTTGTGGGTGAAGGCTCCTCTCTCTCTCTCCCTCTGTATGTTATTGTGGATATGACACACTAGTATATATCTCTACTACTCTCTTGAGCTAGCAGATATTAATGCAGTGATGAAGTTAATGAAGTGGATGAAAATATTGATGCACCAATAATGGGTTTAAGTAGGGTGCCTTACAAGTTCAATGTAGCTGCATTGCTCCAGCCTTGCAGGTTGGGCAGCTAATAGTTATGTGGCCCTCCTTCCTCTCTCTCTCTCTCTCTCTCCCCCTCTTTGAGATTTTAGAATAGAGAAACAGATTGTAGGAACCCACTCGAGCTTCATAAATGCACCACAAGAGTGTCCACCTCTCTTGGGAGCTCGGTGGTCCTAAATTTATATGAAGATGGAGAGGCACATAGAGAGAGAGAGAGTAGATGTGGGGTTGAGACTCTTGTGAGCCTTGTGATCTATACACCTCATAAGGCAAAGGGTTGCTCCTCTTATCATGTAAGTTGTGCCCATATTCCAATCTTCATCAAATCCCTATCCACCTCAACCTATAGCGAAATCATATGATGCAAATCATAACAAGCCCCTAGATTCTTCCAAGATAGAAATATCCAATGATTAAGAGAGTTGACCAACCTTTAAATGTGATTAGTTCATAAGCTACATTACCACTTTCTAATTGTCAATGAAGTGGGTAGAACTTGTTCACCCAATATCATCCAATATCTTTAAACCAACCTAAATATGTCTAATAATTAAGCCCATATTTTTCTATAACGACACATTTAGTCAGTTTTTATCAATATATATAAGGGATCACATGAACCAAAAGAGAAATAAGTAATTCATTAATCCATATAATTCTTTTTCAGACATTGCAATTTGTCTTTTCTTTTGAAATGGAACACTTCTCCTGGCCCCCCTCTCCTTGATAACAATGGACACTAGAATCCAAGCCTATGCTACAATCTTCAACCAGACCACTGTAGCATTGCGTGTAAACATTCAGTAGCTGTATATTTTCCAGGAACAACACTTCATTATGGGGATCTACCACTAATAATAAGACATCCAAGCCCCTTCAAACCTGAATTTAAAAGAAATGAAGAAAAATGTTGGCAATAATCATTTCCTCGTGCACACATGAGGAAAGGTTGTAAGTACTATTTCCATTTCCATCAGCATGACAATTCATCCCAAGTGCGCATGCAATGTATATAAAAAAGTCTTAACTATGATACAATTTTTTTTTCTCTATTTATCGAAAAGATACCATCAATTAAACGATTATTTGTACCCGAATCTTATTTATCCATAACCTTATACCTTGAAGTTAATTGGTTTGTACAATCATGTAACGGGTTAGATTTCACCATATATATTAAATGATTTTTTCTTTTTTTCTATAGGTACCATTATGGTAACTTAGCAAATTAGCTGATTAAATAGGATACTAAATCTCATGAGTCAGTCAGTGAGCTTGAACTAATCACTGCACTTGAGGTATATACCTTTGCAAAGACTAGTGAGATCTGCCCATGATTTCCGAGATGTGTTTCCTCTCTTACTCTTCAATTTTCATTAATGTTTTCGAGATATGTTCACAAATTAATTGAAACCCCCCATGTGAACGAATGCTTGCAATCAAACCTCACTCCCTCTATCACCAGCTAACTCTCTTACTTCTCATTACAACAACTGCACTCTCCTGGAATCTTCTCCTTCCTTGTTAATTTATATAATATATATATATATATATATATATATATATGTATATATATATATATATATATATATATATATATATACTTATTTATGTATAGAAGAGGATGTTCCCATCACCCATAGAGGCAGTGGCATACACTCAGCATAGTCAAAGCTGAAATCATATGTACATATATAAAAGCTTTCCGCACTGGGAAGATGTGCAAACTCATCACCAGTCAGATCCATTTACCAATTGATGCTAGGCCTCCGATAATATTAATTACACTTCAATAAATGAATCAAAATATTCATCATCTTGGTATCATCCGCAAAAGGCTAATATTTAAAGGATGTTTGATGAAGTCTGCTAAGTTAATGTTATAACTTAAAGTTCAAAATGATTTTGATAAATTAATCGACTTAATATGACCCAATAACTTAAACCTAATTTAATTTAAAATTTACTAAAATGCCCTCTTTCACTTGGTTGGATGCCATTTTTTTCATTGTCTAAAAATCTTTTTGGTGGTAAATTAAAGTATTTTATAAGCACTTTAATTATTAAGCCTGATAAAATAAGTTAAAAGGTAAAAATGATTGGGAAAGGAGAAAAAACATCATGCTTTCTTTAAAAATGAAAATAGTTGATAGAGAAACTAGGTCTTATTTGATAATTGTTTTTTACTGAAAACAATTTTTTATAATAGTTTTTTAAAATTAATTTATGATGTTTTGTAAAATAAAGGTCTGTTTGGGAACCTGAAAATTTTTTAACCTATTTTTAATATTTTTAAACATGTTTTAAAATATTTTTTATATCAAATACTTTATTTTTAATCATTTTACATGTTTTTATAATTATTTTTTAAAACAATCTTAAAAAACCAAGAAAAAATAATAAAAAATATTTTATGAAAACACTTAGTTTTTTTTTTATTTTTAAGAACTTGTCAAATATGTTTTTTTATTTTATTATTTTAAAAAATAAAAAATTGTTCTCGAAAACAATTATCAAACTAATCCTAAGTTTCTAACCTAAGAATTATACAAACAGATCTTACCCAAACCATTATATTATTCAATCTAAAACTGCACCAATCAATAAAGAAATGAATGAATTCCACGGAAGTCATAGAAGAATATGACAAGTGAGAAATGAGAATTGAGTGCGACGGCCCAACGGCTACGGCATCGGATCACTTTGACTCCATGCATGCATGCTTTCGACATGTATTAATTTTTTTTTGTGACTTGTCCACATTCAAAGAGTAGCTAGGTAGATGAGCATCAGCAGTCGGCCAGTTATATTATAAAGTTTTTTTTCTTTCTTTTTTCTTTAATTTAATTACGGCCCTATCGCATTGCTCTTGTCTCAATAAATACTAGTGGGATGGTGGGATGGTGGGATTGTTTGATGGATTTTCTGATTTGGATTGGCTTCAAATTTCCACATGGTCAAATCTGGCTTGCCAACTTATTTGGTCCACCCAAGTATCAGCATTTACAAACTACCTACAAAATGTGGTTCATAAATTATTCAAATTTATTTGTGATGGGGTTCCACTTTGATTAAGACTATGATTTTTTCTTCAATTGCTGCTTCATTGATTTCAATGTCCATTGATGTAATTTTTAGTCAAATAAAAAATAACTTATATTATGTATATAACTCAAGAAATATAAGATTGTCCATTTTGTAAAATCCACAAATATTTTACTTAATATTTGTAAATTTAAAAAGTGTTTATACATTTTCTAATAAAGATAAAATTTAAGTGTTAAAAATATTATGTCGCTCTTTTTAGAATTACAGTTAAATGTACTCTTAATTGATAAACAATGCTCCAAAGGAGTTTTATCGGAATAAAGAAATATAGGTATGTCTATCATCCACACCAAAATAAACGGAATTTTTCGAAAAAACCTGCTAATGGAGGAAGATCTCCTAGAGATAAGAGACAGGGTTAAAGATATAGTTAAAAAAGAATCTTTTATGTATAATCCTACATGATATCGAATGTTATCCGTTATACTACATAGATCAAATTATACAATACAAGTAAAAATGAGGAGATTCATTTTCACTTAGAATGGAGTAAGGGAGCATTACCTTTGAAAAATCCTAGTAATCAAGCTAAAAGTTTGAGTGAGTAATTTAAAAAGGATTGAAAGCACTTTTAAATATTTGAAAGTGCTTTATTTATTAAAATTAAAGTTTCATAAAATACTTTTATTAGAATTGGTTATTTTATTAATTGATATGATATATAATTGATTTTTGACATATAATTGCCACAAAACCAGAGAGGAAAAAAAAAAAAAAACAAAAAGATGGGTTCAAATCTAGAAAATCCCCTATAGAATGGAAGAACCCATCCTTTCACGGGTCACAAAAAAAAAAAAGAAAAAAAAAAAAAAAGAGCCCTTTGGTCCAAAGTAAAATATTAGTTCAAGTAGTGGGTGGAGACTTTAGCCTCCTACAAAAATCCATATTAAAATAGTGAAGAAAATTTGAGCTTTCGGGTTGGTATTTGCTGACATATGATTAGGTTTTATTATGAAGTTTAGTCAATGGATTTTGGACCAACAATAAATGTCACGCCCCAAGACCCACTCCAAGGGCGTGACGGTCATTTCACACTTCAAACCCGAAGACTTACGGTGTAACCTGATCCAAACAATTATCTTGTAATCGAAAGTTACCAATTACCAAATACCTATTCAGAGTAGCGGAACAAAATCTAAAATCCTCAACATTCAATTTCAAAACTAGAACATCCACTATCCAAAATCCATTGTCCAAGTATTTGCAAACTTAAACAATTCAAGTAACTAGAACAAATTTCAAAATCTCCAACACTCAATTTTGATCTAACATAAAATTTGAAGGATCAATATCCAAATAACTTCTAAATACCAAAAGATTCAAATGAACACAACTAACAGTTAAACAAAATCCAACATAAAATCCTAAGTCAAATCCTAATGATGATTATTTCTCAGTCTAGCCATCACTCCTCACCCAAACTAAGGGTATTTGAAAAGTAGTCAACAAATGGGAATGAGCTCACAGCCCAATAAGGAACATTAATGCAGTCCATGGATCAAATATTTCAAACTCACTTGCAAAATAGGAGATATTGTAATCAATCATTTTCATAAAGCTGTGAGTATTTTTTTTTATTTATTTTAATTTTTTTGTTAATGCATTCAAAATTTCTAACTGTATGCATTTATTTTTGATTCAAACAATTTCATATCAAATTTAGTCAAAACATTCCAATAATTTATTTACTCTGGTCATCAAACATCAAAGGATGCCTAATTAGGTGGGACTTTTCAAATGGGTGGCTAGCCTCAAATTGTTCCTTTAAGGTGGACGGAACCAAACACTACTAGTACTAGTAACCTCTAATCGAAACCCCTAGAGGCTGGGGTTCAAATCAATTACATTCCTCACCAAGAAATGTAAAGGTTAACTATTATATCCCATTGACAAGGGTCAAAAGTCAACTATTATATCCCGTTGACAAGGGTCAAACAAACTAGAGTCAAATATTTATTTCATTTATTCAAATTTACAACATATAATATCTCCATATTTATTTGTCAAAAACATAATATAAAATTCTAACATACTTTTCATGCAAAACAAGTTTGATTCATACATAAAACGGAATATAACTCAAACGTTTTCAAATAATGTATATATATATATATATATATATATATATATATAAATTGTTTAAAAAAAGAATTTAACAACTGCAATAATTTCCCTTACCTCAAAAGAAGTCCTCAAAAACTTTGGAGAGAAAAATAATCCTAAAAATCTACTCTTCATCTAACAAAATATAAGAGGAATAACTATTACTATTTATCTATAATTTAACTAATCTATTCCTTATTGAAATAAATTAATAAATTCCCAATTTATTTCTAATAACAGAAAGCCTTGCTGTTATTAAATAATACAGTACTCAGTACTCAAGTATTCATCAAAGTCTAACAATACAGAGTCCTGCTACTATTAAATATTACATACCCAAGTATCCATCAAAGCCTAATAATAGAGTATGTGAAAATCCACCAACTAGAGTTCAACCATGAAATCCTTACAAAAAAAAGTAGATGCACAATTCCCATACGCATGCAACCAGTGCACACGCGTTTTTTTTTTTTTGTTAAAAAAAACTTAAGATCTCCCAAATTCTAACAATAAATCAAAATCTTAAATTTGCACTATTTGATATTAAAACGAATTAAAAAAAATAATAAACTAAGCCTAATTTAAATCGAAATCTTCATAGGAATCCCCCCCCCCCCCTTTTTTTTTTCTAAAAAAAACTTAAAATCTCCCCAATTCCAATAATAAATCAAAATATTAAATTTTCACTGTTTGATATTAAAACGAATTAAAAAAAAAAAAAAAAACTAACCCTAATCTAGATTTGGGGTTTTCCAAAAAAAATATATCTAATGTGCTTGAAAGTAACTAATGAATCTAAAATAATAATCTAGGGGTTAGAATCTTATCTATAGAGGTTTATTCTTCAAACCTTGAAATCTGACCTCAACTTCACGTTCTTTGAAAACTCTCTACGAACAGGAATGCGATTCAGAAAAGAACAGGAAGAAGTGAATTTTCTATTTATACCTAGAGTATTATTCGTAACATTACCTTTTCACCCCTCTTCCATTTTATTAAATTAATTAATTAATTAATTTAATATCATTATTATGAATTTCCTAAATTACCCTTTTAAGAAAAACTTGGGTGTTACAATAAAGACTCTAAAGTATCTTCTTATAGTTCAAATGACAAAATTACAGATTGATGTATATATATATTATTAAAATATTTGGGTCGGAATAGAACAACAATTTGGGCGGGTTGGTCAGGTTGATAACTAACCCAAACCCAACCCGTATTAAGAAACAACCAACCCAAACTCAATCCAACCCGATCTCTAACCCGAGATACTTAATCTAAGTCCAACCCAACCTCATTTTTTAAAATTTGGGTTGAACTCGGGTTGGTCAAGTTAGATTCGAGTTGATTAGGTTAAACTTAGGCTAATCAAATTACAATTAGCTTGATTGAATTGATTGAATTGCTTGATTCAAAATTTATATATTGTGGTTTTTAATTTTTTTTTATATTTAGACTAAAATTTAAATAATAAATAACACATAAGTTCAAGATAATAAAATAAAAATAAAAATGTGTATGATATAAAAATAAAATAGACTTATGTCCTTTTAAAAAATGAAAAAATATATGATATAATTATAATTTGATATTTAAAAAAAAAAATTAAAAAGAAAATGAATATTACCACATAGGATAATAAACATCATAAATATTATAAAAATATTAAATTGAGTTCAAGTTAGACTCGGGTTGTTCGAACCTTAATTCGAGTCCAACCCAAATTAAGATAGGGTTGAGAAAACCTAGCTCAAGTTTAACCCAAGTAATGAAGCCCAAACCTGCTCAAATATCGGGTTAAATTCAGGTTGGGTTGGCCCAACCCATTCAAGTCGATGGGAAAGAGAAGGAATATTTAATTCTTGAATTTCTAGCAATATTTTTCTGCTTAAAATTTTATTTTCTTGTTCATTTTAAACAACCCCCCACGTTCCAAAAAGAAAAAAAAAAAAAAACCCTAAACCAACTCTTCAATATCAATTTCATTACGTAATTGATGAGATTGGTATTCCAAAAAGGGAAAAAATGATTGTTTTTGTCAAGTGGGTTTGGCTCCTTTTCTAATTATTTGACTTTAACAATAAATTTTACCTATAAGTACAATTATTTCTATTTTTTTCAATGGAAAATAAATTATGTTATATGTGGGTCTCAGGTATAGAAGTTCTTCATTCAAACATTTTTGAAAAGTATTTTTAAAATTCATATTTTTTGACGTTTTAAGAAACTTTCCCAAACACATCTTACCCACAACTAGAGCAGGCTTCTAATTCATACTTGGGCTTTGGATTCAATCCATATCAAAGTTTTAACCCACCTCTTCTCCCAAGTAAAGCCCAATGACGGAGGCCCATTCTAAATCTAGCTCTCACTAAAGCTTAAATTCACAATGAAGTAGACATAAGCCCATTCCACACTATGACACCTGATCAAAGAAAACTTTAATTTCTTAGGTTACTGCCATTGTTGGGAATTGGGACCCTCTGGATTTATTGGGCTCATATTCTGGACGCTTGGGCCCTACCTACAGATTGCGACCCAACATTGCTTGCCTTAAACAACGGAATAACGGTAACGGCGGTTCCTACCCTTGGGTAACAAGTTCCAGGAAGGCCCAATCAGAAACATCCACAACAGTGCTGAGGAGGATGAAGGTGAAATAGGAAAGATTTCATAGGGTAGTGGGAGTGATAGAGGCAAAATTAGTAGCTCCAAAGACCAAGTATCAAAGTCTGTATTCCTTCACTAGCCAATTTCAATATGTTGAATTTTGTGTGCATGGGTTCTGGTTTTTCCTAAGTGATTTTTCATACTAGTTCTTTTATGCTAGCTTCAGCAATGTATGAGAAGGTGTGTGTGCCCCAATCATGTCAACACACAAACACATTTGGTGGGATGTCCATACCCCAAGCATCTCCATTTGGAGAGGCACTGTCTGGAGCTGGGTCGCATCTCTTGAAAACTGAACTGGGTGCTTGTGGTGAGAGGATATTAGGCTCTGGCTCTGCATATATGCAAACCAATGTAAGACACTTTCTTATTCATCTCCCATGAAGATTGGATGCCTTCTGATATGTCTGAAGTCTGGGAAACTTTTGAATGTCAAATATCATACTTTTTCCACCAACTTCAACTGAATTCTTCCTTCAGAATACCAATATTTATGGTTTTTCTCTTCCTTTCTCCTAAAACCCCAGTTGCACCTACCTAGTATTTTGTGTTACTTTTTGATTGAATTTATTTTTCAGAGGTAAAATGGTTGATGAAAACTTTGCTACTGCCTGTTACCAGTTGTTGAACACTAATATTGAATTTGTAACAGATTGGCAGGTATTTCTCAAACCCCCATTACTATTTTCAGGTGAATGATGAGTACGTGAAAAACAAATTGAAAGTCATCCTCTTCCCATTTCTACACAGAGTATGTAACAACTGAGCTTGAATCGTGCTATTTTTTTTTTTCTTCAATTCAGTTGTTATAAGCTTTTATTTTTGGGGTTCCATGCTACTACAATTGCTTGCTCACACATGTCCAGGGGCATTGGATGAGAACAAATGAGGCATCAGGGGGTGAATTCTCCTTCAAACCTCCAATATATGATATAAATGCACCAGACTTGTACATCCCTTTGATGGCATTTGGCACCTACTTAGTTCTTGCTGGCTTTTTTTTGGGCATCAATGGGAAGTAAGTCTAATTTAGTTTAAAAGCATGGAGATTCTTTATAGTCTTATAGAGAGTAACCCTGAAATTGTCTTTTCATGCTTTTGAGACAAATTTGTAGGTTTAGCCCGGAAGCTTTGGGAATGCAATTTTCTGATGGGCTTTTGGGTTGGTTTTTGGAAGTCCTCCTCCTTGAAGCTACATTACACTCCTTAGGAGGGGGAGATGTACCGATCCTGGATGTAGTTGCCTATGGTGGATATACTTTCACACCCTTATCCGTGGTCCTGCTGGCTAAAATTGTGTCAAGTTACTGTTTTTATGCTGTCACGTTATGGGGGTGCTTCTGTACTGGAGTGTTCTTGGTGAAGACCATCAAGAGGATTTTGATTGCTGAGGTTACAAGTTATGAGAAGAACTCGAGCAAGCGAAACTACCTCTTGCTTTTAGTGGCCATGACTCAGATGCCTCTCCTATTTTGGCTTGGAAATATTCGAGTCTAAGCTTTACTAAGCCTATGAACCCTATTCAAAATGTTTAGCATCCTGGTGTGGAATTTCAAACCAGAACACCAATTGCATATTTGATACTATAGCAAGCAGGCTGGCCTGCTAGACTGCTAGCCTTTGGTCCTGGCTTTACCAAAAATCAGGTGTTCCATTTAGGATTATTCTTCTCTTCAAGAGACAATTTCCAATTGCTATGTTCACATATTGTTATAAATTTGAAAATATTTCATCCTTCTGCGTGCAATTTGGGAGAATTTAAATTTTTGAACAAATGAAAATAACTTAATGTCACAGCGCATGCAGCTGATTCGCCTTCATCATTATCAAAATAACCAAGTCATAACAGCAACACAGAAATGTAGCACAAGCAGAGATATAGTGTGACAAAGGATAACAACCCAATTACAAACTCAACCTGCAAACCACACTCTTATTTCAGAAGCGTCTTCACAATGGATTTCACGTTCAGTTTCTTCAGGTCTGTATATGACTGCCCACATCCAACGAACATCACTGGTGCTCCTGATATATACACCATCGACAGTGCTGCTCCAACCTACAATACCCCAATTCCAGTTATACCACCCC
This sequence comes from Vitis riparia, assembly GCF_004353265.1. Taxonomy (NCBI): domain Eukaryota; kingdom Viridiplantae; phylum Streptophyta; class Magnoliopsida; order Vitales; family Vitaceae; genus Vitis; species Vitis riparia. The sequence continues at coordinate 11,289,509 of NC_048441.1, forward strand.
GGTATGCAAGTCATGATCAACATAAGTTGAAATGTGTATATCAAAATTGTTTGATTTCAAGATTCCTTCCAATTCATGGGGGTTGCCTACCTTATCATCAATTGTATCAAACTTAGTGAGCAGGATTCCATCTATCAATTGAGAATTTGGTGAGGTTGAGAGATCAGCTAATTTCTGCAGAACACCATGTTGCTTAGTAAACTCAAAGTTTTGAGAGGCAAAAATGACATAATAGGACAATAATGGATCAAAGCCTGAATATCAACAGTTACCTGATTGAATTTTGATAGCTGATCCACAGCATCATTCCCAACCAGTGCCTCTCCAACAAACAGGACCAGGTCTGGATTGTTGAGGTTGACTAGTTTTGAAAGTGCTCGCATCAAAGGTTCATTATCCTGCATTCGACAAGCACAAAACACATTTGAACACCCACTGACATTAAAGATAATGTTCAAGGCAAATCTGTAGCCCTAATCAATAAACATTTAGGGTGCATTTGATACGCAAGGATGAGAATGGGAGTAGGAATTTGAATGGAAGGGATAAATCAACATCTCCAGACAAGTGCATTTCAATTTCCATGGCAATGATTTTTTGTTCATATTCTCATTTCCAATAAATAATTCAAACACAGTAATGAATTAGTTTCCTATTCTCATTCCCTATTCCAGCAGGCAAATTTATATCCTTAATCTATAAAACATTTATGAATAGGTCCTGATCTTATATTGTCATCCTCAATGCGCGCCACCGCATAGTATGAGAGAACAATTATCATCTTTACCGCCAACAAAATATTTCTGCATACATGCTGCAATTTAACCAATCAACCTTACAACCTTTGAGATATGGCATATAAATATATATATATACATACACATATATATTACCTGCATTCGACCAGCTGTGTCAACAAGAACCACATCAGAACCATTGCGAGTGGCCTCCTGGATTGCTTCCTTTGCTACAATAGCAGGATCTTTCTCGTATCCCTTCTCAAATATAGGGATCTGACAAAGATGGAGAGTTACTCATCAGTTAAAATTGTACATATTCATATTCATATTAGTTTTTATTCTCTTCCTTGGGTGACAATCATCGCTCAATAAAGAGGCCTGGTTGAGAACCCTGAAGAAATCAAGCATTTGGCGGTCCAATGATACCTGGAGTCTGCGTGCATGTGTTCGCAACTGCTCAACAGCTCCTGACCGGAATGTATCACAAGCAGCCATCATAACACTTACATTGTGCTGCAGAAGCCAGTAGGCAACCTGTAGAATTTTACATTTTAGAGCAGAGAGCTGATCAAGAGGCACGCCCTTCAAATACCAAACTTCTTAAAGTATAAAAACAGAATTTTAGCTCTACCTTGGCAAGATTGGTGGACTTTCCAACTCCATTGACACCAACAAAAACCACGACATATGGTTTCCTCTGTTCCTTGGCAGCATGCACATCCCTCAGTATGTCAATGGAGCGTCTAGGAGTCAGAATACGAACAAGAGCCTCTTCCATGGCTGCCTGTAGTCATTAATTCATCCTATTATAATGATCTTTTCCAAATAAACTAAGAACAATTGGGTGACAATAAGATGGGTTGAAAAGAAAGAAAATATGATCAAGCACACAAACCTGTACTGTTGAGGACACCCTTGTAAATGAGGCTAGCTTCTTCCCTTCAAGACTTGCTGCTACAGATTCACAAAGCTTCTCAGCTATCTCCTCAGCCTGCAAGTGCCACAAGGAATCCCATAAGCAGGGTTTCATAAAAAAATCAAACTTAAGCAGAAAGAAGTACTGGATAGCAAGACATACCACATTCTTGGTCATGAGTCTATCCTTCAGAGCCTTCAAAGCTGGTTCAAGGTCTGCCTTCTCCAGATTTGACTTCCCTGCAATACTGAGCCCAAGGAAAGTGCAAAAACATCAATACAGGTATCTAATAACTTCAATGACACAGAAATGGAGAGTCACTTTAACAGAAAACACAGCCACACTGCAAGTAAAAGCAGAGTGAAATGCCTATTAATCCATTAGTGGACTAAATAGATTCCTTTTATGCAGGGAAATCAAAAGGTGCTTCAGACAAAATAAAAAATAGGACAGAGTCAATTAATCAGGTCCAACACAACTCAACTTGTTGGTAGCCTACGGTTATTTCAGCTGATTTAGATGACAGCTTATAAACCAACTTCATGGAACCAAACAGCCATTGCTTGGTCTAAGTTCCTGCCTAAAACTCAGGACTTCCCTCAGAAAAGTCTTAATATCACCCAACATTCAAATTCTCAAAATAAGCTACAAATATATAAGAGTGCAACATCACGGAATCAGAACAAAAATTACAGCTTCCTGATGACCAAAGCTTTAGCCAAAACTGGAGTGCAACACCTAACTAATATGCTCCTTAGATACTCACAAAATATTAAGTGTTGAAGCATGCTGCCTCCATGGTGTGTCTAAAAGAACATTAACTAATACTCCCATTGAAGGAGAATCAAAGGTAGCAATTAAAATTCTCAGGAAAACCCGCTACAGATGGTGACACTTTATCATCTTAAATGATATCAAGGGGTATAAGATAGTTTAGTACTATGTTGAGTAGCATAAACACTTTCAGGATTAGCTGAATTAATTTTATCTTCAATAAAACCTTGCTTAAGGGACTAAAAGTCTCATTAGTGAACAAGATATTAGCAACCCAAAAAAAATCACTACTACTCTGAGCAGTGAATGCAATAAAAATAAGGACAAAGAAAAACATTTTTACCTTTGGAACATAGCGGAAAACCATCCCTTCTTTTTGGTCTCCATCTTGCTGTCTTTCTCCATTTCCTCATCTTCCTCTGTCTCACTTTCACTGCTGACAATCTCTTCTTTATCCATCATACTCTCACCTTCATCTGCTGCCACAATCACTGCATTCTCATCCCCATTCTGATCTGCTGGATCAGTGAAATCCAATTTTGACTCCGTAGGCGAAACATCCCAAACTCTATTCTTCTTTGTTATCTTTTTATTGGGATCCACTTTGGATCCCTTGTTAACAACAGTATCTGGTTTTTTTCCACCTTTAGCTCTTAACTTCTGAAGTTTATTTACATCAAAAGCCCCAATATTTGAACTAGCATTCTCTTTACCATTAGCAACAAGTGCAACCTTAGTTTCGTCAGTATTACCATTAGCATGTCCATTTTCCATTTTCCGACCATTGCCGTCCCCACCATCACTTCCTGGACCACTGCCCCCCTTTTTTTTATTCCCCCCTTCAAATCCTACCTTCTGCACTTGCCCTTGCTTCTTACTATTGTTCACAGGCTTGGCCACCGGCTTTGATTTCTTCAATTCCTCTGCCCTCGCCTCTGCCTCCATCCTAAGCTGCCTAAAAGTCTCATCAAAATCATCATAGGCTGTCCGCTTTGGATCATAAATCACTGAAAACTCCCGCTTTAGCATAGCAAGCAAATCATCCACATACAACAAATGGAGGATCCGCTGATACACGGCAACAAACACGAGGCCGAGTTCATTGTGGAAGGTCCATTTGAGGGTGTAGGCCGCACCGGGAGCATCATAGTTGTATGATGCTGCACCGGATCGCTCCTCCAAGAGGCAGGATCGGATCAAGGTGTCAATCGGCGATCCCTTAAGAGCATTTCCAAGCTCCTTACAAGTCCAGAGGATCAATCCTCCTCTTGTAAATATCAGTAACTGCTCTAACATCTTCAAGTCCTATATGACTTCCTGCAATCAAATTCATTCAATCTCAAATCCCAAACCCTAAAATTTAAAAAAAAGAAAAAAAAGAAAAAAAAAGTAAATTCAATAAAAACGAATTCAAATTCTTCTATAATCAAGAGAAGAAAGGATCCTTTAGCAAAAATCACAATCTACCATTAACGCAAGAAAGCAACGAGAAAGATAGGGAAGATCAGATTATTACAACAGCCATCTGGATTTAACCCTAAGTCACATGATCCGTACAAAAGAGCACCACTTTCTCACGATCAAAATGCTCGCAACAGAAAATATTTTCCATAAAAAACACGAATCTTCGTGAAAATGAAAACCTCCTTTTCACAATAAAAATTATACCTCCTTTTCACAGAGAAAATGAATAAATAAATAAAATAAAATAAAAGAACATATCTTTCCCATAAATTTTTTTCTGCGAAACAAACAGAACCCCAAGAAAATTTGGCGATCAGCGGAAGAAGAAAGAGGGTTAGGGTTAGCCTTACCTGGCTGTGACTGATTGATTCGTTCCCCTTTCTGTCTTCAAACCAACGGAACGCAGAGAGAAGGAAAAAGGGTAAGAAAAAATAAAAGAAAAAAAACTAAAACAATGAGAGAATTGGGAATGAGGCCACATATATATAGAATTTTGACTGGTCTGCGAACGCCGCGTTGACCTCCTTCCATTCTTGAATGGTCAGACAAGGTAAAAAAAATGTGGAATATTCACCCAAAATATCAAAGCAAAAAGCAATTCATTCATTTAGATTTGGGAACGGGAGAAAATTGTGATGAAATTGGATCTTGGATTTGATTTTATTTTTGATATATTTATGAATGCAAATTTCGCAACCCAAAATGGAATCATATTAACTTCAATTTGGATTTCATTTATGATATTTACATTTTGTGAGAGAAATGTTACTCAAGACGGTTTTAAAAAATAATTTTTTATTTCATAACATATTTTATAAAATAAAAATCGGTTTAGAATTCTAAATATTTTTAATATGTTTTTAATATTTTTTAAATATTTTAAAAAATAATAATTTATAGATATAATGTTTTATTTTAATTATTTTTTATGTTTATATAATAAAAAATTAAAACAAATAAAATATTGTAAAATGAAAGAATAAAAAGAAGAAAAGATGAGAAAATAAATGAGAATATTTAGAAAAAAATAAAATACTATCAAAGAAATTGAATCCATAATTTCGATAAATTATCTCATATGTTATAACGTAAAGTATACTATTAAAAGAAATCGTATCCTATATTTTTTTAATGGAATAATTTTTTTTTTATTTTTTAGTTATCAAATACATTTTCTTATTTTTTGTTTTTAAAAATAAAAAATTATTTTTGATAACCTTTTCAAAAAGACCCTAATATTTTGATGGGGTTGATGGTGGGAGTATACAAAATATTACTTAATTAATTTTACATATTTTTTAAATTTATGGAAAATTTAAGATAATTTTATCATAATAATTATATTTACTTTTATTTTAAATATTAAAACAACTTGCTTTAAGATTTTTGTGGATAATCTGGCATAGAAATTAATGCACGGGAAATCTTAGGTGTTTGGACTAAATGGTGCCTTCAAGTAAGGAATCACCAACCCCAAACTGTGTCTTTTTCTAGGAATATAAGGTCACCACCTCCCAATTTTGTGATTTATTCTACCTATTCAGAAAAAGAATGTGGTATTTATTGGCAAAGAATATAATAACTCCTTTGTAGAGATGGTATAAGTATAACCACAAGTTATTTATATTTACATATGATGGAGATTTCGTATTAATGGAATAATTTAGGCTTGTTTGGTAATTATTTAAAAAAATAGGTCTAATTTATGGTGTTTTATAGGACAACAATATGTTTGGAAACCTAAAATATTTTTAATATTTTTTAAATATGTTTTAAAAATAATTTTTATATATAGGGGTTTATTTTTAATTGTTCTACATGTTTGTATAATTATTTTTTAAAACAGTCTTTAAAAAACAAGTGAAAATATCATAAAACAACTAAATGACGTTTTCTAAAAACACCATGTTTTTTGTTTTTAAGATTAGAAGATAGAAAACAGTTTTTGGTTGTCAAATATGTTTTCTATATTTTTATTTTAGAGAACAAAAAACTGTTCTAAAAAACAATTACTAAACAGACCCTTACTCTCTAATTTATTTTCATAAGTTTTATTCTCTTCAATTAGTTCTCTTAATGAATTAGTCAAATTACATCAACATGCTAATATGGTATAGTATTTTATCATAATTGTATTACAAGAGTACTTTTGTAAAGCTTTAAATTAGACAAGTGAAGACAAGAATTTGCTCATCTCTCAAAATGAGTAAAAATAGATAATAGTTAAATGAAGATAATCAACACTCTCTTAATGCATTTATTTGGATGTCCATAATACTCGGCATAATATTTCTCATTAAAACTTTTTTAAAAAACCTTGTAAAGAAAAATCTATTAGGATTGTTTCATTAAACCTTGTTAGAAAAAATCACGACAAGAAAAAAAGCTAAGAGAAAAAGAGTAGGATGCACTAGCATTCTTTAATAAATATGTTTTTCATCATGATAATATGAGTATAATTTCTTTGAAAATTGATCATGGAATAGCTTTGAATTGACTTATTTGAATATTGTCTATTAGCCTCTTCAATGTCACAATTAGCAATATCTTCATGAGTAAGTTGGATTCTCACTAAACATACTTATTGAATATTAATGTCCCAACTTTTCTAAAGTACATGTGTACATAAAAACTTTGATGAAATATATTTGGTTCAATCATCTTTAGCACATTATCCTTTCACCTACTTAATTACAATATATACAGTCGTATAATATTATTAGGATATCTTTGATTGAGAGTAATATACATGATTATCGAATATGTTAAATTATAAATCTTAATCATATGCATTCACCATTTGTTTCATAAATTATATAAATATTTGAATTAATCAAAGAAATGACAATCATTGTTTATTTTGTAAATTGTCTTAATATAAAGGTATTGTCACAAGCAAATACATATCTTCTTTAAAAAGTTAGCCTGCATCAGTATATTCGAGTAGTTGCTATTTTGATTTCCTTAAATACAATAGACTCATATAAGTTTTATAACAAAGGTAATGTAATATATGCTTGACTCAACTCCAATATCTTCAAGTTGGAGCATAATTTTATATTACCAATAAATTGATAGAAACAATAAGATTATGCATATTGGATGGTATGCTTAGAGAACCACTCAAGAATTACGTTATTTTGGTAACAAAAGGATATATATATATATATATATATATATATATATATATATATATTTATTGCACAAAGTAGGTAAATATATTTATTTTAATATATAAGTAATGTATTAATATGTCCCATAGTCTAGATTCTATACAACATAGATAGCATCAAACATGTGCATGAGGTAATGATTGTTAGATCCTTCAAGCTAGAACATTGTTCCAATTGTGAATGGAATTTAGCTTATCCATTTGGTTGATTGCAACACATAGTTGCTACTTCAATAGAATCACTTAACTTGGTCGTAGGATGGGTACTGTCGAGCTCAAAACTAGTGTGTTGAATGGGATTGTTAGCTATATGCTTTATTAAATGACTGTCATTAGAGTGCTTGTATGATTAGCATGACAGATAACAAAGAATTCTTAATCCTGAAAGGGGTTTTCCATGTCCAATAATCTTGCAATATGCACTTTGACATATCCTTATGCATGATCCCAATATGATTGGGTGTATTATGTATTTAGTCTATGGGCATGTTAATTTAATGAAAGAATTCATGTAGTAAATATACTATTGGTTGATCATATTTGAGCACAATAAGTTTTAGGTGGTACTATATATATATATATATATATAGATAGAGAGAGAGAGAGAGAGAGAGAGAGAGAGAGAGGTATGTAGTTTTCTTTTTATCATTAGTAAGGGTTGAAAATTTAGTAAGATACGTTTCACGAGGGATTTAGCTAAATTAGTTTAGGTACGAGTATGAAAAACATAATGATCAACATCAATCAAAATTGATATGTAATAGTTGATAAGCATTTGGGATATAGATATAGTAACATTGTTAAGATGCATTGTTTTGATTAAGTGATAAGATAATTGTTAGCCCAAGGGTTCTCCTAATCAGGTTTTGATGATAACAAACCATGGTTAAGTGACTAATTGTTTTAAACTGTTAAGAATCTCAGGCTTAATCTAAAAAATTCATCAAGGACCAAACGAATACGGGATCGAGATCATTTGGAAGACTTGTAATCATAGGAAATGAATGTAAGATGATAGCATGAGTGCACTTAGGATGTTCATACCTTTTCATGCATCTTAGAAAACTCGGTTTATTCTCTAAAACTTGTTTTTCTTTAAAACTCGAGTTTTATCAAATATACCTTAGGCAAATTGATTCAAAATTGGCATATTAACTCTCCTAAAGACTTTACCTAAGTATTGGAAAAGAAAGAAATAAAAAATGATAGGTTTTCGGGGCCAAAAGGCTCAACCGGTCGAGGCTATGGCCAACCGGCTCAATCGGTTGGGGAATCGGTCGACCGGTTGCCCTTGTCCGATCGAGGTCCGGTCGAGGGAGACACAAAATTTTCTCTCTCTCCCAGTAGCTTTCTCTTCCCGGTCGAGCCTCACCCTTGTCCGGTCGAGGTCCGGTCGAGGCAACGGTAACCTGTCATGCATTAAATGTACCAACGGCTAGTGATCCGGTCGACCCTTTGCTCGTCCGGTCGAGACTACTTTTCTGCTGTTTTTGTCTCCCGAGCCTAGAAACCTATAAATTGAGAGCTCCTCTTCATTTATGTGGAAGAGAACTATTGCATTCAAAGCCTACCTACCTGTTCTTGATCAAAAAGCTCTCTATTTCTTTCTAAGTGCATCAAACCATCACTTGCATATTCTTAGTGCACTCTTGCAATTCATCCTAGCCTTCTCTTGTACTTGAGCCATCCTTAAGCTAGGTTGAGAGTTTCATCCTTGTGTAAACTAAGTGTGAAAGCCTTCAAGTGGTTCAAATCTTGAAGAGATTGTGTAAGAGCCTATTGGAGCCGGAATCCAAGTGTAAGACGATTGAAAGCTTGATTGAAGCTTCAAGTTAGTGGAACCCTCACTCGGTTAGGAGATTGAGGAGAGTGGACGTAGGCAAGGAAGGGCCGAACCACTATAAACCCGAGTTTGAATTCTCTAACTTTATCTTTTTCCTTTATTTATTTTGTGCATATATTATTGTGTGGAAAAAGATTTTGAAAAACCCAATTCAAGCAAAGTATATAAAGGATCTTCTCAAGAGGTTCAACATGGAAGAAACCAAGGTGATGAAAACTCCAATGAGCTCATCCATCAAGCTTGACATGGATGAAAAAGGTAAATCTATTGACTCAACTATGTATAGAGGCATGATAGGATCTTTGCTTTATTTGACCGCTAGTAGACCCGATATCATGTATAGTGTATGCTTGTGTGCCGTTAAAAGAATTCTTAGATATTTGAAAGGGACAATGAATATTGGTTTGTGGTATCCTAAGGGTGATAATTTTGAATTGATTGGTTTCTCGGATGTCGATTTTGCCGGTTGTAGAGTTGAAAGAAAGAGCACTAGTGACACTTATCATTTCTTAGGACACTCACTTGTCTCATGGCATAGTAAGAAGCAAAATTCGGTAGCTTTGTCAACGGCTGAAGCCGAGTACATAGCAGCCGATTTGTGTTGTGCACAAATCCTTTGGATGAAACAAACACTTAGTGATTTTAACTTGTCTTTTGAGCATGTTCCTATCAAATGTGATAACACTAGTGCCATAAATATTTCAAAAAATCTCGTGCAACACTCTAGGACCAAGCATATAGAAATTAGACATCATTTTCTTAGAGATCATGCACAAAAGGGTGACATTACACTTGAATTTGTAAGCACAAAAGATCAACTTACCGATATTTTTACAAAACCTCTAAGTGAAGAACAATTTTCCGATATTAGAAGACAACTAGGGGTTATTTCTCTTTGATCTGATGTTTGTTTAATGAATTCTTGTTGGAAATGCATTAGGATTGCATAAATTTCATCTCATACTCATCATATAGCAATCCCTTAGGAAATAGGTCAATTTTTGACCAAAAATACAAATTCCCGTGGCATTGGACATCAAAAATTGGGGATTTCAACTGAAAAGGGCAGGGGGAGGATCACAAGACAAGAAAATGCAAGAAAAATTGGAAAACGAGAACGTTGACCGTTGACCAAGCGGTCGACCGGTTGGGGAACCGATCGACTGGTTCGTCGGGGCTGGGAATTTAAAGAGCCCCCGCACATCAGTTTTTTCCACTGTTCTCTGGTATTCCTTGAAGCCTCTTTATCTTCCCGCCTTCAGAGACCTGTTTGGACTGTTCCTTGGATCGATTTCGGGGTTAGGAGTGACTTTTGGAGAGATTTTGGGGCTAGGGTTCCATCTTTGGACGGATTCGGACTTCGGATCTGGACTGGCTCCTCTCTGATTGCGTGCCATCTTTTGGTTTTGCCCCTTTCCCGCGCGCCTAGGGCTGATTCGGGTTGGTCTTCTCTCTTTGCCTGCTCTCTTCATTTCTCCCAAGTTTATCTTCATTTTTGGATTTGGATGGCTTCTCGAAAGGAGACGGGTACTTCCAGGGCTCAGGGCAAGCGCCTTGCTGAGCCCTCTCGGCAGCCTGAGCAGACTGAGGCTCGCCGAAAGGCGAGGTACGACACCGCCCTCTTCGGCTCAGTTGAGGATTATCAGAGATACAAGACTCATTTTGCTAAGAGAAAGATGGTTCCAAGGAGAAACATCAATTTCTCCCAACTTCAGAGCCTCGGGTTTGAGAGACTCTTCATCAGGATGGGATGACTACCAGTTGTGATGATTTCTGAGCCTATTTATCCAACCTTAGTGCGTGCATTCTACTCCAGGATGACCTATGGACTTGGAGGACCAATTAGGACCACTGTCCGAGGAGTTGAGATTGAGCTGAGTCCGAATAGCATCTGCCGCATCCTTGACATTCCCCCTGTTGGTCTCCCAGCATATGAGGCCAAGGCATGACCTACTATCCCAGGGTTCGAGCCTAGAGAGGCTATTCAGAGGCTGTGCGGACTTGTAGTTGCCCATGGGACGGGCAAACCTTCAGCACATAGTCTGACCGTGCCTAGCTGAGTCCTTCACCATATGATATGCTCCATCTTATTGCCACGTGGAGGACATCGGGATGAGGTATCCTACTATGAGGCCTTTCTTGTTGACTCACTTATCACCGGGAGACGGATACACGTAGGATATGTGATGATGAGGCATATGATGACCTGCTGTGAGAGTACCACACGTGTGCTTCCTTACGACCACTTCCTCACTCGTGTCTTCAAGGATGCAGGGGTAGACTTGAGTAGAGAGACAGAGTTTGAGGCACCCAGCATCTATGACACGTATGACGAGCATTCTCTGGGACGCATGAAGCTTGAGAAGGCCCCCAATGGCTCCTGGGTTAGGAAAGCCGAGCGACAGGCTCGGGGACATGATCAGATACACCCCAGAGTAGAGGAGGAGGACGAGATCAGAGAGATGGAGGATGGGTTGGACCCTCAGAGGGACCTTGAGCAGAGCGGGCCCGAGCTTGACATTCCACCTCCACATCAGTCAGAGGGCATTCATGTTGAGGCGACCTTCTCTGAGCCTATGATGACTGAGCCATCCTTCATCGTAGGCTATTCATCTCAGCCATCGTTTATCGAGCTACCATCTCAGGCTCCTCATGCTCCTGATCATCCACCTTGGATGGATTTGTCGGCACAGATCAGCTCTCTCGGGTCTCGTATGGAGGAGTTAGCAGTGGTTCATGATACTCGCTTTTATTCCATGGAGGATCGCATTGATCAGTATCAGGCCGGCTTCACCTCTCAGTTTGAGCATCTCGTACAGAGGATTGAGCATCTTGAGAGCCGTTAGGAGAGTCAGCACGAGGAGATGATGGCTTACCTCCGTTCAGTGTTTCCACCACCACCTCCTCAGCCTTGATTTTGTTTAGGATCCCCCTTCGTTTCTTTTTGATGTTGCCAAAGGGGGAGATATGTTAGGATAGGGACATTAGGAGACTTTTTCATTTCCATGCATATCATACTTATGCTTTCATGTACTGTTGCTCATGCTTATATATGATATGACACTCTTATTGATTCACATTGTCTTCTCGCTTTAAATTTCCTAAATTTTGTGTTGATTATTCCATGATTGGTTTGAGGGGGAGATTTCTTTGTCTCCTAGACAACCAAGGTTTGTCATCATAAAAAAGGGGGAGATTGTTAGCCCAAGGGTTCTCCTAATCAGGTTTTGATGATAACAAACCATGGTTAAGTGACTAATTGTTTTAAACTGTTAAGAATCTCAGGCTTAATCTAAAAAATTCATCAAGGACCAAACGAATACGGGATCGAGATCATTTGGAAGACTTGTAATCATAGGAAATGAATGTAAGATGATAGCATGAGTGCACTTAGGATGTTCATACCTTTTCATGCATCTTAGAAAACTCGGTTTATTCTTTAAAACTTGTTTTTCTTTAAAACCCAAGTTTTATCAAATATACCTTAGGCAAATTGATTCAAATTTGGCATATTAACTCTCCTAAAGACTTTGCCTAAGTATTGGAAAAGAAAGAAATAAAAAAGGATAGGTTTTCGGGGCCAAAAGGCTCAACCGGTCGAGGCTATGGCCAACCGGCTCAACCGGTTGGGGAACCGGTTGACCGGTTGCCCTTGTCCGGTCGAGGTCCGGTCGAGGGAGACACAAAATTTTCTCTCTCTCCCAGTAGCTTTCTCTTCCCGGTCGAGCCTCACCCTTGTCCGGTCGAGGTCCGGTCGAGGCAACGGTAACCTGCCATGCATTAAATGCACCAACGGCTAGTGATCCGGTCGACCCTTTGCTCGTCCGGTCGAGGCTACTTTTCTGCTGTTTTTGTCTCCCGAGCCTAGAAACCTATAAATTGAGAGCTCCTCTTCATTTATGTGGAAGAGAACTATTGCATTCAAAGCCTACCTACCTGTTCTTGATAAAAAAGCTCTCCATTTCTTTCTAAGTGCATCAAACCATCACTTGCATATTCTTAGTGCACTCTTGCAATTCATCCTAGCCTTCTCTTGTACTTGAGCCATCCTTAAGCTAGGTTGAGAGTTTCATCCTTGTGTAAACTAAGTGTGAAAGCCTTCAAGTGGTTCAAATCTTGAAGAGATTGTGTAAGAGCCTATTGGAGCCGGAATCCAAGTGTAAGACGATTGAAAGCTTGATTGAAGCTTCAAGTTAGTGGAACCCTCACTCGGTTAGGAGATTGAGGAGAGTGGACGTAGGCAAGGAAGGGCCGAACCACTATAAACCCGAGTTTGAATTCTCTAACTTTATCTCTTTCCTTTATTTATTTTGTGCATATATTATTGTGTGGAAAAAGATTTTGAAAAACCCAATTCACCCCCCTCCCCCCCCCTCCCCCTTTTGGGTATTTTCCTTAATTAATTCATAGCCTTTGTTTTATCAATAATTAAGACCATTATTGGATTATTTGAGCAAAAAAATATAGCAAAGGTAATGTCACAAGTAGAAAGTAATCAAATTAACATGTGACCATCTAGTTGAGATATCTATTAAAACCATGAAATAACAAAATAACTCACAATTGGGGGGAATAAACCCGCTTATGTCCCTATGCATTCTTTGTAAAAATATGGGGATGTCTAGAAGACTCTAAAGCATACCTTGGATGTCCCTTTCCACCATTAAAATCTACAAGTTTCAACAACATGAATATACATATTATTTTGGATTTTCCTTTCTACTAAATTGTTGAAACAAAGGGGCTTAATAGCTTTCAAGCGTGTATAAGTTATCAATAGTCTAGCATAGCATCTAAAGTAGATGGATGTAATATGTGATAGACCAACAAACTAAGATGTGATTGTACTTGTTACAGGTATAATATAATGGGGCTATTGAAATGGGTTCAATGTTTTGACTTCCAATTACTTTGTAGTAAGATTAGGAGATTTGGTAAGTTATTTGCTTAACATTGCAATGTTTTACATTAGAGACTTGCTTATGAGGAAGGTGATGTGTAAGTCCCCCTCAACAATCTATAGGTTTGGTTATGGGTCATTTTGGCCATTTGTATCTTTCACCAAAATTGTGTTACTTGTCTTCACTAGCATAAGCCATAGAGTATGAAGAAGCAAAGGAGTTCAATTTTTTTTTTTAAGAGGTTCACCCTCTTACATTCTTGTTGGATATTTAGAACAATCCAATATTCAGAGTTAGCATTAGATATGGGATGAGAATACTTATCCCATGAGCCATTTAGAAACAATGGAATAGAGCTCTACTATGGGCAACTTGGCCCTTGTCTCCAAAAGAAACTATCTTAGAGTAGGGATATATATATATATTAGTACTTTTTTTGAAAATTTCTCTAATATTTCTGTATTTTGGGGAGATCGTCATGATATTATGATTGATTCATTAAAATTTCAACAATTTATCATAATCCAAAGTGTAGGGAAAGGTGGATCGTTTGCTACTTACGCTACTTGTCCTTATTGTTTACCCTTGAATATCCTATATTTAAGATGACAAGAAGGGATTTTCCTTTGATTCCTTTGATATTGATGAAGATTTCCCTATGCCCTGAAAGACTTCCCATCTTTTCCCTCAAAGAAGCCATTCTTGAGTTTATCTTAGATAGGGAATAAAAAGTATTGTCCTCTAAATTCTTCACCCTAATGCATATCTCTCTACATGAAGGCAAACCTTTTTTTTTTTTTTTTTCGTCACAAGAGAGGCCAATGTGTTGGAGCTTGCTTTAAAGATAAAATGAAGGGATTTGTTCATTGATTCTCTCAATGTTAAATATCTTTCCATATGAGAGACAATGTGCTTCTTTGACCCTAAATAGGCTAATTGTTGCTCTCTATTTTTCCATTAGTTTTGCTAGTGTTGAAGGCAAAACAATGATCTTTGATTTACATTTGAGTCATATGGCATGTAAAGGCGTTAAGAGTCAATAAGGTAGTTGTGATCTTTATATCATACTCGTTAATGTATGTAATTTGAATCTTGGAGACCATTGACTTGCCTGTAACTTTAGATAGGCAAAGAGAGTTCCATCGAACAATGCTTGAAATTTTAATGAATAAAATTTACTTCTTGCCAAATCAAGTAGACAAGAATAAACAACAAATAAATTCAATTTTATTAACTTCAATAAAAATGCTTTTGAATACAATTTTCTATGACGTATTTTTCACAAAAGAATATGGATATCATCTTATTTGATTACCTATTTGATTTTTAACCAAGGGCACATAGTTGTACACTTGAACTTAGCATTCTTTCCCATGCTTATTGAGCTTTTGAAATGGATAAACCTTTTTTGGATGTTCATTTTTTTTCGAGTTTTGTATTAAAAGAGGAAAATATATTTAGAACTTGAGTTGGGAGATTTAATTTAATTTTCCTAGTTCAAAGAATTTGACCCATCAATTTTAGAATTTTAGTGCGATCCTCTATAAACTTAGCTATTAAAATACTATATTTTTAATTTTAATTTTAGTTTATCTTGAAAGAAGCAATTTTGATCTTTTAAGAATGTGTTTAACAATATTTTTATTGGAAGTATTTTTAATGAAAGTATTTTATCTTGAAGTATTTTTAAGAGAATCATTTTTTAAATGTTTTTTCAAAAAATATTATAAGTGATTTTTAAAATTTTTATAAGTGTTTCCTAAAATTTACCAAACATCTAATTTTTTTTTTCCTAGTTTTTTTTTTTCAAAAACACTTTTTATTTATTTATTAAAAACGCTTTTTAAAATCATTGCCAAATAGAGTCTAAAAGTGTGTTTGATAATGATTTTAGGAAACGTTCATTCCATTTTTAATACTTGAATGATAAAATTTTTTAAATATTAAAAATGTTTGAAACATTTCCTAAATTTACTACCACACAAGCTCTAAATGTCCCATGTGATTTTGATACCAAGATTTTGAGCTATCAAAAATTTGATATTCGTAATATCTCTTATGTAAGAATTACAACAAAAAACCTAGTATAATTTTGCATACACTTCTTAATTAATTTTTGTTTCTAAAATTAAAATGTAGTAAAGAAACTAATTTTTTTTTATATACAAAAAGTGAAGATTTACCTTAAAATTTTGAACTCACACTTAAAAAATTTTAAAATATGACATAATAATTTTTTTTGAGTCAAATATATTTAACCTCCTCAACTTTTGCCATATTTTATGCTTACCATCTCACATTCGAAACTCATTATTTTGCTCCCAAATTTTGTTGAAGAGCAACACTTAGCTCCCCAATTACAAACTTTTGTAAAATCATAAAAAAAATAAAAATTACATTTTTATTTTTATTTTATCCGAACACACCGGTTTGAATTTGAGTAGAATCAACTTTAAATTGGTAGTTTTAAAATGGAAATTTCTAAATACCTTCAAAATATGATAATTTGGAACTTTAACAATAAGTGTTTTTCTTTATATTTCAACTTTATATCTAATATATTATTTATTGACTTTTTAATAAGTTGGGGATAAAATATTATTTATTAACAAATTTGAAAGAAAAAGCATTGAGTTTTAAATATGATGAAATAAAATATAAAACACGGGAGCTAAAATTTTTTGATAATCAATTATTAAAAATAATTTATCTTATATAAAAGTTAGTACTATTTTTCAATTTTAAAATCAGAAAACAAATATATGAACGGTGCACCTAAAATATAGACTTTTCGTTTGCCAAGAATCAGAAAATGGCCAAACATTTGCCTCGTGGAGTTGAGATCTTATTGTATAATTTCCTCCTCATGCAACCAAAAACTTCAAATTTATGAAAATGAAATCCACAGTGACAGCCACCAGTCCAGTTGCCTTCCACCTGGAAAAGATGTATCAACCTCTCCCACTAGCCTTTTGTAGCAGTGAAAGCATTATCATCTCTGATTGAACATCTACAGCTAAATGCAATGGTCTGCTACTTGCCAATTATTTATATATAAAATATGTTATCCCTTTATTTGATGGGTATGAGTTGAGGTCTACTCCTTTTTGGTAAATTATCTTTTACCACAGTTCTCTGACCTCCCTAACAAAGGAAAATAGGAAAATATATTTCACCAAAAAAAAAAATTGTGTTAAAAATAGAAAATAAGATATTTTTAAAGAATATATTTAATTTATTTTAAAAATAGACTAGAAATAAAATATTATATAAAAATTATTTTAAAATATATTTAAGAATATAAAAAATAAGTTAAAGATATTTTAAGTTTTTAAATAGAATTTTATTTTACAGTTTTAAAAAATGATTCTTTGAGACTGTTATTGAAAAGACTTCTCAAGGAAAACAACAAACCTAATTTTCTTGTACACTTTCTTGACCTTTCTTCAATGCACAGGTTGGAAATTTTCAAACATAATGGGATGATGACACTAATGGCAATTGGTGTTGGAAAGTGGACTCATGACTCATATTTGTTCCACTACATATCCTAAATAATGCTTCATAGTTCAAATGGATCTATGACATGTGCATTACGAGTGGAGTTTCTTATGACCTGGATTTTTTTTAATGAAATATTTGCAAAAGTGGTAGTTGTAAAAACAATTTAAAATTTATAATAGTTGAAAAAAAATATTTGAACTGATAATAATTTGTAAAAAGTTATTTTTTAAAAAAATATTTTTTTTTTCCAAAGATAAATTCCTATTTGACTCCTAAAATATTATGCTTAAATTTGGAAAAAAGTACAATAATTTTAAAAATTATTTTTTCAAAAAAAAAGTTTAATACAATGTAACTATAATGCAAATAATGTCATCCTTGCTTCGTTAGAACATATTTCATCTACAATGAACCTTGCTAACATTCGAGTTGTGTCATTGATTTTGGTAATCTTTGTAAGGAAAATATGTATTTCATAGCAATATATCAATCCTTTATAAAATATACTATTCATGCCTTCTTGAAACATCAAATTGACTAAATTAGAGAGTAAGATTTATTTTCTTTTTACTTTGTTAGAAGGTGAATATTGTACCTTTTTTTATTTTTTTATTTTTTATGTAATAAAGTTAGACACCCAATGAATTTTCAACAACATCAAACAAGGTTAAGATAGTTTGGTAGGTCCCATTAGTGATGGTAATTCTTAGCATTTACCTATATTAATGTTCACAAGAAATGTACTAAAAGAAAGATTGTCCTAAGCTACAAAAGAAGAATAAAGGCAAGATGATGTTCAATGCTTGTGTGGCCAATTTTGGAGATGATGAGTCAAACTTTGCTTTGGATCTTAGTTTGTAATTGAGATCAATGGATTTTGGATACTAGATTCACTAAAACGTTTACACATGTTTGGTATGCTCTTAGTATGAAGAAGTGCTTCATCTTATTGGGAGTACTATAATCCATGGGGTTCGCTATTATTGTGAAAGATGGGATTTTGAAAGTTATGTCAGGTAAACTTGTAGTGATGAAATGGATAAGAAATGTTAATTTTTACGATTTTCAAGGGAGTACAATTGTTGGATTAGCAACCACAACCATTGACGATGAAGAAGAATTAGAAACTAAAGGCTATTGCATATGGATTTGGGACATGTAGGTGAAAATGCTTTACAAAATATGATGAAGCCAAAGTTATTAATGTTAGGATAGAGCCCTTAAAGACATGACATAATGTAATAAACTTTTGTATTTTATTATTTATTAATAAATTTTCAGTTCACTTTTATTTATACTAATTTCATTCATAATACCTTGTAAAAATACTAATTTATTTATACTACATTTCTTATATTGTATATGGCTTGAGTGTATTAGAAGTTACACAGAAGATCCAAGTCATAGATTTCTTTAAAAAAGATGTCATGTTCACAACTAGTTCGCGGGCTTAGATAATCTATTAGAGGTTGTAATGTACTACCTCTTAATTGGAGGGATGATTGGCCTTGACCATTAGAATGAGTTTCTCATGGTGAATGCACTAGTGTATATGGTTATACATTGGATAAGATCTACGATAAGTCATGACATAGGACTATCAAGTAGTCATGACTTCACCAAATTGTTTTATTGTGTTGTCTCTCAACTTTGAGAGAATATTGAGCTTATGCTAAAGTTAACAATAGCTTTGATATATAGGTGAAATCATAAGTTGATCATATACTCTCTATGGATTGAGTCATTGTTGATGAAAACTAGTAGTAATATGTATTCTTAATAGAAACACTATGATATCTTATGAGATTGAGATAAATTGTCTCATTGGGTGATCATAAGGGGGCGTGTTCATGTAAATTATGGTCATAGTAGTTCTGTAAGTGAAACTTGAAATAAGCTCTTCGAGAGTTAAGATATATTAGTTCAACATACATTAGGAGGATCTATAACTCAAGGATAGTAGAGGTAGGCTTGAAAGGTTGATAACTTTCACCTTATTAGACTATGGACACCAATTCATGGGAAAATTGAATGCAATAGATAGCAGGTCATGGACTCGACCATTTAGTGTCTCATTGTTATTTATAAGTGACAAAACTGAGCACTTAGTGTCTCATTGTTATTTACATAAGGTATTAGAGTGTAATTGATTTTTCTATATATGATTGTTGAATCAACCTCAAAATTAGATTATAAGGGAGTCAATATTGTCTTATAGGTCCTAGTGGTCCCCGCTTGAGCTCATATACCTAGATGACACAACACATTAGGGTTGAATTGGCTCTAGGTTCACTTTTGTACATAAAGACGTTTTGGTAATTATGTAAGGTTGCATAGAGTTTATTGAACAAAGTCTTTGGATTGGGCTAATTGATTTATTAGTAAGGTGACATTTATTTTTTTGGCTTTTTGCTGAAAACAATTTGTTTTTAGAATTTAGGTTGTTTGTTTTTTTAGTTTTTGATAACTTATTACTGAATTTTTAAATTTTTTGGCTAAATAGAAAAAACCAGTATTTTAAACCTCCCCCAAATATGATTGCAACCCGACGCCCAACCTTAGCCCACCCATCCCTTGTAGCTCTCTGCAACCGGCGATCCTCAACTCTCACCTCATCCCCAAAGAGATAATTTCTTCATTCTCCTCCTTCATCGCTCTTCATCTGAGACTACACAGTTGGAAAGACGCTCCACTTTCACGAATTGGTTGAAGATGTTGTGAGATTGACCTAGGGCTATGATTCGATCTTTTTCGATGATGATCGCGCCGTTGTAGAACACTCGAGTCTCGGAATCCATTGTCATGATCAAAGCATTGTGGAGTAACATGACTGAGCTGCTCTTCGTCTTCATCGCTTCCTCTACTTGCTGCTTTTGCACAAATGACATAAAACAGGCCGTTTTGACCCAACTCTGACTGACGACCAGAACTCAAAAAGCACCGTTTTGGCGTGAAGCTCACTACTCACTCCAGGCCAAACTGCAACTGAGGTGGTGCGAGTAAAACGCAGCCTTTTAATGAATTGTTATGTTTTTTCTTTAATTTGATTTAGGTTTTATCAATCCATTATTTTTCAGATTATTAAGTTTAAATATTTTATTTTAATTATATAAAAAATAAATATATTAATTATTTTTTATAAGAATGATAATGATAAATTATTTATTATAAAAATTTTATTATTTTGAACTTTTTAGAAATACGTTAAATTATATATATTTTTTAATATATCACAATATTAAGATATTGATTTTTAGTATATAAAAAAACAAACACCTTAATACTTAATAGAAATAAAATATTAAAAAAGCAAACAACTTAATACTTAATACTATTAAGCATTATTTAGTATTAAGTTAAATATAAGTTCTATTTAGAATTAAGCCAAAAAAAACAAGCGCTGCCTAAGCCTTGTTAGATTAATTAATCCATTATGACCCATTTTGGGCTAGATTAATTAACTCAAGCCCTTAGTGGGCTTAATTCACTTAAGCTTAGTTGAAGAACTCAATAAATGCCCCTTAGTAGGCATAAAAAGAGAACCAAAGCCTTCACTCTTCATTCTTCTCCATTGGTTGAGTGTCAAGATCAAGGAAGAGTCATTAGATGAAAGATTTTGGGTATTTGAGACCTTTGACAACATCAATCTTCAACTTCACCACGTAGAATAGATTTGGGAACATCCAAATCCAAGGTATTGGTTTCTATAACACTTTCTAAATCCTGTTTATGATTAAAAATGCAATTTTTTATTTTATTATTATTTTTTTTTTTTTGTTGTGCATAGGATTTAGAAAAGCCTAGGGAGATTCACATGTACCTAACCTAATTTTGGGATAAGGAATGAAGAAATCCGAGTATACCTACAATTAAAAAGTACAAAAACTTGTAAACTAAGATTTTGTGAATATTATGTTTTTGGATAACAAATAAGAGTGAAATTTGATATTGCAATTGATCATAAATCTATGTTGTAAATAAAATATTAAAGTCTAAATACATGACAACTTTGACCAAGAAAAATCAGAGATAGAGTTACCACGATTTTGTAGTATTCTGGGTTGTTGTCATTTGAGATCAGCTCTAATATGTTTATTTGTTCTTATATTCAAAAAATTAATTATTTACTAAAGTTAAAAAAGCATATAATTCAAATAAATCATAATAAAATATGGATGAAATTTTTTCAAATAAACCTATTTAAATTATAGAAATTGATTTTTAATTCAATTAATCAAGATTAGGGGTCCACAATCCAACTTTGAGTATAAACCTTTTAGGCGAAACAAGAGTATATAATTTATTCATCTTAGGATAATCAAAATGCATGGTCTAACGAGATTAGCCTAAGTTCCACACCTCAGAGTTGATTCGTATCCTAACTTTTAATATTTTATTCCATTGAATTACCTAATAGATGAATAGACATGGAATCTAGATTTAGATCTAAGGTTTTTTACCATTCTGTGTAGATTTTTCTTAGGGTAGATAAAAATGACAAAACCTTTGATAACTAGAAATCAAGAATTACCAAGAATCCCTAGTATCAAGGAATATGTGATTGTACCATTTCCTAAGTTAAACTAACTTTAGAGGGCATTTTGATCTCAATACTAGTGTCCTAACCTTTCATTCAATCCATTATTAATCCGATTTCACCCATTATTTCCCTTTTGATCCCACCATAGTTTTCATGTTTCACCCCAGGATGACTTTTTAGCCTCTTATGGGCATGTCCTCACATACATAGGGCATAAAAGAATAAGAAAGAATCATTCTTGATTTCAAAGAAGTTAAAAACAATAATGTATTCAATAATAAAAAGAAAAAAGAAAAAAAAAACAAACCAAGAAAAACCTTCAACAAAAAACTTTTTTTAAAAAAAAATCAAGAACTCCCTAGAAAACCTAAATATTGAGTTTTTGTGGTTTCCAACAAAAAACCTAACACAGCATGTTCCTATTAGCCACTTATTTTACAAATAATGACCTAAAATGACTAAAATAATAATAAAACCATGATTTCTAGTCATGTGGGGCCCACTTAGGGTGGATGAAGTGCTCAAGATGCAATTCTTGAAGTAGAAAAGGCGAAATATCAATGTGTTAGTGTGTGAATTCGAAATTGGGGTCATTTCGAATTGGATTTCCTAAGTCAAACTAACTTTAAAGGGTATTTTGATCTCAATACTAGTGTCCTAACCTTTCATTCATTCCATTATTAATCTGATTTCATCCATTATTTCCTTTTTGATCTCACCATAGTTTTCATGTTTCACCCCAGGATGGCTTTTTAGCCTCTTATGGGCATGTCCTCATATACATAGGCCATAAAAGAATGAGAAAAAACCATTCTTGATTTCAAAGAAGTTAAAAACAATAATTTATTCAATAATAAAAAGAAAAAAAAAAAAACAAACCAAGAAAAACCTTCAACAAAAAACTAAAAAAAAAAATCAAGAATTGTCAAGCCATCTCTACTCCTAAAAAAAAATCAAGAACTCCCTAGAAAACCTAAATATCGAGTTTTTATAGTTTCCAACAAAAAACCTAACACATAAAATGTTCCTATTGGCCACTTATTTTACAAAGAATTACCTAAAATGACTAAAATAATAATAAAACCATGATTTCTAGTCATGTGGAGACCCCTTAGGGTGGATGAAGTGCCTAAGATGCAATTCATGAAGTGGAAAAGGTGAAATATCAATGTGTTAGTGTGTGAATTCGAAATTGAGGTCATTTTGAATTGGATTTCCTAAGTCAAACTAACTTTAGAGGGTATTTTGATCTCAATACTAGTGTCCTAACCTTTCATTCATTCCATTATTAATCTGATTTCACCCATTATTTCCCTTTTGATCTCACCATAGTTTTCATGTTTTACCCCAGGATGGCTTTTTAGCCTCTTATGGGCATGTCCTCGCATACATAGGCCATAAAAGAATAAGAAAGAACCATTCTTGATTTCAAAGAAGTTAAAAACAATAATTTATTCAATAATAAAAATAAGAAAAAAAAACAAACTAAGAAAAACCTTCAACAAAAAACTAAAAAGAAATCAAGAATTGTCAAGCCATCTCTACTCCTAAAAAAAAATCAAGAACTCCCTAGAAAACCAAAATATTGAGTTTTTATAGTTTCCAACAAAAAACCTAACACATAGCATGTTCCTATTGGCCACTTATTTTACAAATAATTACTTAAAATGACTAAAATAATAATAAAACCATGATTTCTAGTCATGTGGAGCCCACTTAGGGTGGATAAAGTGCCCAAGATGCAATTCCTGAAGTGGAAAAGGCGAAATATCAATGTATTAGTGTGTGAATTCGAAATTGGGGTCATTTCGAATTGGATTTCCTAAGTCAAACTAACTTTAGAGGGTATTTTGATCTCAATACTAGTGTCCTAACCTTTCATTCATTCCATTATTAATCCGATTTCACCCATTATTTCCTTTTTGATCCCACCATAGTTTTCATGTTTCACCCCAGGATGGCTTTTTAGCCTCTTATGGACATGTCCTCGCATACATAGGCCATAAAAGAATAAGAAAGAACCATTCTTGATTTCAAAGAAGTTAAAACCAATAATTTATTCAATAATAAAAAGAAGAAAAAAAAAAACAAACCAAGAAAAACCTTCAACAAAAAACTAAAAAGAAATCAAGAATTGTCAAGCCATCTCTACTCCTAAAAAAAAATCAAGAACTCTCTAGAAAACCTAAATATCAAGTTTTTATAGTTTCAAAAAAAAAACCTAACACATAACATGTTCCTATTAGCCACTTATTTTACAAGTAATTACCTACAATGACTAAAATAATAATAAAACCATGATTTCTAGTCATGTGGGGCCACTTAGGGTGGATGAAGTGCCCAAGATGCAATTTCTAAAGTAGAGAAAGCAAAATATCAATGTGTTAGTGTGTGAATTCGAAATTGGGGTAATTTTAAATTCATAAGTTGAATTTTAAAATCAATTTGGAAATGGTCTTTTAACTCTACACAGTTATCTTTAAATAGTCATAATTTCTTTGTTTCAACTCTGATTTGTACATTGTTTGAAGCTTTGGATTTTTTATTTCCATAACTTCTAAACGATATATAGTTTGCCTAAAATAGACTTCAGGAAGTACTCCAAATTTCACTTCAAAGTCAAAGTACATGTTACCACCAAATTTTACATTCCAAATTTCCATTCAACTTGATGAATTTGCTTCATGCCTCATTATCCATGTTCACTTGCCTTTCCTCATAGTCCATGAGTCTTGACTCACCCATTTCCTCGTTTAAACCCTTTCTTGATATTTTAAAATCTAAAGTGATTCAACTTGCACCTTTTCTTCCTTAAACCTAAGATAAATCTCCAAAATGCAAGTTAAACTCATGGCTAAGGTCTTAGCAACAATTTTGATCAAGTCGGATGATTTGAGTGTCTTATGGTGCATAAATCATATCAAATATGTGCTATTAGAGCACATATTTTGGTTCCAATCATTAAGCCATTGTGCTAAAGGCATTTTAGATTTCTTATGTTATATCCATACGGATTTTTAAGGACTGACTAAAGTAGCTTCTTAAATAGTGGTAGAATGGGATTAAATAACGGAAATCAAATAATGGTGATGAATATAAAAGTAATCCATTTTTTCAAGTATGTCAAGATGAGGACATTTTTCAACACTTCACAGTTAGAGATATAACATAGTAAAATGGGGTTACAGAGAGTATGAATCAAACTTTATTGGAAAAGGTTTGATGTATGTCGTCAAATGTTGGATTAAGTAAAGAATTTTAGGTTGAGGTGATTGTTTACACATGTTATCTCATCAATAGTATTACATCAATTTCACTTGATGACAAAACTCTTATTAAGGTTTGGTTTGGAAAACCTAGAAATGGTTATGATTCCTTACACATGTTTTGTTCCATTGCTTTATTTCATGTGAAGGAATTTGAAGAGCAAAAGAGCATTATTCATGGGGATCATTGTAGGTGTAAAAGGATAATATGTAACTTTTAATGAATTTGATCTCTAAGACGTGTGAATAATAATTGTTCTCAAAAGGTGAAGATTGTGAGTACTTCACAATAGGTGGAGCTTAAGATGACAACATTTGATTTAACAAACATAAATGAGACATATAATAACCTTTGAATGACAGAATGAAGATGTTTCCACACAAGTACATGCACAACAACAAGATTGTAGTTAGTAAACCAAGAAGATAAATTCAAATGTCGATCCGATTTTTTAATAAGGTAGCATATGCACTTCTAATGATTGGTAATAATGTACCTTTTTATAAAAAGTCAATAACAAATACATTTAATGAACATTGGAAGCAAGTAATGGATAAAGATATAGAGTCAATTCAAAAGAATAAGACTGGAAAGTTATCTCAACTAGCTAGATTGGTGGCTAAGGGCCATGCTCAAGAAGAAGGCATTGGATATAATGAGTTGTTTTCTTCAATGGTGAAACATTCCTTCATTTGGATTTTATTAGACTTAGTTGCATTATTAGACCTTGTATTAGTTCAATTGGATGTAAAAACAACATTCTTACTTAGTGATATGGAAGAGGAGATTTATACGACTCAACCAGATGGTTTCAAAGTTATTGAAAAATAAAATTGAGTACGCAAATTAAGAAAGTCACTATATAGATTGAATCAATCTCCAAGTCAGTGGTACAAGTGATTTGATTAATTTATGAGATAGCAAAGCTACACAAAAATCAATTTGATCATTATGCGTATTTTCTCAAGCTACTTGATGGATCTTTCATAGACATGTTCTTAGTGTTGATAGTATCTAAGAGAAAATGGAAATTAAAATGTTGAAAACTCAACTAAATCAACAATCTAAAATGAAAAATCTAGGTGAAGCCAAAAAGACTCTTAGTATGGAAATTTGTAGAGATAAAGTTAAAGGTAAGACTAGTTTGACAAAGAAGCTATATTTGAAGAAACCGGTACAAAGATTTGGCTTTACTAAGAAATCAAAACCTATAAGTACTCTACTTGCTTCTCATTTCAAACTTAGTGTAACTTTGTCTCATAGAACAAATGTAGAACATGAGTATATGCCGTAAGTTTTTTTTTCTAATGTAGTAGGTAGCTTGATGTATGATATGGTGTGTATAGGGCTTGATATTTCATAAGTTGTTAGTTTGGTAAGCAAGTATATGCATGATCCTGATAAAGAACATTAGCAAGTAGTGAAATGGATTTTAAGAAACATTATACATACTTTGGACGTTAGTTTGGTTGTTTAGCGGGATGATGATCTTGGTAATCGTGTGATTGGTTATGTTGATTATGATTATGAAAAATCTTTTTAGCTTTTGCATTTGAATTCTTTTGAGAACTATTTCTTAAAAGGCATGTACTATTAATGTGTCTTCCTCTTCCACAAAAATTGCAAGTAGTGGAAGGATTTGCACTTATGGATTTCTTTACAAAATAGTTTTTAAAATACTTTTGATTTTTTGAAGATTTGAATCTTAGCTTTTGTTTGTCAAAAACACATTTTTGGCTAGCTAGAATCATTTCAAATGATTTTTGTTCACAAGAAAAGATTGAAAGAGAGGAGGTCAACCATTCATTTTTCTTTCTTAGAATCTCATTTTCTTTTTTAATATGAGTTTTAGAAACTTCAACATTTGAGAAATTTTCTTTTACATTTCAAAAGATTTTTATCCACAAGAAAATATTGAAAGAGAGGAGGTCAACCATTCATTTTTTTTTCTTAGAAATCTCCAAGTTCTTTTTCAAGTTGTTGAACTTTCTTTTTAAGAGAAATATTTTTCAAACTAATTTTTTCAAAATCGTCATACAATTCTTCAAATGCATCATGCATATCTTCATCACTAATGTTAGAGTTTACCTCATCAAGTTCATCTATTGCCATGAAGCACATGTTTGCCACTTCTTTCTCCTTTTTCTTATTCGGAGGATTCATCTTCACTTTCACTCCAAGTGACCATCATTGTCTTCTTATTTCTCATCTTGGCTTCACTTTTGTAGAGAGGACAATCATATTTAATGTGTCCCGGTTTCTTGCACTTGAAACACACCAAGTCTCTTTTCTCTTTCCATCTCTCCTTGTCACCATGAGATGAAGATTCCTTTTTAGAAAAGTCTCTTCTAGAAGTGAACCTTCTTCCTCTAAACCTTTCACCTCTCATGAATTTGTTGAACTTTCTTGTGATGAGGGCTAAATTTTCATCTTCTTCACTTTGTTTTTCTTCTTCAACTTCTTCTTCTTCCTTAGTTGTAGCTTTGAAAGCCATGCTCTTCTCCTTTTTGTCTTCACTTTCTGGTTGCTTCTTTGCCAAATTGATCTCATATGTCATCAATGACCCTATGAGTTCCTCCAAAGGTAGCTTGGTCAAGTCTTTGGCTTCTTGAATTGTGGTGACCTTTGTATGCCACTTTGATGGAAGTGATCTCAAGATCTTCATCACTTTTTTGGATTCTTTGTAGCTCTTTCCCAAGGCTTCAAGACCATTGACAATGTCGATGAACCTAGTGATCATTTCAACAGTAGTTTCATTATCTTTCATAAAAAACAATTCATAGCCATGAACAAGTAAATTGATTTTTGACTCTTTAACTTGATTTGTTCCTTCATGAGTTATTTCAAGTAATCTCCAAATTTCTTTAGCCGATTTGCATTGACATATTCTATTATATTCATTTCTATCCATAGAGCATTGCAAAGTATAAATGACTTTAGCATTTAATTGAAAACTTCTTCTATCACGCTCATCCTATTCTTGCTTGGGTTTTGGAACCATGACTCCATTAACTAGTTTTGAAGGAAAAGTTGGGCCATCTTTAATGAGGTCCTATTTGTCTAAATCGGTTGATTGTAAAAACCAAGTCATTTTAGTTTTCTAATAGGGATAATTGGTTCCCGCAAAAACTGGAGGTTTATTGGTTGCAAAACTTTCAATATGAGATGAGCTTGATGGATTATCCATTTTCTCTTAGACGATTAAGTCTTAAACAAGAGGCCTACCTCTGATACCAATTGAGAAAATAAAGACTAATCTTAAAAGAGAAGAACACCCAAGAAGGGGAGTGAATTGGGTTTTTAAAAATTCTTTTTAAAAACAACAAATTTAAACACAAGAGAAGCAAATATAAAAAGATAAGGTTAGAAAAATCAAACTCAAAATTTATAGTGGTTCAGTACTTCCTTTCCTACGTCCACTCTCCTCAAGCTCCTAACCGAGTGAGGGTTTCACTAACTTGAAGTTTCAACCAAGCTTCTAATCAGCTTTACACTTGGATTCCGACTCCAATGGCCTCTTACACAATCTCTTCAAGTTTCAACTCACTTCAAGGCTTTAACACTCAATTGAAAAGTATGAATCTCTTAACCTAGCTCAACAATGGCTCAAATACAACTCAGGGCTAGGATGAATCACAAAAGTGCATTAAAGAGTATGCAAATGGAGATTTAATGCAGTAAGAAAAGAATGAGAGCTTTTAAGGCAAGAACAAGTAGGTAAACAAATAAATGCTGGTGTTCTCTTGCTCATAAATGAAGTGAAGCTCTCTATTTATAGGTTTCTAACCTAGAGAGCCAAAAAATAAAAATAAAAAAACAACCTTAACCAATCAAGTTAGGGGTTGACCGGTTCACTAGCCGTTGGGGCATTTAATGCTTGGCAGGTGACCGTTATCTTCGACTGGGAATTCGACCAGGAAGGAAAGACTACTGGAAGAGAAATAATGTTTTTTGCACCTCTCGACCGAACCTCTGTCGGGAAGAGGGAATTGGTCGACCGGTACCCTGGCCGGTTGAGCCGATTAGGACACTGCCTTAACAGATTCACAATTTTTTGCCCAAAAACTTATCTTTTTTTTTTTTTTTTTTTGTCTTTTTACTTCTAAAACTTAGACAAGGTCTTTAGGTAAAATTATATGCCAATTTTGAAATATTTTGCCTAAGGTTCATTTGATAGATCTAGGATTTTGATGGAAATGTAACTTTAAAACATAAATCGAGTTTTTCAAAGATGCATGAAATGATATGTAAATCCTAAGTGCACCCATGCATTCATCTTACATATGTTTCCTATGATTAAAGGTCTTCCAAAAGTTTTGATCTTGCATATACATTAAGTCCTTTGATGAATTTTCAAATTAACACCTGAAATTCCTTATAATTCAAACCAATTAGTAACTTAACCATGTTTTGTTATCATCAAAACATCATTAAGAGAACCCTTGGGCTAACAGTTTGGACTTGAATTGTGCTATGGGAGTTTGAACACCTTTGATTATAGGGCATGTAGAAGGACATTTAAAGGAGATGATAGTGTATTTATCAAAGAATGTGCTGAATGTTTTAGAAGTTGAAAGAAGATGGTTGATTCCCCAAGGTGGAGATTTGTTGGTTTTTGCATCAATTAAGAGTTTAATATATTTTAGGAATCCTTGTCTCATAAGGATTATAATTTGGTGATTTATTATATATTAGGAATCTTCTTCCCACATAGATTATGAATTGGTTCTGCCTAAGCTTGGGGTCATGTAAATAAGTCAAAGTCCATTAGTTAAAGAATTAGAGCGACTTTAACTAGCTTTACTCAATTTTGTGTGGAGAAAACTCTCCCAATTTAATTTTGTAGTTTTGATTTGAAGATTAATGGATTAATCATCATTGTCCAAGGATGTAGGTAAGACATCCTTACCAAACCTTGTAAATTTTGTGTCCCCTCTTTTATTTTTATTTTTATCTTGCTATGTTTCTTTATATTATGGGCTAGTTTAGTATATATATATATAACTTTCAATTTTGCGAAACTTTGTATTACTTCATTTCCTATATAAAAAAAGAAAAAAAAAAAGGCCAGGTATTTATAGAGTTATTATCCTATTTGTACTCAAATTAAACTTTTTGCAATCCTATTTTGAATAAAATAAATATAAGTTCCAATTCAAATTGGAAAAACTTGGAAAGATAAAAATAAAAATAAAAATAAATTATTTTAGGTTATAAGTAAAATTTGTGACTTGGACCAATTAAAGTAATTTTTTACAACACTAGGATTGTAAAATTTAAATCAAATTAATTGTTTTTTTTAAATAAAAAAAACTAGTTTTTGGTGTTTGAATTTCTAAATAACGAATTAAATTTATTAGATCCAATTTTTTGGCCCATAAAAAATAATAATAATAATAGTAGTAGTAGTAGTAGTTGAAATCTTTATGGCAATAAGATTTCTAATTGCACATTGATTTATGTTTTAAAAAAGTTTTAAACTCAAAATACATAAATAAATAAATAAAATAAAATTATTTTCAAAAACAAAAAGTTCAAAAATTGTTCTCTCCAGGTGTGTGCTTTTCAAAGGAACAAATTTTGGCCATTCACTAATTGTCATGTACCTACGGACGGATGACTTTAAATTGATGTGTCTTTAAAGCCAAATGCAAATTTCTTATGTGATGAATAAAAGGATATAGCATCATGTAGCAAGAACATGATACACAAGGCATACAATTGTGATCTATGTCACACATGTTGCATGTGTCACATAAGAAAGAAAAATTATATCATGATAAATATAAAATGATAAATTATTAAAATTAATAACCAACATTATTATCAAAATTAATTAATTTATTAGAAATTAAATAAATATTATTATTATAATAAAAATTAATTATCCCTAGAAAACTATGAGATAATATAAAAAATACGGGTAGTCCAATTGGTCAAGGTGAGTTATATTTGAATCTGCCTCTAATGATATCCTAAATTTACACAGGGCTATTACTCATACAATTTCATAATAAAGAACTGAAGTTCAAAATTAAGAGTGTATTTGATTGTAATTTTCAGAAGTGTTTTTAACTTTTCTAATATTTTAAAAATTTTATCTTTCAATTATTAAAAATATTATAAATGTTTTCTAAAATTATCATCAAATTGTCATTTTCAGAAGTGTTTTTAACTTTTTTAATACTTTAAAATTTTTATCTTTCAAATATTAAAAATATTATAAACGTTTTCTGAAATTACCATCAAATACATTATAAGTTAAGCATTAAAGTTGAAGATTCAACGGGAAGTCAAAGATTAAATGAAGTTTTGAAACTAAGCATTGAAGTTGAAGACGAATTCAGGATATGAAATTGATGAATTGAAGTGACTGAAGTTTAAGAAAGGATTGAAGCTTAAGATTAAACTGAAGATTGAAGTTGAAGATTAATCAAGAGATGTAAATTGGAGTTGAAGATTAAGCTAAGGATTGAATTGGAAGATTAAGTCGAAGTGTGAACCGATGAATTGAAACGATTGAAGTAGAAGATTAAACAAAGGATTGAAGTAGAAGATTAAGTTAGGGATGTAAATTGGAATGTAGGAATGAGGATTGTATTCCCAATTTCTTTGTGACATCGAAATTCTTCTTTAGTAATTCATGAATATTGTCATCTAAGAATGATTTGTTATGGTTGAACAAATTTAAGTATTTGAATTTAAAATCATTTAGAAAATATTATTCATGAAGCATAATGCTCCCGACAAAATAGTTTTGAATACATTTTTCTCAATTTCTTAAGGCTATTTATTAAAAAAAAAAAAAAAAAAAAAAAAAAAAAAAAAAAAAAAAAAAAAACCAAGAATGAATCCGATGTCAAAATCATTCAAAAAACGTAAGTTTTTAAAAAGAAAGAAAGAATTATTTTTTGGGGACATGTTTAATAAATAAGTCTTTGAAGAAAAAAAAAACAAACAATAATTTTAGGATGGAAAACATGCTTAGCTTGGTTGTATAAATTATGTAAACGTTTTTAAATTAAATAATAATTTTTATATCTTTTCTTAATTAATTTTTTATAATTTTTCCTAACAAACTAAGATTTTTGGAATTCTTTATTACATATTTTACTAAATGATTTTTTAATGATGGGTTCTCATCTAAAAATTAGAAGTTTTTCTCTAGAAAGTTCTATCACTATTTTTTATAGGTTATGTTTGGTTCTTGAAAAGTTTGAAGAAAAATATGACAAAAAATAAAATAATGAGAAAAAGTTGAAGGAAATAAAAAAGACTGAAGGAAAATAAAAATTAAATTTAAAATTAATGAATTATTTTTATATGTTACTTCAAACTCATTTAACTTATTTTAATTATTGAATATAAAAATTAAGTAATTTGAAAATACATAAATTTTTAACTAGTTTTAATTATATTTGATTTTTTTCATATTTTTCATAGCATCATTAAATATAAAAAACCATTTTTTAAATATTTTTTTCTTTCTTTAGTATTTCCCAAGAAGCAAACAAAACCATAATCTTTTCATAATTTCTAGTTCCATCACTGATTGGATACATGTAAAAGCTAAGATAGTTGATAAATTCTTTTTATTTTATAATATTTAATTAAGTAGATAATATTTTTTACTTGAAAAACTATTATTATATATTTTTTTATTTGAATTTAATTATAATAGAAAAATAAAAAGTTAATTTTTCCTAACAAACTAAGATTTTTGGAATTCTTTATTACATATTTTACTAAATGATTTTTTAATGATGGGTTCTCATCCAAAAATTAGAAGTTTTTCTCTAGAAAGTTCTATCACTATAGGTTATGTTTGGTTCTTGAAAAGTTTGAAGAAAAATATGATAAAAAATAAAATAACGAGAAAAAGTTAAAGGAAATAAAAAAGATGAAGGAAAATAAAAATTAAATTTAAAATTAATAAATTATTTTTATATGTTACTTCAAACTCATTTAACTTATTTTAATTATTGAATATAAAAATTAAGTAATTTGAAAATACATAAATTTTTAACTAGTTTTAATTATATTTGATTTTTTTTCATATTTTTCATAGCATCATTAAATATAAAAAACCATTTTTTAAATATTTTTTTCTTTCTTTAGTATTTCCCAAGAAGCAAACAAAACCATAATCTTTTCATAATTTCTAGTTCCATCACTGATTG
Source organism: Vitis riparia (assembly GCF_004353265.1). NCBI lineage: Eukaryota > Viridiplantae > Streptophyta > Magnoliopsida > Vitales > Vitaceae > Vitis > Vitis riparia. The sequence goes on from NC_048441.1 coordinate 11,322,810, forward strand.
GATACATGTAAAAGCTAAGATAGTTGATAAATTCTTTTTATTTTATAATATTTAATTAAGCAGATAATATTTTTTACTTGAAAAACTATTATTATATATTTTTTTATTTGAATTTAATTATAATAGAAAAATAAAAAGTTAAAAAATAAAAATATTAAGAATTAATTTTTGAATGATTTATTTAGTTAAATATTAATTTTTATAAATAAATAAATAATTTTAACATTCTTATTTTCATTATTATCTTTATTCAAAATTTAATAAAAATACATTTGATAACAATTTTAAGAAGTATTTTTAATTTTTTTAACACTTAAAAATTTTTATTTTTTAAGTATTAAAAATATTATAAACACTTCTCAAAATCACTATTCCGACTCACTCTAATTCAATTTATCAAATATTTAAATATTATCGTTTCAATCATTCAAATTTTAAAAATGTAGTGAATGTAAAGCGACACCTTTTTATTTCTTTATTATTATTATTATTATTATTATTTGGGTGAGTTTTATTTCAGCTTAATGTATACTCAACTTTGAATTTCCATATTTGGAATGCCCACGTCGCCACGTGTTAGCCGCCAGAAGGTCCGGAGGCTCCGAGCCTAAACTGGCGCCACCAAACCAAACTGCTATATATGAAACCCAAATCCTATTCCGCTATATCGTGCAGTACTGATACAGTGATACATTCATTAGAGACTTGTTGCCGGAATCAATGGCTTCTTCAGGAGTTTTTCTTCCATGTTTTGCTCTCATTTCTCTGCTTTTTGCTTGCTCAGATGCTGCAGATTACGTGGTTGGAGGGACTGAAGATGCGTGGAAAATTCCATCTTCTCCGGGCTTTCCTCTCACCGATTGGGCCAAGAAACAACGCTTCCAAATCGGAGATTCTCTCAGTAATTTCATTACTCTCACTTTCGTCTTCTTCTTTTTCTACTTTCCTGTCTGGATTTTTTTTTCTCTCTCACGTTTCTTTCCTTTCCCAACTCTTTTAATTTCGGTTCCATCTGGGGCTTTCCTATTATTCAACTCACTGTTGCTTTGATTTTCTACCGGTTTTTGATTGGGTGTGTTGTGTTCTTTTGTTTCTACCTTTTTTTTCTCCCTCCAATCCTCCTTTCCATTTCCTTCTGTGTTGCCTTTTCTTCTGCTTTTTCATTTTCTTGCATTGTCTCTCAGTTCTAACCCGGATACTCCCTCATTTTCTGATCTGCAGTCTTCAAATATGACGGCAAAGTCCATTCAGTGCTGGAATTAACTGAGGGGGATTACCAAAACTGCACCACTTCAAAGCCGATCAAGAAATTCACAGATGGCAATACAAAGTATGAGTTGGACCGATCAGGGCGATTTCACTTCACCGGCGGAACCGAAGAACACTGTTTCAATGGCCAGAAACTGTTCGTAGACGTGGAGCCTGCAGCACATTATTCGGAAAATGAGCTGTCGACAGTTTTCGCTCCGGCTCCTGGACCGTCCAAGGCTGATGGTTTGAGAGTTGGGTTTATGGGCTTTGTAGCGGTGATGATGGCTGCTTTATTTGGAATTGTCTTGGTGTGAGAGAATACGAATGAATTTATGGATCATGGCCGATGAAGCCATGAAGAAGATTTCATATTAAATATATGGTTTTATATTGTGTAAGTTTTATGTTTGTTTGGCTGGTAGGAAAATTTGGCTGTGGATATACAATTTGTACTGATGAATTTGAGAAATGGAAATGAGGGAGGTTGTGGTTCCGCTCCGTCGGACCCAATCTATTTACTTTTCTATGGGACCCAAAAATGCCCATCTTCTAGAGTTGCCGGAGGCAGCAATTCAAAACTGTCCATCTTCTAGAGTTGCTGGATGCAGCAATTTTGACATAGACGATTCGGACTAGGAATAATAATGTTGACGTAGCAATCGTTTCAACTAATAACGGATATGCCCGGGAAAATTTACTTAAGGGGCTGTTTGATAAATCATTTAGTGACTTAAGAAGTGATTTAATGACTTAATAACTTAATTTATATTAATTTTAAATTATTTTATAAACATAATTTTGGATTTAAGTAAGAATAAATGAACTAATATTACTTAAATCTAAAATTATGTTTATAAAATAATTTAAAATTAATATAAATTAAGTCATTAAGTTATTAAATCACTTTTAGAAATAAATTGATTTACTAAACACTCTTTTAATCATGTTAAAATTACTTAATTATAATAAATTTAATTCATAAATTTATTAATTTTGTATTTTTAAAAGTTATGAAAAATTAAAAGTACATTTTAATTAGAAATATCATATAATATCATATGTAACAATTTTTTTTTTATATCTTGATTTTTTTAATAGTTTTTAATATCATTACTTCTTCAATGTATAAGGAGCTTTTTTGTATTTTATATAAAAGTTAAAAAGAAAAAAACAAAAAAAAAAAAATAGAAAATGTATCCGAGCTTATGCTAGCTAAGAGGGTGTTTAGTAAACTAACTTAATTACTTAAAGTTACTTAATAACTTAATTTAAATTATTAAGTAAATTATGTATATTTGGTAAAATGACTTAATGGTATAACTTAATGTAACAATTTTAAGTAACAAATAAAAATAATTAACTTATTTTTAAGTTCATATATTCATTTTGCATTTTTATCCTCATTTATCCTAGTTACCTTCATGATCTTTTTTGTAACTTTATGACCTTCATTGGTATTTGACCATCTTTGCCTTAGGTATAATTTATGATGATAAATATGTCATTTTGATGATTTAAAATAAAATTTAAATTAATTTTATCAAATAACTTTAATACTTAAAGTAAGAATTAAGTAATAAGTTTTAAATTAACAATTGAAATATAATTTTACTTAAAGTCAACTTAAATTTTTTAATAATAAGTATTATATTTTACCAAACACCCCCTTAAATCAAATAACATATATTTCACTATAAATAGTAAAAATATTTAATAGTTAAAATATTAAATAAAATTATAAACAAGTGTAAATTTAATTTATTTTTATATTAAAAATATATTATAATTAGATTAAATTAATTAATTTTTTAAAACCTTAAAAGGTAAAATAGCTAAAAAATATATATATTTTTTAAAATAATATATTTATAATTAAAATTTTGAAATAGGTTCATGTTAAGAGGTTAAATGGGGTAGAATTGTGTTTAACAAGTTAGAATTATGTTAAAATTTTATTTGTGACAATTTATATGTAGTTCAAATTAAAGGGATTCAATGGGTCAAAATGTATTACCCTTGTAATAAATATATCATGATTGCATTGGGTCATTATTAAATTAGTAGCATTTAGATTGAGCAAATTTTTATTATTTCCGATCCCAATTAACACGAATTTTACTTTTTCAGCATCATATGAATTTTGAATTTTTTTTTTTTATTTATGAAAATAATAATAATTTTGATTTATTTGTTTTAAAGATTTTAATTAAAAGAAAATTTCTTTTCTTCTTATTACTATTTGGAGCTTATTTGGTATTGATTTTAAAAAGAGGTTGGAAGCATTTTTTTCATGGGAATTATATGTTTGAAAATTTTATGAAATTCATTTTTAAAAATATAGAATAGAAAATATATTTTTATTATTTTTTGTTATATAATATATTACCAAAAACATTATAAAAAATACTTTTTATTTATGTATAAACACTAATCATATAAGTCAAAGTGATACAAATATCATGAACTTACATTTAGAGTTTAGGGTGTTTTACCTCATTTCTGGATCATTTCCTATTGATGAAGGGTAGTGCAAATCTTGCAAATTAAGGATCTTTCTCCTAATAACTCTCTTTCCTTTGCTTTTGGCACGGGAGGTAGTGGAGGCCTCATACAAGGATGGTGGTTAGAGTTTTCTTCTCTCTAGAGCAAATAGGAAAAATGAAAGATAAGAGTGCAACTCTAACTCCCAAATGAAGGTTAATATAAGCTTTTAGTGGGTTTAAATGACTTGAACCCATCTTGGGTTTGAGTTACTCAATTTAGCTCATTTGAGTCTTAATTGATTAATTAATCCCATTGAACTCTGATTAATTAATTAATTAGTCTAGTCTAAAAAAACTATACATAAATTGTAGACATAAAAAAATATTAGTGGATTAAATTACCACTAATCTGATCTTTAAAAAAAAAACAAAAGAAGATAAGTTTCCCTAATCTCCAACTATTAAAATGACAATAATAATAATAATAAGAAAATTATTGTTATTATTATTATTATGGGAAACTTAGGTTTCAAGCTATGAATATCAAAATAATAGCATATTCAAACCCCAGGTTTGCCAATTTCAAGTTTACACTGCTAACCCCAAAAATATTTTGGGTCTCATGCACTTGGGTTGAGTTATTTTTTAATTCCCAAAATGCCCCCCTCATTCAGTCAGGTCAACCTCCACATGTTTTAAAAAAATAAAAGACTAAAAATAAAAAACAATTTAATAGCAGGAACTTTCCTTCTTCATTTATTTCTGTGTGTAAACCCTTAGTTCACTTTTCCTTCTTATCTTATTTATTTCCCCTCTTCCTTTATACACATCTAACTAGTATAAACCCTAACGGAAAACCATAGTCATTTTCTTCATTTTTTTCTCCTTGTGTGTGGTCTACAATCGAGACTCAACAACTTGGTGTGTGATCTAGCAGACGTTGCGCATCCTTAGGTGCCTTTGCCTACCATCACCGCCACCCACCACCATCTCCTCACATTCCATCATTTTCACCTATCTCACCCGACTTTCTCTTTCTTTACGTCTCTATCATTCTCATCCCAGGTACTCTCTCACTCTCTGTTTCTATATCTATATGATTTGAACGATGGTGGTCTAGGGCTTCAATCTACAATTTTTCTTTTAAATTTTTTATTGCTTGAGAATGATTCTGTAATTCATTGTAATTCTAAGGTTTTCTTATTGATTCTTGTTTTTTTTTTTCCATGCCATTGCCAACATGCTTCAACTTGATTCGGCTTATCTGAAATTTTTAGCTTTCGTGTGTTCAATTGCTGAGAAATTTGTTGAAATTGAAAGGAAATATAAATTTTTGACATTTTCAGGGATTGAGTTGGGTGAAAGTGAATGACTGAGTTTATTTATGTCGAATAGTTGTCCATACATCACTAAACTAATATATTGATCGGAATCATTGAGCTAATTGTTATTGTGTTAATTAAATGAGGGATTAAGTTATTTTCCAACAGATGTTAAGCTTGTAGGAAAATTTTACACAAAAAAAACATATATTTTTTCTTGTATTTTTTTTCTTTTTTGTCTTATGTGATGCTTTGTATTACATGAGGAAATTTTAGGGAAATGATTTTCTATAAGTGAATGAGAGTCAATGGAAAATATACTTTTCAGTTATCTAATCAATCAAATATAACTGAAGGTTTTAGATTTTATTTTATTTTCTATTCTTTTCATCGGTATCTTAGCAAATAAATAGAGAATTAGGAAGATTCTTTTGATAGATTTGTTTTTCCCATGACTAAGGTGTGGTTTGATGCACTTCCAATTTTTCATTTTTAAAAATATAGAATAATAGCAACTTTATATAAAATTTAGGAACTCTAATACAAAAAAAATAAAAATAAAAATTTATTTTATATTTTAGGTTCCTTAAACTCATTATTTGTTTTAATGCTTCTTAATCTAAATTGTTGTTCCAAAATTTTAAATAAGAAAGTTATACAAGTTGATTTTTTTTTTTAATGGAATTAAGATTTGAAATAGATCAATGTTGCAGTTACCAAAAAATTGAGCATTGCATGTCCAATTGTGGTTCTTATTTTGTGCATGCATTCCCCTAAAGGAGAAATTTCTTTCACTTACACCTTTCAAGTTAGCAAATAGATTGTCATTGCTTAAGCAAGGAACAAATGGAGTTGCCTTCTCCAATCACTGGGGTTTTTTTTTCTACTATGGATTGAGTTCCTCTTCCCAAATTCTTATTCTTGATAATGGTAATGAAGTTTATAACTTGTAGAAAATAAGTAGAGTTATTCAGTGCTCTTCTTTACCAATGTGTTTTGCTAGGTCTTTCTAGTTCCATTTTTTTCAATGCACATTTTATTCTTAAAACTGAAAACAAAAGAAAAATATTATGGTACAGTTAAGTTTTTGGAAACCAAAAATGTTGAAGGCTAGTAAAATAGAATAGAAATCACAAAATAAAAATATAGAACACCATAAGCTAGGCCTTTACTTTTTATGGACTCTATTTTAAAGCCTGAAATGTAGCCTTGGGGATTTATAGCTCAGTGGGTCATTTCTTTGGTTTTAGAACTTCACATTTGAACACAATTGTATTCTTTCTATTAATATATGAAACAATTCTACTAAGTGAAGAATGTGGCTTTGGTAATTCCATAGTAATTATAATATTACTTTATACACTTGCCTGGAAACTAATATTGGCAGCTTTGTACCATAAAGGAAGCTTGCAAACAAAGTTGCCAAGTTAACCCTAGAATTTCATTCATTTTTTTAAAAATATTTTTAGGGATTTCATTATATGTTTTCATTTTTTTTTAATTGGGAATTATTACAGAATTACTAGATTATGAAAAAAAAAAAATCCGTGCTTGAATACATTCTAATTGAGGTGAAAAATGATGAATTGATTAAGGCAATAAGTGAAAATGACAAAAAATTATTTCACAAGATGGGAATTTAATATATTGCTATAATTTTTGTTCTTAATTTATTTTTCTCAACTATGCATTCTTGTTGAAACTAACTTTCTTAAGATGACCACCCTTAGGTACTAATTTTTTCAACCTTAGGTGCTGCCTTACTGAACCTTGGGTAGTACCTTAGTGAACCTTAAGTACTACCTTAATTCACCTTGAGTACTACCTTAGTGAACCTTGGGTACTACTTTAGTGAACTTTAGGTACTATCTTAATGCTCCTTAGGTACTATCATAGTGAACATTGGGTACTACCTTTGTGAACCTTAGGTATTTCATTCACTTCCATCTTAGTTTAAAAATGAATTGATAAATGTCAAACTCTTCTACTCAGTACACGATTTCTTTAATTAAGCATGAGATTATTATGCTCTAATAGGTTATTCGAGAGGTTCTTCTTAGGTGCTACCTTAATGCACCTTAGGTACTACCTTAATGTACTTTAGGTACTATCTTAATGCATCTTAGGTACTACCTTAATGCATCTTAGGTACTACCTTACTACATCTTAGATACTACCTTAATGTACCTAAGGTACTACCTTAGTGAACCTTAGGTACTACCTTAATGCACCTTAGGTACTACCTTTGTGAACCTTAGGTACTACCTTAATGAAGCTTAGGGTAGTTTGTTCGTGAACCTTGGGTACTAAGATTATCGATCCTAGGTAGCTTCTTTCTCAACCATAGAACAATTTGTTTAGGAAAACATGGATTAGGATTTAGGAATACGTAACTTTGACAAATTATTTTCTATTTTTGTTTTAATTAAGTTTATATAATATTCATGTAATCCCTAAGATTAATCAGAAAGTTTTTATATCTGTTTTTTTTATTCTTTTCAACATATATTAGAGCATCTTATAAAACATGTGAGAACCTTACCCAATTATTGTTGTTTGTGTAAAGAAAAAAAACGGATGATAACCAAAAAATCTAATATCATTGTTTTTTTTTATTTATGGAGTTTAGTTTCCCCTTTATTTGAGGTGGCTTGATTTCTTCCCTTGCAATTAAGGTAGGTCAAATGTTTAAGAGATGTGAGTTTTCTCCTTTTACGCTTATTCGCTTCAAGGTTGGTTTTATTCATTGTGCCTAGCATATAGTTTTCTTTTATTTTAGCTTTGATGGAACTTATGTGCTTTCTATGACTTAGATCATACACTCCTTGTTAGCCACTTTATCTAACATATATCCTCTTAATTTTCCCATACATGTCAATGTTTGTAGTGATGACCCTCATTTTGTTTCTCACTATGCAGCCTGTAGATCAAAGGCAACATTTTTCTATGTGCTTTGACAAACTTATGACAAACATAAATCAAAGCTTGGACTCAAAAAACAAGGACAAGTTCGCCATAATCTGACTAGATTCAAGAACGAATTTTGCAACAAATAAATTGTGACATCTTTCACGTGACAACAATAATTTTATGCCAGCACATGTGTTTGCCCCCCTAAAAAAGAGATGGAGGAAAAGAATAGGAAACCAACTTCCTATGTTGTGAAAAAGTGTTGCAAATTCCTCGATTACTTTGTATAGGAAATGATTTACGTGTAGTTTTCTTAGGTGGTATCATAAATCATACTGGGAACTGGAGAAAAATATAGAAAATACAGAGTAGTTGTCAAGCTTATATGGGTTCACCGAGGTGGGATTAGAAGATTTTAGTTTTTATTTTATTTTCAATTCTTTTTTAGGAGAAAAAGAAAAGTTATGATTTGTTTTTTTTTTCTTTTAACAAAGATAAGTGGTGGAAACTTAATTTTATGAATTAGATAATATAAGTGTATTTTTCCTTCACAAAGTTCATGCTCTTGTTGGATTATTATAAGGTACATTCTCTCTCTGATCTCTTTAAACCTAGAAAGAACACTTAAAACTTTACAACTATCATACCACTTGGATAGAAACCAAAAGGTCTTCTACCTTTTTAGGTTTCAAAACATTATTGCCTTATAGTGGCAAACTATAAGGTTCAAGGCTCAATTCAATTACTATAATAACAAGTCTGATCAAGTCAGATTCTCTCTGCTTATTGTAAACCGTTTGTATAAGACATTTTTTCAATGAGTTATATGGACTATAAGAAGCCTATTCCCAAATGGTAACCATGAGCTCCAATATCATAACCTCACTTTAGACTGGCATTTACTTAGAATATTTAGTTTGGAGAATAGACAACGGGTAATGTTTTTGTTTAAGCATGTCATCATTATTTGCTTTCTTGTTTCTACATTCTAACATTTACATAATGCCAAAATTTAGGTCCCAAGCATCTCGTGGTAAGAGTGTCCCTCAAATATCTATGTTAATCGAACAAGAACTAACTAACACAAATGGTAATTATAAACAATGGAGACAACCCTTGAAGTGACATTTGACTCTCTTAAGGGAACATCCTGATTCATGTGTCCTGATGTGCCTCTTGATGTTTTTTTTTTTCAGCTGCTTAGTGCCACATATCTCACAAATAATGTGTTGGTCGCAAGATTAGAGACGAGCCTTGAGGCATTGTTCATTATTGAAGTGCTTAAAATAGCCTAGTTCTGAACATACTACCTCCACTGAGTCCAATTTAGCTGTAATGGGAATAACATTCATAAGAGTTCACAAACAGAAATTGAAAAGATTCTAAGGGGTAGATATGTTTCCAAATTTTAAAGAAAAATGCAAGTAGATTATGTTAATTTACATTATCCACTAAGAAGATATGTAAGAAGGATTTTTAATACATAAACAACGTAATGATAAAGTGAAGGAAATGGTTTGCATAGAGCAAGGAAGGTTTTCTCATCTAGTGAAACAATAGGACTGTGTCTTGTGAGGCTTAAGCTTCATATTCGTAATTATTTAAATAAATAGACCCACAGGTAGCAATCATAAGAGTCAAATTTGTTTGCTTTGCTAATCATTTCACAAATGCAAAAGCTAAACATCTAATTCAAAACCACATCCATCAGGTTATTGTTATATTTATGGAAATGACTAATGAGTAGTAAAAGCACCCATTTCCAAGGGCTCAAGGTGCCTTCATCTTTCCTAGGTAAAGTATAAGAGAAAAAAGCTCAACATGTGAGAACATAGAAAGACCCAACAAAAAATAAAAATGAAAAACACAAGTTGAAGATTAGCCAATAAACATAACTTTTTTTAAAGCTACTAAATTCTGACCATTTGATTATAAAAAGAGATATGAATTATATACTAGCTATGTGGGCAACTTAGAAATCTTTGATATAATGAAAATCGTATAGATAGACTCCATGTGAACAAGAAATTGTAGAATTATTCTGACAATATTGAAAATTCCTTCTAACTCCACCCTTCACCCTCATTTTGATTGCCAAACAAATGTGGGAAAATAAAAGCAAATAAAAAACTCTAAATCTTAGAACTTTCTTTTCCCATAGAAATATGTAGAATGAAAATTTTCCACTGAACTTGACCAAATTCAAGTATTTATTCATAAAAACTGTAAATTTAATTTCCTTAAATTTTGATAGGAATTGCAATTAAAAAAAATAAAATTTCTTAACAAAAATATACAGAAAAAAAAAAACTATAAAATTGAAATTTTATTTTCCTTAAATTTCGATAGAAATAGTAATATAAAAAAGAATTTCTTAAAAAATATATATAGAAAAATACATAAAAATACAACATTCTCTAAAACATACATATATATATATATATGTTCTAAAATAGACATGAACACAAAAAACCTAACCTTCATCAAACACCAAAATCTTGTGATTTTGACATCCATATCCTATTACCAAAACCCTAATTATGAACCTCAATATTGTGATTTCCACAACTATGGAAGAAAAATAAACATAAAAACCCTTTTCCACACCAAAAAAAAAAAAAAAACCTTAAAAGAAAACAACACAAATAGCTTGAAGAATTGAAGAAAACCAAAAACCCAAATGGGAACTCTAGATTTGGACATGAACTTTGTTGATAGTGGTAAAAGACAAAAGACAACAAAATCATACCTGTGGACAAATAAAGAAAAATAAAAAACAAAAAATGCAGAGTCAGATGTCCTTCAACGAGAATGATTAAATTGAAAATGTTGGCGGTGCTACTGCTCCATCACAATTCCGAGATAGAGAGGACGGGGGAAGATGGAAATGGAAGAGCTTGAAAAGTGCAATGTAACTGAAACACATGTAAATAAGTCGATAATGATGGGTATCTCATGCCCTCCGATTTGTGTTGTTCACTTCTGAAAAGAAGAGGTTAGGGTTAGGTTTCACCATATTCTTGGGATTTCGGGAATATTTGGTAAAATAAGAGGTCCATTTTTTTTTACGAGATTTGGGTTTTTCATTTTCAGATCAACACGAGGAAGGTATTAGGGTTTTTGGATTTTTGGGTTTCAAGAGGAAGATAAGCAGATAGATGATGAAGTTTTTTATTCAATCTAAGTGTCGACCAGGGCAAAGAGAAAAATGTAGGTTTTTTTTAGTTTTTTTTTTAATATGATGTGGAAGATGAGCTGGAGGAAAGAGATGGACAATTTGGGTATAAAATAACAACTAGGCTCAAAGTGCATGAAACTCAAATTATTTTTGGGATTAGAATAGTTGTATTGAAAAATCAAATGTTGGGTTTCCAATTTCCTATATTTTTCATATTACCAACCCAAAACACAAGTTTCCCTATTATTATCCCCTTGTTGGTAAAACCTCCCGGAGAAGAAAATTTGTTAAAATCAAGGAACTAAATCTCTTGAATTAAGCAACTAAAATTCGAGAATTTGAAATTCAAATTCTCTATCTTCACTTATAAATAGAGGTGTCTTCTATCAACAAGAGAGATTTTCCTATTTGTTTTGCTAAATTTTGTAGAACCAAAATTTTATAAAATTTGTGCGTACAAATTTCTGGCATGCTCGGTGGGACATCTTTGCCTCTCATCTCTTTTGTTAGAAGATTGATCTCTATTACGTTGATGGCACCTAAAAGAACTCAAGTTGTTCATGTCAACAAGGGCAATGACAAGATCGTCATTGCATAATCGATACATGACACTGCTACGAGCCCCATGACTCGTAGCAAAACAAAATCAACATCTCCATTCTCAACAAAATAAGCAAGTGAGTCTGTTTGTTTGCTAAAACCCGTAAGAACACATGATGAGCTCCAACCACTCATCATTTTGGTCTCTCTGGGGGCAAAGAGCCATAGTCCTCGTAGCAGGGGAAAACTCTCTTCAACACTACAGGACTTTGAGGATAAATCTTCTTGCTCTGTTACTGACGTCAACTCTAGCACCGGCTCACACTCTGGATCGCCAACTGGAATGTCAAATGAGGAAAACTACTCCAATCGTTGTGACTCTTTTAATTCTCCCTTCTTGATGACTATGTCGATAATGGCAACCGGCATTACATCCTTAAGGAAACAATTAATAGAGATGGCCCGCGCCATCGCCAAACTCACCAAGACGATCGAGGAGAATGATATACAAATAGTCTCCCTTATAAACAAGGTTGAGACACAAGTACAAAATACGAGTGAGTCAAGTCAAAGACTCAACCACCTTCCGAATGTTGCATCTCCTCTCAATGATGCACCACATACGTATAGGATAATGCAAGTTGAGAGACAAACAGTGGAATCTGCCTCAGTGACATCATTATCTATCTAACAACTTCAGGACATGATAACTAACACCATTAGAGCGCATTAGAATGGACCCTCGCATAGTACACTCCTGTACTCTAAACCTTACACTAAGAGGATTGATAACCTACATATGCCTGTGGGTTATCAACCTCCAAAATTTCAATCATTTGATGAGAAGGGAAATCCAAAACAACATGTTGCCCATTTCGTTGAAACTTGTAACAATGCAGGTACAGATGGTGACCTATTAGTTAAACAATTCGTCTGTTCTCTCTGAGGAAATGTTTTTGATTGGTACATAGACATAGACCTTGCACCTAAGTGTATCGATAGTTGGGACCAAGTGGAATGTGAATTCCTCAACTATTTCTATAGCACTCGACGAACTATAAGCATGATGGAGCTTACTAACACTAAGCAATGGAAAGACGAGTCAGTTGTAAACTATCAACCGTTGGCGTTCCTTAAGCCTTGACTGCAAAGATAGATTATTTGAGGTATCAGCCATGGAGATGTGCATACAAGAAATGCATTGAGGTATCCTATACATCCTCCAAGGGATACGACCCCGTACCTTTGAAGAATTAACTACTCGAGCACATGACATGGAACTCAACATAGCCAACCATGGTGCTAAAAAGGACCTTATCGTTGACCAACAAAGAGAAAGACACAATGGGAAAGCAAGTGATAAGAATTCAATAAAACCCATCTAGGAGTCAATGATGGTAAATACGACTCCTATCAAAATCTTAGTACAAGATAAAAAAAAAAAAAAAAAAGTAAAAAAGGCTGGACCAACCTAGGAAAATGAGAGGTGTCAGTTCACTTTGAAGGAATTAGAGGATAAAAAGTATCATTTTCTTGACTCTGGTGTGCCTAGAATGTTGGAAGACCTGCTCCAGAAAAAAATTATTGAGCTACATGAGTGCAAGCGTCCGGAAGAAATGGGTCATGTTAATGATCCAAACTATTGTCATTATCATCGAATCGTCATTCACCCGGTGGAAATATGTTTCATCTTAAAAGATCTCATAATGAAACTTGCAAAACAAGGAATAATTCATCTGGATTTGGATGAAGTAGTAGAGTCAAATCATGTTACAGTCATATTTGGGTCTCTCAATCCTATTTCGTTATATGTTCCACCTAAGACACTGGGGGCATGCACCAGTACTATCCAATGCAAGTCACCGAAACCAAAGTAAACATAAGTGTCATGTCAGGATAGTTTTCTTTGTCTTTGTTCTGATAATGAATCAATGTCATATAACGAAGGAGGTTGGATATTAGTGACACAAAGAAGACCTTGCAAGAAGCAAGAATCTCATCCATACCCAAATCTTCCTAGGAAGGAACAACGTTAGCAAAATATTCATCGACATCCAAAGAAAAAAAAAAACCTAAAAGAAAACAAACAATTGTACAGGTTGATGACCTCTTGGTACAAAAGCTCATCACCCCTATCACATTAAGAGAATACTTTCTTCCAAAGTTCTTCAATAAATGGATGGTGACATCAACTCATATGGTCTCTTGTCATGAGACTTCAGAAGAAGATGAGTTAGGTAAAGATGAAGAAAACGTTTTTGGTGCAAAGCCAAGCAAAACCAAGGAAGATGATGAGATAGTAGCAAACCTATAGTGCTTACCCTCGCTTTTCAGTATCCATGAAATGTTACAACTTCTTGAGGAAACACAAATTGCATTGATCCAGGTACTTAAAAATTCATTACTCTATGCCACAAAATAAAGGGGGCAAAACGATTTGAGGACAAAGGCCACAATTGTGCAACATGTTGTGCAAACATCACCTACACCAACGACAATGAAAATGGTGTGACATCAAATTTTACCACAATTGTTTTCAAACCTCGGCATTCCAGTGATGCTCCTTATAGCATGAGCCTAAACTACATATTGCTCTTATCCTACAAGAGCTTAAATTGTAGTAAAAAAAAAAAAAAGTCATTCTTGGCAAACCTCTTAAACTGATGAACAAACTCTTTATATTAAAGAAGTCAAATTCAGATATTCCAAACTAAAATCTCTAACTTCTCTACATACAAGTGTTATTTTCTTTCAGCATGATGTGTTCTCAAAAGAACAATGCAACCCAAAAGCTAAATCAAAAAATGAAGCTTCAAAAGTCAAAATGAAACTCCAAACATTCTTCAACAAGCTTGTGGAAGAATATCAAACACAAACAAAAGTGTCATTCATCCACCTTCAAAGATAAAGAAGACAAGATTGGGTTTTTCAAAACACCTGAGGAAATTGTTGATAAATTTACTTGAGATCAAGTCATCATTGACCCTCAATTAAATTTTGCTCAAAGAACACGTGTTTACTACCATTGGATTAAAATCAAGTTCAAGCTTGACACATTCTTCAACAAGCTCATGGAAAAATATCAAACACAATACAAAAGTGTAATTCATCCACTTTTAAGGTTGAAGAAAATCAAGACAAATTCAAATGACTTCTTTTGTTTTCTAAAATGCTTAAGAAAGATCTTCACAAGTTTGGTTGAGAATAAGTCATCTTTGACCCTCAATTAAACTTTGTTCCAAGGATGTGAATTTATCATCCTTCAATCAAAATCAAGACAAATGACACTCATAGCCCGCATGAGCATAAACTGCATACAGCAAGCACAAAAAAAAAGTCCGCTAAGTTGAAAACCTAAAAAGGCGACTTAGGCAAAAGTTAAGACATATGCTCACAAGATTAAAATTTTCTTTTAGTCTTGGCAAAAGTTAGAGCGTAAAAAAAAATGGAACTATGTTTGACTTGATCCTTTCTCTTTGAAGGGTACGTAGGCAACTAGGGGAAACCACTTGAGTTCAGCCACTACAAAAAAGAAATCTCATTTTTATTAATAAATAAATATAGCTAACAAATGTTAGGTTTTATTACATCTTAATAAAAATAAAATAATGAATGAAGGAAAAGAATGAGAGCTAAAACTAAGTAAAAATGTACAACGATCACATCCACACCAAGCATGCAAGCTCGTCATGTTGAGTCCTTAAGGCTTCTTGAAGTGTCTCTAAAGTCTTGACATCGACATTAGTAAGCATGGGGGTTTGGGCAATAATGACGTGTTTTTTCCTCAAACGAGAAACATTATTTTGTATATTGGCTATAATCTCATCGATCTCCAAGATTTAGTTGTGAATACGCTCTTTTTGTATACGTAGTTGTTCCAATTCCTTCTTAAGTGCTTCCTGTTTAGCATCGAGAGTAGCTAAGTCAACCTTTAATGATTGACAACAGTTTGCCTGTACACCCTCAAAGTTTAGAGCATCCACAATCTGAGACGTAACAATAACTAAATGTTCGCTTTATACTTTCAGAGATATCTTCATAGAATGGGTGTGTTGCACTGCATGGAGGTGATCTACACTTTCCATGTACTTCTCAATCTAAGACTTCAATAGTGAAAGGTCAACTCCAATCTTTGTGATAGCATTGAAAAGCTCATCAATTTTTCCTCTCAATAATGGGAGACACTCATTGGAAGTTTTGATAATCATCTCCTTAATGTCTTCTCTAATCATAAGTGTTGCTTGGCGTTGGGCATTAAGAATGATTTGTTCGATGTCAAATGTGTGAATGGTAGTAGAAAGAGCAACCACAGTAGGGCATGGAGATTGTTGATTAGCAATTAAACCTGCAACCGCTAAAAGTGTCAATTCATCACATGTTGTATCTCCAATTGTGGTATTTTGACCTTGAGATTCAATCAAAACATCACTTAAGATGTTAGTAATACCTTCATCACCCAAACGAGAATGAGGTAAAGGTAATGAGATGATAAAGTGAATATCTCGTTGCATAATCAAGGCAAAGGGCATTGAATCCCTAGTAGCAACAACAATTTCGAACTGATCCTTAGGAGATGACTCATTCCCTTCATAAAAAAAATTGGTTGTCACTCGTCACTTAAGGCAAATATTTATTTTTGTTAGTATAAATGCCAAAAAAAAAAAAAAAAAACTTTTTCACCATCAAGTTCCATCGGTTGAGTAGAAGTTAGGACGTTAGCAAAGAAGACATCTGCATTAAGAGGATGAGAGTTAGTCTCATCATAGTACACAGGGTTAGGTCTAATCTTTTGGCGTTTGAAGTGACATTCATTCGTATTTTCAAAGTCGTCATATGATACATAAAGACCATGTGCATTGTTATGTTGCTTAAAAGTCTTGTGACAATGAGTACTACCACCATTGAAAATAATTTCCTCATGCTCTAAGTGTATAGAGGTATTAGTTTGATGTCCACCCATTGAGCGCTTAGAAAAAGCTCTTGAATCATCAGGTAAATCATCAAAATCATTCTCAACATCGTCTTTAACATTCTCCTTAGTAGAAACACTTGAGTCATCCTTGTACGTTTTACTCTCTAAAGATTTTGAGGGTATTTGTTGAGAAGAATCAAGATGAGGCTCCATACAAGCAGCAGTAAGAATTTCCTTATTAGGATTACACACTTTGATCCACCAATCCACATAAGCCTTGGTGACTAAAAACTCTTTAA
Source organism: Vitis riparia (assembly GCF_004353265.1). Lineage (NCBI taxonomy): Eukaryota > Viridiplantae > Streptophyta > Magnoliopsida > Vitales > Vitaceae > Vitis > Vitis riparia. The sequence goes on from NC_048441.1 coordinate 11,339,705, forward strand.
GACTGATAGTCTGGTATAGTAACTTTGGAATAGGTACCAAGCCTAATGCATGACTCCCAATGTTGATACACCGTCTCTAAAGTTCTAATGCAAAAAATCTCTGGCAAATCCTCTGGAAGGTATTGAGGATACCCAAATTGCTTGAAAATTTGATGAGAATAATACAGTTGGATCACCCGATGGTTACTTTGTCGCAAAGATAAATAGCTAGAGCGAAGACTTATGAGGTAAGAAGCTTTGGTAACACTAATAGATTCATTATCAGTCCAATGCACACGCTCCTTGTGGAGCAATGCCAAGTGGTCCAATTTTATGCCTTTGCAAGACATTATCAAAGCCTGAACTTGCAAATCATCAAAACACTTAGCAAAAAACTCGTCAGCATAATAAGTCATCCGTGGGGGATGGTTCCAAGAATGAGAAATGAAATGGGTATCGAAATATTCACCTAACCATCCATATAAATAATGAATAGGGAAAATAGATGCATTAGTCCCAGGCTTCGAAGAACAAGCAATTTCATTTAAGTCGTTGTAAATGTTTGCTAACACCGGAACAACAAGGCTAAATGTCTCACCTTGAGCCATTCTACTAGCTACCTTGAAGACTCCAAGACGAATCAAGTTGACACTTCTCCAAAAAAGAACGAACTTGCATAACCAACATGCCAAGAAAGTGGCCAAGTAAGTCTCCAAGGTTGTCAAAAACTTTCATCTCTAACTAAGTACAAGATTTAACATGATCAATTTCCCCAAAAGGGTTATGAGTCTCTTTAGGCCTCCGCACCTTATTCCTTGTACTTTTCTTTGGAATTTTTGCATACTTCATGAAGCCTTTGTACCAAAAAAAACACCTAAGAGACTAACTTGATTGAAGACTTCACTTTCGTCCCAGAGTAAATTCGATGATATCCAAGGAATAAATTTCGACAACTTGGTGGGAGTGAGGACTTTGTTGCATCATTAGATAACTCTTTCGCATTTGGTACCATCTCATCATAAAAAGATCCAATGATGGGTAGTCCAACAATATGATACAAGTCCCAAAGGGAGATGAAAACCTCTCTAATGAAAGTATGCAAAGTGTTAGTGGTAGGACACCAACGTTCACAAAAGGCCCTAATCATAGAGGCATGACAATCATGGTTGAATAAGGATGCAAAAATAGCTTCATAAAGCTTACATCCTTTAAGAAATGGTCCATGCCGACCCAATACCTCCTCAACCCATTCCCAATATCCTTCGGTAAAGAAAGATTCCCAAGTACTTTGAATGAGCTTCTCCATTTGGCTCCTTCATCACAAACACAAGAACCCAACAATCCAAATTCAACACGAACTTCAGTAGTAGTTGGGTGAGAGGAATTCATCAGAAACAGGTTTCACCTTATTAAGTTTTGAATTGTTGATATTTGTAAGCTTGCAAGATGCAACTCGGAATCAAGAAGAAATGTGTAATGGGTCCTTTGTCACTAGCACTGACAAGGATTGAAGGTTAGTAAGTGACTTATGCATTGACAAGGTAGTCCATTCCTCAAAATCTTCACTATCATCCTCAAGAATGGTTACGGTCTTCTTCTTGAAACATTTGAAGAACGTCATCCTAGACAAAAAAAAAAAAAAGTAGAAAGAAATATGAATAAAATATAAGTCTAAGTTTTTATATGCCACTATGCATTTAAGTCATGTCAATTCGTATGGGTGAAGACCTTAGCACTCAAGTCATATTAAGTGTTGAAAGTACAACACCATGTAGCATCAGGGCCATAACTTGTTTGCATAGATACCAATTATTATTCTGGTTTTAATTAAATGTTAAAACTTGAATATCACTATGCATTTAAGTCAAGCCAATTTGCATGAGTGAAGACTTTAGCACATAAGTGTCGAAAATACAACACCGCTTAGCATCAAGGCTATAACTTGTTTACATAGATACCAAGAATTATTCTGGTTTTAATTAAATATTAAAACTTGAACACCACTATGCGTTCAAGTCAAGCCAATTTGCATGGGTGAAGACTTTAGCACATAAATGTCAAAAATATAACATCGCTTCGTGTCAGGGCTACGACTTGATTACAAGAGGGTTAAATTTTAAATATTCATATTTTTTTTTATGGATATTTAAGTTTATTAAAATTCCCCTCAAGTATTAAGGTAATTTAAAAAATTAATTAATTTAATTACCTGAAATCAAATTCATCTCTGCGAATAATGAAGGCAGACACACGTTCGAAAAAGGTAGGTATTTTCCTTCCTAAGAAAAAATCATGTGTCAACACATACACACACACACACACACACACATATATATACATATATATAGAACAAGAAAAAAAAAACACTTACAGGTTTGAAGAGGTGAAGACTTCTCATGGTGATTTCAAGTCGGGTTTCTCAAGTTGGGTTGAAGAACACTCAAAGATAAAAAATGCTCTCTGAAAAAGTTCAAGTTAAAATTTTCAACTATATATATATATATAAGTATATCTGGATGACAAATTGGAAGAGGACTAAAAGTGTAAAGCAAGAAGGAAAACGAATTGGAAGATGATTCAAAGTGTAAAGCAAGTAGGAAAACGAAGTGAAGTTTGGAAAAAAATGGGAAAGAAATATTTTTTTGAAAAAACAAAATAGGAAACTTCCCATTAAAATAATTCTTTGAAAAAAAAAAATTACTTCAAGATTCACCCCATCCACATGACAATGCATGTACGTGATAAGTCTTAAAGTGGGGACATTTGTAAAAAAATTAGGGGATTAAATTACCACTAATCTGGTCTTAAAAAAAAAAAAAAAAGATAAGTTTCCCTAATCTCCAACCATAAAAAGGATAATAATAATAATAAGAAAATTATTATTATTATTATTATTATTATTATTATTATTATTATTATTATTATTATTATTATTATTATCTTGTTGGTAAAACCTCCTGGAGAAGAAAATTTGCTAAAATCAAGGAACAAAATCCTTTGAATTAAGCAACTAAAATTTGGGAATTTGAAATTCAAATTCTCTATCTTCACTTATAAATAGAGGTGTCTTCTATCAAGAAGAGGGTGGAGAAATCAAAAAAATCTAGAAAAAAAAATCCTAGAAAAAAAAATCCAAATGTAACTTCGTACGGAAAGAAGGGCTTCACAACGAAAGAAAGAGTTTCATCAAATCTCCTTACAAGTTTGGTAAATGAATCTCCCTGCAAGTTTGGTAAACGGCAAAATAACTACACACTTTCTTCGCCATTCAACAAGGTCATTCAAGAATAAGCCACTTGTGGCCCTCGATTGATCTTCGAAATCAAGAAAACGTCATTATCGTCTTCCAAAGTGTGATAAAGGCAAAAGAATCAGAGGGAAAATATTATTTTAAAAATAATATTATTTTTTGAGATTGGACCCACAATAATTTTAATTTCAATAAATATTTTGTTCGCATTATTTTCCTATTTGTTGTGCTAAATTTTGCAGGACCAAAATTTTACGAAATTTGTGCATACACAAACTCTTGTGAAATCCCATATATTTATCAAAATGTTCTTATGCACATATGTAAATAAAGAACCCAAATACCTCTTAATAAATGTGTTATCAAGGAATACAAGTTTGAGCAGGGACCATTAAGACTCATAGGAAATTATTGATTCTCTTATAATCCAATTTTGAAATCGACTTAACATTTCACTATAAAGTCAATTGCACTCTAACATCTTATGATATTATAATTAGACACAAGAACTCTTGTTTGTGACTTACTATCCATTGTATGCGGGTTCCTAATGTCTATAATTTAAGAAGGTAAATGTTATTAGTCTCTCGAGATTATCTTTACAATCCTTGATTTTGTTTAGGAGTTAATTAACATCTTTATTATAAATGCTCTTATGAAGAACCAATTAATATTTGGATATAAAAAAAATTCCTTCATAGTATTTTTGGTACTATGTTACATTATAAAACAAAAAATTGATTTTTTTTAAAGCATATATCTAGTTCAATGATCAATTCTCTAAAGTTTTAAAAGTGATTTTAAAACTTATTGAACGGCTAAGGCTTTGTTTGTTTACATTGTTCTTTAATTTATATATATATATATATATATATAAATTAAGGCTAAAAATATGTCTAAATGATATTTTTCTATTTTCATTTCCTAGAAAATGGAGCTCAAAAAAATGCAAAAAGTGAAAAAGAACAATTTGGGTCCTATTTGGTAACTATTTTTAAAATAGTTTTGAAAAATAGTTTTTGAAATCTATTTTTTGATATTTTATAAAATAAAAGTTTGTTTGGAAACCTAAAATATTTTTAATATTTTTAAATATGTTTTAAAAATAATTTTTATGTCTAAAACTTTATTTTTAATAATTATATATGTTTATATATTTATTTTAAAAAAACAAATCTAAAAAAACTAGTGAAAACAATTGAAAATAACTAAAAGATGTTATTTGAAAACATGCTGTTTTTTATTTTTATTTATAAAAAAAAAAACAGTTTTTTGGTTATTAAACATGCTTTCCAATATTTTTTGTTCTTTGGAAAATATAAAACTATTTTCGAAAATAGTTGTCAAACAAGTCCTTAATATTTTCAAAATTCTTTTAAGAAAAGTAAAAATTATTCTCTAAACATTGAAAATAAAATACGTAATGGAACCAATGATATAAAAGGATTACAAATATGAAAGAAATATTCATATGAATAAAACATTATTCCATATATATTGAAATCAAATACTATTAGTATGGTATCAATATTTCGTTTATTTATTAGATTAAAAATTATTATAAATCAATATATTTTTATCATATAATAATTTATTTGATTAATTATAATTATATATGATAAAAATTTAAAACCAAACAAGATTTAACAAATTTCATTTTTTTTTTGACATAGTTTTCACTTTTCTTAATCAAGTGCATTTTTAAGAAAAAAAAAGAAAAGAAAAGAAATAAAAATTGTTTTTAGAAAATGAAAACAGAAAATAAAAACTAGAAAATGTTTTTCAAACTAAAAGCAACCTAATATTTTTAAAGAAATTTAAATCAAATTCATTACTAATTGAATCACTCAATACCATGCCTTCCATTTTTGTAATTATTTAAGTATATTTGGTTCTTGAAAAGTATTAAGAAAATAAAATAAAAAAATTATATTTTCAAAAAATACTAAAGAAAATTATTTTTTCATATTTAATTATATTATAAAAATAATAAAATATAAAATATAATTAAAATTAATAAAAAAAAACTTATATATTTTAAAATTATTTAATCTTTAAATAAAAATGTTAAATAAATAAAATGACATTGAAACAGGATATCAAAATAATTTATTGATTTCAATTTTTTATATTTTATTTTTCAATCACTTTTTGTTTCCTTTCACATTTCTTGTCTATTTTCTTTCTCTCGTATTTTTCCTCAAACTTTTCAAATATCAAACATAACCTCTCCATTTTCTTTCCCTCGTGTTGTTTCTCAAACTCTCCCAATACTAAACATAACCTTAGGAAGAACAAAATAATAACATCAATGGTATACGAGGAAAAGTCACCACCCATATTAGGGTTAATAGAATAATTTTAAAAAACAATTTCTAAAATATGAAAATTTCAAAACTATTTCCAAATTTATGATAAGGGGGGATTTCGATAAAAAAATTATCTTTTCAAAAAAAATTTAATAAAATAAGTTATCTTTAAAAAAAATAATTTTGATATTTAAATTCAGATTGCCTTCAATATTTGACTAAAACTATCATATTTATTTTTTTTCAAAATCCTCATATGTAAGGATGTTAAACAATTTCATATCTTTTCTCGAGATTTTTAAATATAGTAATTCAATAAATATTTTCAAATTTATGATAGTTGGAAATCTAATAAAAAATTATTTTTTAAAAATAATTTTAATTGAAATTTGAAGTTATCTTTTAAAATATAGCTTTGCTGTTTAAATTAAAATTGTTTATTTATAAGGTAACTTCCTAATAATATCTCGAAAAGTGTTATATATTTGAAAATAATTTTAAAAAATGTTATATTTAAAAGAAAAATGTTATAGAAAGGGGGAAAAGAACAAAAGGAAAAATAGAAAAAATCAATTCACAAAGTCAGTGAATCTTGAGTTGGCTACCCTACACCAAACAATTGGCCCATTGGTTTGGCCTTTAACCCGGCCCGACCCACCGAGAGCTGCAATCCTATTTTTCACAACTTTGTGAAAAATCTCAGAAAAGAAATGGCGCTGAGCAGTGGAGTGACTGCTCAAATCTCCCACTTTCAGAGGCTAAACAACCCTAAAATTGCTTCTTCCTCTTCGCTCTGCTGTTGTAAGTTCTCACTCTCTCTGTTTCGTTCCACATGCAACTTCTGTTGTTTCCTGAGAAAATTGAGGAAAACAGAACAAAAGAAAACAGCAATCTCTTCCCCAAACAATTTTTTCTTAATCATGCATTGCTTCCAAAGGACTTTGCCCCCTTTTAAAGGCGTTGTCGCCTATTTTTAAACTAACTCTAGTTGGGTTCTAGATTTGTCAGAGAAAGTGAATGGGAAAGTAGTGGGAGTTGCTCATTCTGTGTTCTATCATTAATTTTGACTTGAAAATTAGGAATTTTTTTTCTGTGGTGTTTGCCTTTGATTTATATAGAATTCACTTCACGGGAATGTCGAACATGTTCTTTTTTATTTATTTTAAATAGAGTCTTGTGTAATTTCACATTCTTGCTGATGCTATTTAATGGTGCTGTCGATTGTTTGTAAGAGTTGTTCCATAATTTTTCTCCAGGAATCAAAATTATCAAGCAATTTATTTATTTATTTCTCTGATTTCAGGGATGGATTGTCATTCTTATGTATCATTTGGAACGAAGGCATTTCTCCATGGTAAAGGCAGGGTTTTACCTACAAATTTGGGGCCCCTTAGGGTTTCCTATAACAGAAGATTGGAATTTCTAAAATTTAAGTCTTACCCAAATCTGAGTTCGGATGATTCTTTGAAGGTGAGATCAGGATTGACTCTCTAGTGACTGTATGAGCAATGGATTTAGGTGCCGGTGAAACTGCAGTTATTTACTAGAGTTGGCATGATATTGGGTTCTTAAATTATATGTTAGTCATGTGAAATCAAGCTGTGTTAAGTGCATTATATTCCCCCTTATATAGTATTGATAAAAGAAACTGAGGAAGTGTTATACTCAGAAATGAAAGGCTGATGTTTGCTCCATTATCAAAGTTCATTCATGAAAAAGAGATCAGCACGAGTTACCTTATAACATTAGCATCTGAAGTGTTTAATGAGTTGCCCTTGTATAATATGGGTACAAGATAGTCACTTGTATAAATGGGAAATGGTCTCTTCCCTTTGTGCTTAAATGTAGTCGTCACCAATTAGGTGGCTGGAATTTGATTCTGATAGGTGCTCTCTTGGGACTGGATTGAATTGGTCTTATGAGTTATCTTTAAAGACCACTTTGGTGAAGCCAAGTTAGCTTTCTCTTGGTAGCTGGTCATGGGATGACTATAGATGCATGTTCTTGCTCTTCTTGAAGGCCCTAGAGAACCTAAGGGAGTAGGTTGGATGTAATGTAAGGTTGAAGAACTTGTCTGCTATTAGTAAGTGGGTTCTTGGAGGATAATCCATTCAATAGAGGAAACTTAAAAAAAATGGAAATTGAGTTTAGTTGGATTCTTTGTTCTCCTGATGAGAGGACCTTGACTTTTGAGGAGTTCAGATGGAATATTACCTTCCTTGATGTAAAGTCTGTCTGGGTTTTAGTCTTTGTGCTTTTCCCCCCTTTTGTCCCCTTCTTTTATATTAGTGCACTGCTTCTTATCCTTCCTTATGTTCCTTCCTTGTGTAATAAATGTTTATATTGTATTAACCCCCTGATACAGATCTAGTATTGTTTATTTCTTCCTTTAGCCTAAGCTTATAAAATATAACTCCATCCCCTTATTATTTTTTCTCAACCTTCTCTCTTTTGCAGGAAGCAATGGCATCGTATTTTTTTAGTTTAATCTTTCACAGCCATCTTGTTTCAATTATAAATTGGAATTTATTGTTGTTGCCTCTTTTAACGACATATATTTACATACTGTTTGTTATGATATATTTGACTATTTGTCCAAGTTTCTTATTCTTTTATAGATTGTTATCTTCAGTGGCAGAGGAGTGATAAGCCCAGAGGGGGCAAGTGCCCCCCTGAAAATTAGGACAATAAATGCCAGAGATCCCTTTGCCAAAGGAAATTAAATTCTAAAGATATTTAAAAAAAAAAATGCCCCCTAATACTTATAACAAAAAAATGCTTTAAAAGTGTCTCCAAACACCCTCAACAGAAGCCACCCAAAAAATAATTCTCCAAAGTTAACCAATATATATTTATACATAAAATATACTTGCCTAAACTATAAAAACTCACTTGAGAATTCTCATTCAGTTGCTTTTATATTTTTAATCTATTTTATCTTTTCCTTGAAAACCTTAAAAACTTTTCAATGAAATTTTCTTTTCCAAAGAATTATTTTAAAATATTTTGAAGTTTTTCCTTATTCTATTATTTAAATTATTAAAATACTAATAATACATATTTGTAATTTTTGTTTTTGAAATTAATGTATTTTTTAATAAAAATTATTTTTCTTTTTTTCAAAATTACCTAAATTAATAGATTTATTTTCTATTTTTTTTTTCTCCTAGGATTTTTGAAAAAAATTAGAATTTTTTTATTGAAAAATTGGGATATTTATTTATTTGCAATTTATATGGCACAAAATATGTATAATTTTATAATTTTTACCTTTTTTTATTTTTTTTCCACTAATATTTTACTATAATAATTTATGTTATAGATAATTTATCCATTTAATATGTTTAACCTTTCATAACAATATTTAATGAAATCATAATATGAATTTTTTAGTTTAAATTTTTTATTTGATTTATATCATTAAACCTGCCAATTCTTGATTCACTTCTAGGCTCCGCTACTGGCTAAGCTGCCACTGAAGTGGTGGGTAGAGAAGTATACAATCAAGTGATTAGCAGGGATGCTTCTGATACATTGCCTATCATTTATAACATTTTTTTATTGCTGACCCGTAATTATTCACTTTGACATGTGGTCACTCATCCCAGCTGTTTGTGTTTGCAAAACAAATTCTAACTTTTTTATTGTGTTTCATTAAAGTTAATTAACTTCCCTCAACTAAAAAAATTCTTAACTTTTTTAGTGTCTCTCTAGGTTCCTTCTTTTTTTTCTCATGGGTACATAATGTCACAGACGATGGATTGGCTCCACTTAATTTATGTTTGCTGGAGTTTTTGGTCCTTTATGAACATTTTAGAAGTTTCAATGTTGACTCTTAGGAGTGAGGCACTTATAGGAAAAAAATAATCTTAGAGAAAGGAAAAGGTGTCCATACACAATTTGTGCCAATAGACTTTATACTGTTTTTTCTTTTAAAGATAAAAATATGCATTATACATAAACATATAACCTAAAGAGCAAGAATTAGCTGTAATGCTCTCTGCCTTCCTTTTGAAGACTGCAGTAGTACACATTCTTCTAAGGCACAGTTCTGTTTCCTTCTCTTTTTTTTCTTCAATTATCTCTAATACTAATTAATTAGAAGAGGTTAGACTCAAATCTGTCCCTTCTCTGGAACCTGACTCTCCCTGATTCTCCTCATTCCACATTTCTTGTTCTAAATTTTTGCAATTATAAATTTTGAGTTCAAGCATGATATGTTCTTTTAAATATTCTGAATCTCTAAAAATATTGAATATCATGGTCTTTCAATTTGTAAATTATGCATACCTCTTTAAGTTATGTCTATAGGCATAAATCCCATATCCCTTTGATCCAGCCTATCCTGTTGTCAATGTAAGAAAGTATACAGTCACTGGTTTTATCCTTTCAGTTGTATGCCATGTGCAGTTCTTGACATGTGAGAGATTTGGAGCATCACTCCAAGGCTACTTTATCTAGAGGTAGGTATTGTTGCTGTGTCAAGCCAAACATCAGTTCGAATAATAAGGGGAATGCAATGTGCTTATATGATGTGGGACAGCCTCCCAACAAAACAGTTTGAAGGACGAGTAGAATGTTCAATTTGAAGTGAGACAGCAGTGGGGAAAAGAGACTTCCAATTTTCACTTCCTGTCTCGTTGAAATTTGTAGTTATCTGGTGGAAGTTGCATGAATCCTAATACCTGATGGTGGAGCTAAATGAAAAATAACTGGCATAGCAATAATATACTAGGAATTGAACCAATTACTTGCTCTTACTCATGCAGTCATCCCATCTTCTTGTCCCTAAAAAGAATATTTGAGCATTATTCCCTAGGATGAAAAAAAGGCTATTATTCATTTATCTGATGGATACTTAGCCTGAGTGATCTTGCAAGTGACCTGCCTTGAGTTGTGGCTTTAATTGCTGCTGCTCAACAGTATGCTCTATGCTGTTGTTGAAATTGTTTTAGCTGCAGCTGCCTTGACCATTAGTCCCATTCCCCGGGTCTGCTGCAATACAAAGTGAAATGTGTTGGTGTCGAAATTGTTTTAACTATCAACTTCAAATCCTTTGCTTGTTCTTTGAAGACCTGCATTATTACTTAATCTGTATTGGAAAATGTTGCTAGATATGTGTAACTCTATGAGATCCTTGGAAAAATGGAGCTTTTTAAAAAAAATTTGTTGAACTCTGATCCTTTGCTTGTTCTTTAATTTTGAGGACCAACATTGAGCACTTATCTCTATTGGTGAATGTTGTTTGTGATGTGTAACTCTATGTGATCCTTGACTAACTGTAGCTTTTAAAAAAATTTATGTTAAATGAATGATGTCCTGAAATCATTTTTTGTTTGTTGTAGTATGGTGGCATTAGACTCGAACTTCCTCTACAGTTCAGGATCCCATCAAAAAATTGCCATAAATGCCATTCTTTAGTCATACAGAGCAATTATCCCCAAAATGCAGATTTGCCTCGCTATTACTCAAAGAAGGAGAAGAAACCCTTTCCAATACCTATAGTGGAGCTGAGGCGAGCTGCCAGAGAGAGGCTAAAGAACATGAAGGGCCAACCCAGGAGACCAATCCCACCTCCAAAGAGCGGGTTGCTGGTTAAAAGACTTATACCAGTTGCGTATGATGTGATGAATGCAAGAACTACATTGATCAACAATCTCAAGAAGCTCTTGAAAGTGTTGCCTGTACATGCTTGCAAGTAATTCTCGTCCTTCTTTCCATCTTGAAAACCTTTGCCTGATAGCAATATGTGATTCATAGAGACTCTCTGGGGAACTGTGAAATCCTTCCAGTTCCTTTAAAAAAAAAAAAAAACATGTTGGTTTAAAATCATATTCAGGCATTCTATCTTCATAGAAACATGTCAATGATCTGAAGGTTCTTTCAATTGTTAGTTATTTACCATTTTTGTTTCCCTTTCTTGCATGGCTGTTATTTGCAAAACCATTGTTGTTGAGAAACATTTTAGTGCATGATTTCATGGCCAAATGCAACTTCTTTCACCTTAGCTTCATTTGGGCTCCCAAACTTTCTGGTTTCCAAATGGTCACAAATGTGAATTATATGTTACAGTTGTAGGGTTTAAATATGGTTAACAAATGTTGTGTACATCAACACCAGTGGCCCACAGAAACATAGCTAGCACCCAGATTTTGATGTGTTTATCGAGTGGATCTTTTACTCTATTTAAAAAATGACTAAACTTTTGCCATCTGGTATGGCTCTTTATTTAATAGCATGAGAAAACTAATGGAATGCTGGGGATCCTACAGGCATCACATCCACTAGGCCTGTCTGACCTTTCTTGGCTGCCTTTCGCATTCATAGTACTAAATATCAATATGGGGTCTCTTGATGGGCCAATTCTTGATATACTAGTGATTTTGGATAACTTGCAGGATATTTATTATCTGGTAATGACAGTTGGAGGGACGGGATGTGTTTAAGAAAATAAGGTCATGTATTAATTGTGGCACTCATGATAACTTACATAGAGAGAAATTAGGCAACAGATTTTGGCAATTTGTTTCTTGCACATTATACACATCCAAATTAGCTGGTTACCATACCAAATTTGCTGCTTCATTATGCATGGTTAGTTTGATGTTTACTAATAGAATTCCATTAGATGCTTACCTGAATCCCCGATGTGAGTGATCCAAGTGATTGGCATTTCCATGCACTATTTCAATGCCCTTGAAGATATTTGTTTAGTGTTAGGTAGCCAATCGTATGAAGAACTATTGTTTGATATACTTGGTGTGGAACTTGCTTACAGAATAGTTCACCTTTATCCAATCTAATAGTGTGAAGTGATTTTATCAAGATTATGGTTTCTGATATAGTGTAGCACATTGAGAGAAGGCCAGTTCAATCTTAAAGATACGTATGTTGTTGAAATTGTATTCCCTAATAATATTAGTCTGTCATCACTTTCCTCCCCATTTAAAAGACATGAGTACAGCAATCAGACACCAGTCCAGCGATTGGCAGTTGTTGTTAAGATGTTTGAAAGCTGTTCCTTTATGTTCTAGGGTCTGGTAATGAAACTCGTTGTTGAATATGTTCCGATAACAATGCTTTGCAATAACTTTGCAGGTGGTGTAACGAAATCCACGTTGGACATGTCGGGCACCCATTCAAATCATGTAGAGGCCCACAGACTTCAATCCGCAAGGGTGATCATGAATGGACAAATGCATTCCTTGAAGATATATTGGTACCTGTTGATGCTTTTCACCTCTTTGATCGTCTTGGTAGGCGTATTCCTCACGAGGAGAGATTCTCAATTCCTAGAATTCCAGCTGTAGTTGAGCTCTGCATCCAAGCTGGGGTTGATTTACCTGAATTCCCCACTAAGAGGAGGAGAAAGCCAATTATCCGCATTGGAAAAAGTGAATTCATAGATGCAGATGAGAGTGAACTGCCGGACCCTGTCCCTGAAGTCCCCAAGACACCGCTATTAACCGAAATACCTGACTCAGAAATCGAGGCCCCATCTAGTGCAGAAGAAACAGCCTTGCTTGCTGAGGAAACACTCAAAGCATGGGATAAAATGAAGGGAGGAGCCAAGAAGCTAATGAGAATGTACCCAGTAAGGGTTTGTGGATATTGTCCAGAGGTGCACATAGGGCCCTCCGGACACAAGGCGCAAAACTGTGGAGCTCACAAGCACCAACAACGGAACGGGCAGCATGGTTGGCAGGCAGCTGTGCTCAATGACTTGATACCACCAAGATATGTGTGGCATGTTCCTAATGGGCAACCCTTGCAAAGGGAGCTTAAGAACTTCTATGGTCAAGCCCCTGTTGTGGTGGAAATGTGTGTGCAGGCTGGTGCGGCTGTGCCTGAGCAATACAAGCCAACCATGAGGTTGGATGTGGGGATCCCAACAGATATTAGAGAAGCTGAGATGGTAGTCTGAGGTGAATTTTGGTTAAGAGTGTATAAAGTGTGTAGAATATTGAAAATAAATACAATATTTTATTTATTTATGAAACAAATATTTGGCTTTTCCTTAATCAGAGGAGTGAAAACGTGAGCGATTCAACAGGTGAGAAGGGGAAGACGAAGCCACACCAAATGTGATTGGATCCCTTTCTTTAGCTTCCATTTCCTTTTTGAGTCTCTCTCTCCTTTCTTTGTTTAGCTTCCAATTACTTTAATAAACAAGCCGACAACATACAAGACGTTGAGTGTAGTGCAGATCTCTCAAGATGGCAACTCCGGCGAGGGACGGGAAGAAGGCGGACGGAGCAGGGGCTCCAAAGATGCCAGCGGCGGGGCAGCATTCGACGGAAGTACTTCACTAGCGGAGCAAACTACCTCATAGTCCACTGAAATTGGCGATTGGGGGGTTGGCATTTGTGGCAGTTTTGAGCTACTTCACCTTGTACACTAAGAAAAAGCCGGAGGCCAGCGCCTTGGACGTTGCCAAAGTTGTGGCCGGCGTTTCCACCCCTGAGGACACCCATCCCCGCAAGTAGGTTTTGCTCTTTTTTGTCTTCACCCATCTCCTTTCGCACCCTTTTCCTCCACTTCTTCCTCCGTACGCATGGCCCTTCATGCATTCTAGGACTGTTCATCATAAGCTCCCCATGCCTCCTTTCCATTTTGTTTCTTTTTCCCCCGCTTGTTCTTGTTGTTTTCTTCCCTGTGAACCCACATACCAATTATTTTTCTCTTTTCTATTCTGTTTGTATGGTGGCAAATTTGATACAGGAACATAGCTTGAAAGGAATTTTAGAGGGTTGGATTAGGTTTAATCTTATTTATAATTGTGTCAACTCGTGTAACATTTTTATAATCGGATCGTGTTCGGGTTTGACTATACCATTCATTTAATTTATTTATTAATCATGTCAAAATGATCTATTTATGATCCATTTAATTTATATAAATTTATTAATCTTATATATTTAAAAACTATAAAAATTAAAAATACTTTATAATTAAAACATTAAATAAAATAATAAATAAGTATTAAATTAAAATTTTAATTACTTTTTATATTCTAAATATATTATAATTAAAATAAAGTAATTAAGATTACAATTAAATATATTTTCTATTTTTTACTTTTGAAAATAAAAACTCTACGCACAAAGTATGAATTCTTATATAAAAATAGATAGATATATTATGTATTTAAAAATGCTTTTTTAGAATTTTTAAAATTTGAAAAAATAAAAATTTTCACATTCTCAGAATTTAAGATATTTAAAAGTGTCTTTAAGAACACAATATAATTATTTCAAAAATATATCAAAGAATAAAAAATTTTAAATTTTTCTCAAAGACAATAAAAGAACTATTCATGGTAGAAAATTATCGTTAGAAATGACAAAAAAAAAAAAAAAATCCATGACAAAATATTGTATTGAATTACAAAAAAAAAGGTTCATGGAAAAAAAATCCATGAGAAAATATTACCTAAGACGGTCCCTTGACCATCATCCCATAGCAACCACCAAAGAAAAAAGTGATTTGTAGAGCAAAAAATCATTTTTGAGCATGAAATAGAGTTTATGACATAATATTATTTTCCCAAAAAAAAAAAATAGTGGAGAAAAAGTACTTAAAATAATTTATAGCAAAAAAAGTACATAATTTTTGTATGGTTCACAATCTTAAATTAACACGAGTTTTGGTTTGCACAACCATAGAAAAATATTTAATCTCCATCTCGATAGAGACTTAATGCTTATTTAGAAAATCTTTGTGGAGAACAATATATTTTATTCTCCATAGAAAAAATTTAAAAAAAAACTATGAAAACTTAAGAATATAAAATAGCGTGTTTTTAGAAAATATATTTTAATTATTTTCTAAATATTGTTTAAAAAAATAATTATATAGATATGTAGAATGATTAAAAATAAAATATTAAATATTAAATTTATTTTTAAAATATATTTAAAAATATTAAAAATATGTTAAAAATATTTTAGGTTCTCAAATAAACTTTTGTTTTATAAAAATCATAGAACAATATTTTTTTAAAAAAAATCAAAATTATTTTTAAAAACAATTATCAAACAAACCCTTAGTCTTACTTTATTCTTTAAGTATTGAATTTTTCTTGTCACTATAGTTTAAAAAAAAAAAAAAGAATTGCAAATGTATTTGATACATAATAGCTCAATTACTTGTTAATGACCAGTTGTGAAGGAAACAAGCTTTTGTTCATCTTGGCTCATAGGACAATGCAAGGAATAGGTGTTGCAACCTCTTCTACCTTTGGTTGAACTTAACGCCTTTTTTTCCTCCTACGGATTTGCAAAAAAAAAAATAGGATGTGAAGGGGATGGAATGATTAGGTAAACCTCCCTCCAATGATCAAGTTAGTCATGACTCAAAACATGAGGTCCCAAATAAGGATGAACTAGTGTGTGCACCCAATTCTAGAGTTCAACCCCTTTTTTTATAGTTGTCTCATGGTGGATTTTATATGGGAAGATAATAGATGAATGCATCAATTTTGTGTTGCTTTGAATTGGTATTGGTTGCATCCACCTTTAGGGCTTTGGTCATTATGTGATTAATGGGAGATCACCTTTAAGGCTTTGGCCACCATTATATAATCAGTGTGAAACCACTTTTAAGACTTTGGTCATTGAGTAATTAATAGGGGTCACTCCTTACATGAGGTCGAAGCCTATCTTTGAGTGGTTTGAGTTAGGGTTGTCCCTTAAATGGGGTCGAACCCTATCTATGATAGTTGTCTCTGTAAACATTTTTAAAAAATATGTACCTATATCAATACCCATAAAAATTTTAAAATCTTTCTAACTATTTGAATTTGGTAAAAATGCATATTTATCAACAATTCCTTATAAGTTTCAAAATCTTCTTGACAAAGTATTTTCAACATAAATTGTCTTTGAGGTTAATTCAATATGATGATGCATTCTATATAATCTCCTCACAACTTAAACAATATAATGATACATTATTAATTCACCCCTAATCCTTAAATTCATATTTGAAATGAAAATAAACAATTAAATAAGAAATTCATATTTCTAGGATGCATTATCATAGAAATATTCTCCTCCTAATCCTCAAATTCATATTTCAAATTAAAATAAACAATTAAATAAGAAATTCATATTTCTAGGATGCATTATCATAGAAATATTCTCCTCCTAATCCTCAAATTCATATTTCAAATTAAAATAAACAATTCAATATGAAATTCATATTTCTAGGATGCATCATTATAGAAATATCCCAAAATATTTAATTCAATGCTAGCTTCTCACTTGTCAATCCTACTCCATTGGAAAAAAAAAAAAAACAATCAAACAAGCAAACATATTAAAGGAAATCACAATTAGCAAAACAACATAATAAAACTACCGTCCAATCATTTACATCATATAATAGTGTAACTTTCACGCCTCAAGACTCACTCTAAGGGCGTGACAATCATGTCACACTTCAAGCTCAAAGACTCAAAGTGCAAATTAGGGTTACAACTTGGATGGGTTGATGGCTAACTCAAACTTAATTTGAATTAAGAAACAATCAAGTCAAACTCAACCCAACCCAACCCTATTTTTCTAAATTTGAGTTGAACTTGGATTGATTGAATTAAACTTGAGTTGATTGTGTTAAATTCGGATTGATAGGATTACACTTGGGTTGTTTGGATTCATTGGGTTGCAAGATTCAAAATTCAGCCATAATGGTTTTTAAAAAACTTTTTTTTCTATATATTTATATCAAAATTTAAATAATAAATAATAGTAAATTTCAAGATAACAATAAAAAAAGTAAAAATAAACTTATATATCTTTTTAAAAAAATGAAAAAATATATGATATAATTATAACTTGATATTTTTCTTTAAAATCTAAAAAGAAAATTAATATTATCATATATGATAATAAACATTATAAATATTATAAAAATATTAAATCAGGTTCGGGTTAAAACTCAAATTGTCCAAACCTCGTCCTGTGCCTAACCCAAATTGAGGTTGGGTTGAGAAAACTTAATCCAAACTCAACCCAAGTAATGAAAATGTTTGTCAAATTCTCAACCTAACCAATTCACTTATTGCCTAAACTAAGAGTACCTAAAAAAAATATTAATGAAAGGGAATGAACTTAAAGCCTAAGAAATATTAATACAAATTCATAAATTAATCATTTTCAATTATGAATACAAATAGGAGATATATTATAGAATCTTTTTATAAAAACTTTTGAGTTTAAACATTCTAAAATATTTAAAACTTTTCAATAAAACATTTTCATATTTATGTCAATAATAATTTCATATCAATTCAAATTAAATATATTCAAAATATTTTTACTCCAATTATCAAATAACAAATGTTATCCGATTAGGTGGGACTTTGAAAATGAGTGACTACCCTCAAACTTGTCACTTTTAAAGTGGATGGAATCAAAGATTCTTAGTACAAGCAACCTCCCGTAAAGGTTGGAATTTAAAACAATTACATCTCAAGAGATCTGCACTACACTCAATGTCTTGTATGTTGTCGATTTGTTTGTGAAAGTAATTGGAAGCTTAAAATAATAATAATAATAATAATAATAATAATAATAATAAATATCATTTATGTGAAAATGAAGTCATATTTTGTGATGTCCCACATCGAATAGGGGAGAAAATTCCTGGCGTTATATATGTAAAGACTTTTTTTAATCAAGTAGACACGTTTTAAAGTCGTGAGGGTCCCTTTGGGTCCAAAGCGGACAATATCTACACTGTTGGGAGTAGGTTATTACAAATGGTATCAAAGCCGATCTTCGACTTTGGTGTGAGGGTTTGTTTGGCCTCATAGGGGTGTTCGTCTGCTTGACCTCACCTCACTTGGGTCTACCCAGTCAAACTTAACCCACACTTGGGTCTCGCCAGATTTTAACTGCAGTGGCCCTATTTGTAGAATCATTTGGGCCCAGTTATTTAGAATCCTCTGGGCTCAATTGGATATCTGAATGAAAATTGAATATATCCCCTATGTTACACCAAATTTGGGCTGCATTCTTATAAGTTGACGATTCATGAATGATCTTATCTTGCACATTAATGTTAAAAACTAATCTATTTATGCAAGAATATAAACATAATGTCACTTCTTCGACAAACTTTACATGAAGGTTGTTACAAAAAAAAAAAATCCAAGTTTAAGAAGTGACTTGCTACATGCAAAGGACGGTGAAGTTAACATTCTCATATCTTATCAATGATTGAGAAAATCTCTTTGTATTTATCTTTATTCTCGTTAAATGAATTTTCCATCGTCTTTTTACATCTATCATAACTTCATATATGTAGCTTGTAGCTGGTTTTCTTTCATTGTCAATAAGTTAAAAAACTTTAATAAAAGGACTCATCACCTTAAGAATATAGACAACATAATTCTAAAATGAAGGAATCAAAACAGTTTTTTAGACTTGTTTTCCCTTTGCTTTCTTCACCCATTTTCAATATGCTCCACAAACTTGTCCAATAATTCAAATGTCTTCGATTTTTATAAATGAACTAACATCAATAGACTCCATAAACATTGTTCCAACTAGGCACTTTACCAAAAAAATCATCAAGGTTCAATCTCTTTTATTTATCCACTCTTAAGATATAATAGAAACTTTATACTTCATTCATGCAATATTATGATCTTTTAATAAATTTTTTGTATGCTCTACTTCTTTTTTAAGGATTGAAACTATTAATTCTAATAACTTAGAGGTTTGATATTTGGACCAAATTGCTTAATAGCTTCAACCATCCATTTAAAACTATCTAAATTACATAACTAAATGATATCATTGCTTGATAGAAGAATAAACTAATATATTGACATAAACCTTTTTTTTTTTATCAAATACATCATCTATAGAACTTTGATTCATCTTTTCCTATTTCCAAAGTTGAACTACTTTGAGAAACAAAAGCATCAAGAGACCTTTTATAGTTGACTTTATCTTCTTATTACTTCCCATGTCACTTCTTTCATTATTAATCCCTTTTTTCCTTTCAAAATTGACTTCTTCAAGTTCCTCTTCTTCATCAATATCAACAATGTTTTCTAAGCTACCAAATTTAGGAAAAGAACTATAGTTGTCATTTTTATTCTTTTTATTAGTTGTGTATTACTCAAACTCTTTTCTTATGTCCTCCAAACAATTTTAAACAGCTTGCGATATTTCCCTTTTTTCCTATTTGATGTTGTTTTGCTCTAAAAATTACATATTTTGTTTCCTTCCTACAAAATAAACATGTAATTGAATTTGCACCATTCAAATCTTTCAAAAAATTATATTTTCAAACCCTTTTTTTTTTTTTGGTTTGAACTTTTTGATGGGGTGCCATCTTTGATGCCATTACCAAAATCTAAAATTTAGTTTTAAAAAAAGGAATTTAAATTTAAAATATAAGAAAAACAAGGTAACAATGTAAAAAAGTTATAAAATAAAAAAAAAATATTTTTATTTTTTATAAAAAAATTATAAAATGCTCTTGCAAGACAATATAAGTTTTGGTGGTGCTT
The DNA here is from genome assembly GCF_004353265.1 of Vitis riparia. Lineage (NCBI taxonomy): Eukaryota > Viridiplantae > Streptophyta > Magnoliopsida > Vitales > Vitaceae > Vitis > Vitis riparia. The sequence continues at coordinate 11,359,770 of NC_048441.1, forward strand.
GGTGGTTCATTAAATGAAGTGTATGGGGCTTTTCAACAATAAAAACTATTGAGTGGTGAGAAGTGGTAAGACCATTGAATAGATTGATCTTAGAAAAGTGGAGAAAAACTCTTTGTAGTGTGAAAAAAAAAAAAAATTAGTTATCTACCATGTGTAGTGATAGGCAAAAAAAAAAGAGGATCGAACTTTCTACAATGTGCAATGACAACACAAACAGAGAAAAAAGCCCAAAAAAAAAAAAAAAAAGTGGGGTTGGGAAGTGGGTGGGAAAGGCAACTCTGCAATGTGCCAATGATAATACAAATAGAGAAAAAAAAAATTCAATCATGAGTCTATGATAGTAGCCACAAGTCCACAACACAAGCAAAAATAAAATTTTTCTTTGTACAAAATAAAATTAAAAAAAGGTCTACTGTGAGGTGAGTCTATGACAATAGTCACAACACAAGTAGAGATACCATGTTTCTTTTAGAAAACTTGGCTTTAAAATTCAAACCATAAAGATAGAAAAACAAAAACTATAAAAGAATTATAGAGAAAGAGGAGAAAACCTTGCTAATGTGAACCATGAGTTGCTTAAATCTTCTTCCCTTTACCTTGTCTTTTTCTTGTTAAAAGGTAACAATTGAAAACTTTTCTTCTTATTTTCCACTGTGTCTTTTTCTTAAGTCATAAATTTTCTTGTTTTTTTCTCCCTTCTTATTAAAACTTTGTTTTTAACCTTTCAAATTCTTCATATCTCACATTTCTAAATTTTATTTTAAATATTTTACTTTATTTTTTTCCTAAAGTTTTCAACCTTGTGAAGGAAGACATTCATTGTTACACCTTAAACTTTATCCCAAGGTGATCATCTAAGCATCGCCTCTTCGAAGCCACATTGCTTGGGTCTTCAAAAGTTGTTTTTATTTTTCTTGCCTCGCCTAATAGCCTAGGAGAACAAGATGATCACCTTTGATAATACCGATTTTAAGTTAATAACTTAAAAATAATTTAACTTAAAGTCAACTTAACTCATTAAGTAATAAGTAAGAAGTTTTACTAAACACCCTCTTTGTTTAATTGAACTTAGTTGATTTTTTTTTTTTTAAATTTCTTCTATATATTCTCTTCATAATTAAATTATGTGCAATTTATCAAACTTTCAACATTAGAAAATATATAAATAAATTAAGAGTGAGTTTGAGAATTTTTCCTATTATATTGCATCCTAATTCAATTATATATAAAATTAAATAAAAATCATTTTATTTCCTTTTCTTTTTTATTTTTTATTTATTTCGTGAACATACAAAAAAATAAAAATAAATAAATAAATTTTTATTTTCATAAAATTAAATATAAATTTATAAATAAATGAATATATATATATATATATATATATATATATATATATTCATAAATTATAATTATTTTAATATAAAAAAATGGTTCCAAACTAGAAAATGATGAAAATAGATTTAGATAATCAAAACATAATTAAGATGAGGGTGATTCAACCCAAACCTACCATTTGACATCGTTATCATATCTTGATTTTAGAAGAACGTTAAATGCATTAATCTAATCTATTTATACATCTACTTTATATATATATATATAGAAAAAATAAATATAAGTTTTACATATCAAATGATTAAAATATCATTTTCTTCAATCTTTGTTCATCCACCCATCCAAAGCCTCAACTTTATTCTGTTCCATTTTCTTTTAAATTCTCTTTTCTTTTACACCAAATGGGGAGGAAAAGAAAAAACAAATAAAAAAAAATCATGGTGTTCGACCAAGCTGTCGACTATTATTGCATCCTCGATTTTTTTTTCCTTTTCTTTTTTATTTGGGTGTTTAAAAATAATGAGGAATAAGATGAAAGGAAAGAAAGGAAGAAATGAAGGAAATAGGAGAAAATGGAGAATAAATGAAGTTAGGGTTTGGTATTTTTAAAAATACAAAAAGAAAGAAGAAAATTAAGGAAAGAAGAGAAGAGAAAATTGAGAAGAAATGGGGTTAGGGTTTGGGATGAGTGAATGTTGAAAGGTTAAAAAAAAAAAGAGTATTTTGACAATTTCACATATAATACTGTTTTATTACAAAAAAAATGGATGGATGTATAGAAAAATAAGATAGAAGCATAATATTATTCTTAATTTATTTAAATATTGGATAAAATTACAAAATATACTTTTGTACTTGTGTTATAATTTAGTTGCTAAACTTTTTTCTTTTGGAAACCATCTCATCCTTAAACTATTCCGTTAGACCTATGGAAAATTGAAGATTGAAGTTTCAATGAAGAGGAAAGGCTACCAGAATAGTGAAGGTAGTTTTTTTGTTGGTTTGTTTTTTCCTTTTTTTTTTTTTTTTTAAATTGTTGGAGACTATTGATTTCCTCCCCATCAAGAAATCATAGGCAAAATAGATTTTCTTGTACAAATAGGTAAACCTTAGGTCAATTCCCTTATAACCATGGTTCAATTTTCTTAGCTAATGATTAGGATTCATATATGTAAGAGGATTTTTATTAAAGAGAATTTTTATTAGTCATGGAATATTCCTTTATTGATGTCCTTAAATTTGTTAGTCAATTTTGTAATTTTAAGATTTGCTCCCAAATGGTCATGTCTCATGTGTAATTTCCTTTGCATTCATGATTATTTACTTGTATACCTCCTTATACATAGAGTTGAAGAGCTAGATGTTTAAGATTTAAATATCAATTTTTTCAAGTAAGTTTGTAACCTTTTATATTAGTATTTTAGATTCCTTAAATGGTTTTAAACATTTTAAATTTTCTTTGGAAGAACTCTATTTAGATTATTTCATTCACTTAATTTTTTTGATAAAAACTATTAAAAGTATATGAACGTAAGTTGATGTGAAAAATAAAATAAAATAAAAGAAAAAGAAAATAAATTTTAGATCTTTGATGTGGAAAAAAAAAAAGTTTTGTTGTTGTACATGATGATTTTGGAAAAAAAAAATTGCATAACTATAATAAATGTGGTAGAGCGTAAGATTTGCTACATGAAAAAAAAAATAGAAAAGGAATCGAATGAGAATACATGCACAATTGCCCAAAAGAAAAGAAAAAAAAGGTTAGAGAGTGTGACAACCACAAGAGAGAAAGAGGAAAAAAAGGAATAGGGAAAGAAAAATGGAGATGATGTTGTTTGAATGAGGCAATAGGGTGGAAATATATAATAATTATACAATACTACCATAAAAAATAAATAAAAGAAAGTTTGAATGATGTTTGAATGCTTGGTGGAAATTTTGCTATTGTTGATGAATATTTAGTAAATGAGGTGAAGGAGTAATGTAAAGGTATAATAAAATAATAAAAATAATAATATTTAGTTTGAAGTTAATAAAGGAAATAAAATTTTAGTTTAATTAAATCATATTAATTATATATTCTTAAAAACAAATTTGGAAAAGAGTTTTACATAAATTAGAAATTTATTAATTTTTCTTGAATAAAGAATAAATTAATATTAATGCATAAAATAATTAGAACCATTGAATCTATAATTTTAAATAAATATTCAATAGTAATAGTCGTTTCTTATGTTATGTTAGCTGAGGATTTCACACCAAATTTTTCAAGATTTTGAGTGTTTCTTCAATGTAAGAGAAATTAATATTAATTTTATAAAAGAAATTTTTTATTTTTTATATGTTATTTTGAATGATGTCAAATATCAGTTTTTGTTTCTTTGCATGAATCAAATACATTTGATATGAAAAATATGTTAGAACATTTTCTTTTGTTTATGATAGAAAAATATGAAGATATTATGTTTTTTGTAAGTTTGAATAAATGAAACAAAATGTTTGATTTTGGTTTATTTGGTCTTAGTTAATGAGATATTTGTTGACCTTTTTCACCCTAGTTAATGGGAGATAATTATTAATTTTTACATTTCTTGATGGGAAATGTAATTGCTTTAAATTCCAACCTTACGAGAGGTTGCTAGTATTAATAATGTTTGATTCCATCCACCTTAAAAGTGACAAGTTTGAGGGTAGTCACCCATTTTTAAAGTCTTACATACCATTTGTTATTTGATAATTGGAGTAAAAATATTTTGAATATATTTTATTTGAATTAATATGAAATTATTGACATAAATATGAAAATGTTTTATTGAAAAGTTTTTAATATTTTAGAATATCTGAACTCAAAAGTTTTTATAAAAAAAATTCCCAACTTGAATCTAACCCAATGCTTGTGTAGGTTTGGGCAAACATTTTTATTACTTAGGTTGAGTTTGGATTAAGTTTTCTCAACCCGAATTCAATTTGGGTTGGGCTCGGGCCGAGGTTCGCACAATTTGAGTCTTGACCTGAACTTGATTTAATATTTTTATAATATTTATAATGTTTATTATTATATATGATAATATTAATTTTCTTTTTAGATTTTAAAGAAAAATATCAAGTTATAATTATATCATATACTTTTTCATTTTTTTTTTGTAAAAATATATAAATTTATTTTTACTTTTTTATTGTTATCTTGAAATTTATCATTATTTATTATTTAAATTTTGATATAAATATATAGAAAAAAAAGTTTTTTAAAAACCATTATGGATGAATTTTGAATCTTGCAACCCAATGAATCCAAACAACCCAAGTGTAATCCTATCAATCCGAATTTAACCCGATCAACTCAAGTTTAATTCAATCAACCCAAGTTCAACCCAAATTTAGAAAAATGAGGTTGAGTTGGGTTTAGGTTGAGTACCTCGAGTTAAAGGTTGGGTTGGGTTGGGTTGAGTTTAACTTGATTGTTTCTTAATTTAGATTGAGTTTAAGTTAGTCATCAACCTGTCTAAGTTGCAACCCTAATTTGCACTTTGAGTCTTTGAGCTTGAGGTGTTACATGACTGTCATGCCCTTAAAGTGGGCCTTAGGGCGTGAAAGTCACACTATTATATGATGTAAATGATTGGACAATAGTTTTATTATGTTATTTTGCTAATTGTGATTTTCTTTAATATGTTTGTTTTTTTTTTTTCCAATGGAGTAGGATTGACAAGTGAGAACCTAGCATTGAATTAAATATTTTGGGATATTTCTATAATGATGCATCCTAGAAATATGAATTTCATATTGAATTGTTTATTTTAATTTGAAATGTGAATTTGAGGATTAGGAGGAGAATATTTCTATGATAATGCATCCTAGAAATATGAATTTCTTATTTAATTGTTTATTTTCATTTGAAATATGAATTTAAGGATTAGGGATGAATTAATGATGTATCATTATATTGTTCAAGTTGTGAGGAGATTATATAGAATGAATCATTATATTGAATTAACCTCAAAGATGATTCATGTTGAAAATGCTTTGTGAAGAAGATTTTGAAACTTAGAAGGAATTGTTGATAAATATGCATTTTTGCCAAATTCAAATAATTAGAAAGATTTTAAAATTTTTATGGGTATTGATATAGGTACATATTTTTTTAAGATGTTTATAGAAACAACTATCACATATAGGGTTCGACCCCATTTAAGGGACAACCCTAACTCAAACCACTCAAAGATAGGGTTCGACCTCATATAAGGAGTGAACCCCCATTAATTACTCAATGGCTAAAGTCTTAAAAGTGGTTTCACACTGATTACATAATGACTAAAGCCTTAAAGGTGATCTCCCATTAATCACATAATGACCAAAGCCCTAAAGATGGATGCATCCAATACCATTCAAAGCAGCACAAAATTGATGCATTCATCTATTATCTTCCCATATAAAATCCACCATGAGACAACTATAAAAAAAGGGGTTGAACTCTAGAATAAGGTGCATACACTGGTTCATATTTGGGACCTCATGTTTTGAATCATGACTAACTTGATCATTGGAGAGAGGTTTACCTAGTCATTCCATTCCCCTCACATCCTATTCTTTTGCGGATCTTTAGGAGGAAAAAAAGGCTTTAAGTTCAACCAAAGGTAGAAGAGGTTGCAACACCTATTATTTGCATTGTCCTATGAGCCAAGATGAACAAAAGCTTGTTTCCTTCACAACTGGTCATTAATAAATAATTGAGCTATTATGTATCAAATACATTTGCAATTTTTTTATATATAAAAAAAAAACTATAGTGATAAGAAAAATTCAATACTTAAGAATCAAGTAAGTAAAACTAAGGGTTTGTTTGATAACTGTTATCAAAAATAATTTTGAAAAACATTTTTTGAAATTTGTTTTATGACATTTTATAAAACAAAAGTTTGAGAACCTAAAATATTTTCAACATGTTTTTAATATTTTTAAATATATTTTAAAAATGAATTTTATATTTAGTATTTTATTTTTAATCATTTTATATATTTATATAATTATATTTTAAAAGAATATTTAGAAAATAACTAAAAGATATTTTCTAAAAACACTATTTTATATTCTTAAGTTTTCCTAATTTTTTGTTATGGAGAATAAAATATATTGGTTTCGACAAAGATTTTCTAAATAGACCCTAAGTCTTTATTGAGATGGAGTTTAAATATTTTTCTATAGTTGTGCAAACTTGAACTTGTGTCAATTTAAGGTTGTGAAACCATACACAAATTATACACTTTTTTTGCTATAAATTATTTTAAGTACCTTTTCTCCACCAACTTTTTTTTTTTTTGAAAATAATATTATGTCAAACTCTTTTTCATGCTCAAAAATGATTTTTTGCTCTACAAGTCACTTTTTTCTTTGGTGGTTGCTATGGGATGATGGTGAAGGAACCATGTTAGGTAATATTTTCTCATGGATTTTTATTTTTTTTTAACATAACCTTTTTTTGTAATTCAATGCAATATTTTGTCATGATTTTTTTTTTTTTCATTTCTAACAATAATTTTCTACCATGAATAGTTCTTTTATTGTCTTTGAGAAAAATTTAAAATTTCTTATTTTTTGATATATTGTCAAAATAATTATATTGTGTTCTTAAAGACACCTTTAAATATCTGAAATTTTGAGAATGTGATTTTTTTTTTCAAATTTAAAAATTCTAAAAAAGCATTTTTAAATACATAATATATGTATCTATTTTTTATATAATTCATACTTTGTACGTAGAGTTTTTATTTTCAAAAGTAAAAAATAGAAAATGTGTTTAAATGTAACCTTAATTACTTAATTTTAATTATAATATATTTAGAATATAGAAAGGAATTAAAACTTTAATTTAATATTGTTTATTATTTTATTTAATGTTTTTATTATAAAGTATTTTTTATTTTTATAGTTTTTAAATATATAAGATTAATAAATTTGTATAAATTAAACGGATCATAAACAAATCATTTTGACATGATTAATAAATAAATTAAATGCATGGTATAGTCAAACCTGAACACGATCCGATTATAAAAATATTACACGAGTTGACACAATTATAAGTAATATTAAACCTAATCCAACCCTCTAAAATTCCTTTGAAGCTATGTTCCTGTATCAAATTTGCCACCATACAAACAGAATGGAAGAGAGAAAAATAATTGGTATAAAATTAGACTTATTTGTGGTGGGTTCACAGGGAACAAAACAACAAGAACAAGCATAAAGACACAAAATGGAAAGGAGGCATGGGGAGCTTATGATGAACACTCCTAGAATGCATGAAGGGCCATGCGTACGGAGGAAGAAGTGGAGGAAAAGGGTGTGAAAGGAGATGGGTGAAGACAAAAAAAGAGCAAAACCTACTTGCGGGGATGGGTGTCCTCAGGGGTGGAAACGCCGGCCACAACTTTGGCAACGTCCAGGGCGCTGGCCTCCGGCTTTTTCTTGGTGTACAAGGTGAAGTAGCTCAGAGCTGCCACAAATGCCAACCCCCCAATCGCCAATTTCAGTGGACTATGAGGTAGTTTGCTCCGCTGGTGAAGTACTTCCGTCGAATGCTGCCCCGCCGCTGGCATCTTTGGAGCCCCTGCTTCGCCCGCCTTCTTCCCGTCCCTCGCTGGAGTTGCCATCTTGAGAGATCTGCACTGCACTCAACGTCTTGTATGTTGTCGGTTTGTTTGTGAAAGTAATTGGAAGCTAAACAAAGAAAGGAGAGAGAGACTCAAAAAGGAAATGGAAGCTAAAGAAAGGGATCCATTCACATTTGGTGTGGCTTCGTCTTCCCCTTCTCACCGGTTGAATCGCTCTCGCTTTCACTCCTCTGATTAAGGAAAAGCCAAATATTTGTTTCATAAATAAATAAAATATTGTATTTATTTTCAATATTCTACACACTTTATACACTCTTAACCAAAATTCACCTCAGACTACCATCTCAGCTTCTTTAATATATGTTGGGATCCCCACATCCAACCTCATGGTTGGCTTGTATTGCTCTGGCACAGCCGCACCAGCCTGCACACACATTTCCACCACAACAGGGGCTTGACCATAGAAGTTCTTAAGCTCCCTTTGCAAGGGTTGCCCATTAGGAACATGCCACACAAATCTTGGTGGTATCAAGTCATTGAGCACAGCTGCCTGCCAGCCATGCTGCCCGTTCCGTTGTTGGTGCTTGTGAGCTCCACAGTTTTGCGCTTTGTGTCCGGAGGGCCCTATGTGCACCTCTGGACAATATCCACAAACCCTTACTGGGTACATTCTCATTAGCTTCTTGGCTCCTCCCTTCATTTTCTCCCATGCTTTAAGTGTTTCCTCAGCAAGCAAGGCTGTTTCTTCTGCACTAGATGGGGCCTCGATTTCTGAGTCAGGTATTTCGGTTAATAGCGGTGTCTTGGGGACTTCAGGGACAGGGTCCGGCAGTTCACTTTCATCTGCATCTATGAATTCACTCTTTGTGGGGAATTCAGGTAAATCAACCCCAGCTTGGATGCAGAGCTCAACTACAGCTGGAATTCTAGGAATTGAGAATCTCTCCTCATGAGGAATACGCCTGCCAAGACGGTCAAAGAGGTGAAAAGCATCAACAGGTACCAATATATCTTCAATGAATGCATTTGTCCATTCATGATCACCCTTGCGGATTGAAGCCTGTGGGCCTCTACATGATTTGAATGGGTGCCCGACATGTCCAACGCGGATTTCGTTACACCACCTGCAAAGTTATTGCAAAGCATTGTTATTGGAGCATATTCAACCACGAGTTTCATTACCAGACCCTAGAACATAAAGGAACAGCTTTCAAACATCTTAACAACAAATTGAGTTCAACCCGGGTTGAAAAAATTTAATCTAAGCTCAATTCAAGTAATGAAAATGTTTATCTAAATCTGTACTACTAAGTTAGATTCGAGTTGGGCGAGGTCAACCTGACCAAGTTGTACCCTAGTGCAAATAATTCAAACAATCATCTTGTAATTAGGAAGTTACCCATTATCAAATTTCTATTCAAACATACTATAATCCTCAAAACTTAACCATTGTGACATTGTTCGAACAATATCAAATTTAAACAATTCAAACACTAATTAAATTTTAATATTTAAACAATGTTCAAAAATGAAAGTTTAAACTAAAAATCCTAATAAGGACAATTTTTCAACCTAATCGAATCCACTCATCGCCCAAATTGAGAGTACCTAAAAAAAATGTTAATGAGAAGGAATGAACTCAAAGCTTAAGAAATATTAATACAATTTCATGAATTAATAATTTTCAATTATAAATACAAATAGGAGATATATTATAGAATCTTTTTATAAAAACTTTTGAGTTCAAATATTATAAAATATTAAAAACTTTTCAATAAAACATTTTCATATTTATGTCAATAATAATTTCATATCAATTCAAAATATTTTTACTCCAATTATCAATAACAAATGGTATCCGATTAGGTGATACTTTGAAAAATTGGTGTCTACTCTCAAACTTGTCACTTTTAAGGTGATGGAACTAAGCATTAATAGTACTAACAACCTCCCATAAAGGTTGGAATTTAAAGCAATTATTTCCCTCATCAAAAAATGTAAAGATCAATAATTATATCTCATTAACTAGGGTAAAAAAGGTTAACAAATCTCATTAACTAAAGCCAAATAAATCGGAATCAAACATTTTGTTCCATTTTTTCAAACTTACAAAAAACATGATATATTCATATTTTTCAATCATAAACAAAAGTAAATATTCTAACATATTTTTCATATCAAATGTATCTGATTCATACAAACAAACAAAAATAATATTTTACATCATTCTAGATAACATATAAAAGAGAAATATTTTCTTTTATAAAATTAATATTAATTTTTCTTACATTGAAGAAGCACTCAAAATCTTGAAAATTTTAGTATGAAATCTTCACCTAACATAACATAAGAAATGATTATTACTATTGAATATTTATCTAAAATTATTTTAATATTAACTTATTCTTAATCTTAATTTTTTATTTTATTTTATTTTTGTCTTCTTTATCTACATCAAGCAAAAGTTTGTATTATATTATATTATATTTGTTAACTATTTTACATTATTATGATAATTTTATTACGATTGTTTAAAAAATAAATTTATTACTTAAAATTAATAAATGTAAATACCAATTAAATTTAATAAGATAAATATTAATCAAAATTAATAAGAATAAAAATGTTAAATTAATAGTTTTTAAAAAACTTAAGTTTAGCTTATAAAATGACATTAATATTAAAGTAAAATTAAAACAATAAGTTTTAAGTTTATAAATTATAAATAGTTTAATTTAAAACTAATTCAAATCATGAAATAATAAAAATATAAAAAATAAAATGGATGTGATTTGGAAGAAAAAATTCACAAAAATATTCAACAACTGTGCTGGCAGCCCTAATCAAATACTGTGCTTCCTTTTTCTGAATCAACCGAGTATAGTGTTGAAACAAACGCAAAGTATTCAAATTTCTACAAAATCCCATCATCAGAAATCAAAATCCAACAATATTCAATCTACTGATTATCTTCAATAATTCACAGTCTCTCTTCTCGGGCCTTCACTCACTTGATTTGTATGCAGAGTTGAAGAACAGAAAGTGGGTGCCATAAGAGGTAAGGGAGATTTGAGAAATGGGGTTGTCTGGGTAATAGGGGGAGGGGATAAGATGAGAAAGTAGCAGTATTGTTTTTGGCTTAATTTGTTTGTCCTTTGGAGTTGTCGACAAGGCAGAAGGCAGTGGGAAGAGGATAAGGAGGAGGGGTTGCCTTGGAATTGGAGAAGTGGAGAGGCTGTTTGCGGACACTGGTCGCCGCTGTACAATCCACATGCCCTTTCAAATGGCCAATGAATCTGTAGATTCCTAAAACCCCACTAACCCCACCACCTAAACCGCAAAGAAAACCCTCTGCAGATTGCTCGGAGTGTTGGTTTTTGGTGTTTTGATTCGCCGCATCTCATCAATGCAAGTCTCTTCACAAACCTTTTCCAACCACCACTTTTCCTTCCACCCATCTCTTCCTCTCCGTCGTTTTGGTAGGTTTCTCTCTACTGCTACCTGGTTTTTGGCTTTCTCTCTTGTTAACATGTAATTATTGGACGTTGATTTTCAGGCAACAAGGAATCAGTGGTTTTCTTTTCATCATCTTTTCTATCTGTGAGTTTTCATTTCCCTGTCTCTCTTTGATTCATCTCTCTATTGTATTATGCTCTGTTTGGTTGCTGAGAAAAGAGAAGCAAGGGAAGGAAAGGAAAGTCTCTTTTATTTTATTTTATTCCCCGATTGAATCAACCATCCCAAGTAGTTGTATTAGGTACACAGTTGATTTCAGGCTCTTGATTTTGTTATGTTTTCCCTTCGGATTCAAAATTGTGAAATACCTAAAATATCAAGTTTATACCCTTTTCTATGCAAGATTTCAGTTTTTGACAATCTGGTTATGCATTTCTTTGATGATTCCATTATAAGACGGTTAGATTTAGAGGTTTATGTCTTTGGGATCAAACTGTTTGTATGAGAAATTTGGTTTGAACAAGATTCATTAATTAGAAAGATTAAATATGAGCCCAATACTCATGAGTATGAACAGAGGATTACTTGTTTTGCCTTCTCACCTATCTTCTTAATTTCATTTGCAACCATTGCAATGGCAAATAATTTTTGGAAGAGTATGCAGTGGGATTTTTCTTGGTGAGGTTTAGTGTTTCTTCTTCTTCAGTGGGATTTTTCTAGGTGGGGTTTAGTGTTGTTTATGGTCTCTATTTAGGATAGTACTGTAGTCCTCGGTAAGAAAGAACACCTTTGAACCCACCATTGCTTTCATTTGGAACATGGGCTTAATTTCAGAAATTCCAATTTTTTGTATGGTAGGTGAAAACAGGTTGGGGAAAAATTTTTATTTTTATTGATTCTAAAGGAAATGGATACAGCTGATACAAAATATATATAGACTTTACAAACATATAGGAATAGGATTTGTTACAATAGTTATCCTAATTTGAATAGGAAACTAATTTAAATAGGAGATAACGATCCATGCTTTTTCTAGGCCTATTAACCAGATTTATCACTTCTAGTTCTCCTAGAAAATAGCTTCTAAAACAGTCGAACATTTTTATTCTCTCCCTTAAGCTGGATTGAAGATATCAATAAAACCTAACATGTTAGTTGGAAATGTTGGTTTAGGTAGGGTAGTCCTTTGATGAATATGTTAGCCAACTACTCCTTTGTTTGAATGAAAGGTGTGTAATTAGTTCATTTTCCAGTTTTTCCTTTATGAAGCATTGATCAGTCTCTCCATCTTTGTCTTATTATATTGTGTTATAAGCTATGTTTATCACTGCCTTCTTGTCATAGTATGGTCTCATAGGAGCCTCTGTTCTTCCAAGAGGTTTTTTAGCTGAAGAAGTTCACACATCCTATGTGCCACAACTCTGAACTAAGCTTTTGCACTACTTCTAGCAACATCCGCTTGCTTTTTTACTTCTCCAAGTCACAGATTTCCCCCAAGAAATGTGCCAAAACCTGAGGTTGGCCTCCTGTCATCAATGGAACCTGCCTAGGCAACGTCCATGAAGGCCTCTACTAGTAATAGGTTTTTTCTTTTGATTAGCAATCCTCTCTCTGGTGTCCTCTTTAAGTACTTTTGGATCTTGTATATTGTCTCCATGTGCTCTTCACTTGGTGAGGGCATATATTGGCTCACAACACTAACTGAAAAAGCTATGTTTGGCTTAGTGTGTAACAAATAGATTAACTCACAAAATAACCTTTGGTAGTGTTCTCTATTAACTACTTTCCCTTTCTTGGACAACCGAATTATGTGATTGGCATCAATGGGAATATCACCAGGTTTACATCCTAGCAGGCTAGCATGCCCACTTCTTTTGGCAAATCAAGTGTATACTTCCTTTGTGAGGCTGCAACACCCTTGCTAGACCGAGCTACCTCTATGCCTAAAAAATATCTCAAAGGACCAAAACTCTTTAATTTAAATTTCTGAGCAGGTACTTTCTTGATTTCTCTTATTTGTCATTTCAACTTCATTATTTCTAAGCAGGATAATATGATCTGCATATACAATAATGCTAGTGATCTTGCCCTCGGTTGAGTGCTTGAAAAACGTAGTGTGGTCAAATTGGCATTGTGAATATCCTGAACTTCGAATGGAGTTTAAAAATCTATCAAACTATGCCTTAGGCGATTGTCTTAAGCCATATAAAGATATCCTAAGTCTGCACACTTTTTCTCTTCCATAAAGCACATTCTTGACATCTAGTTGATGCATCAACCATCCTAGGTTGGTTGCAAGTAAAAATAGTACTCCAATCGTATTCATGTTGGCCATTAAAGCAAAAGTTTTTTGGTAGTCAATCCCATAAGTTTAAGTATACTCTTTTGCAGTAAGTCTTGCTTTGTATCTATCTACTGTCCCATCATCCTTGCATTTGATAGTGCAATCTTTTGATTAATTGTCAAATGCCATCTTTTGATAGTGCCCTCCTCTCCTCTAGGACTACCTCTCCTCATATTGGAATCTTTTGAGCTTCTTGTACAAATTTATGAATTTCTACACTAGAAAGGTTAGAAGTAAAGGCTCGGTAAGAAGATGACAACCTGTGGTAAAACACAAAGTTTGAAATGGGATAAAGAGTACATGACCTAGTTCCTTTTCTAAGAGCAATAGGCATGTCAGGGTCATTTGTTTTTTTAGGAATGGATGCACTATTATGGACAGAGGTACTTGTAACTTCTATTTCTATAGCATTCAGATCCAAGGAATGACTTTGCACTCATGGAGGATGAGCATGTTCTGCCCCTTTATATAAAGCTGCCTAGAATAGACACAAAGCTTAGGGTGTTGGACTTCATCTACAACTTGCCTTTCAATCACAGTTTGTGGCATTGAAGAGTTGGGAGATGAGATGAAGGTAGTAGCTCATGTTGGACACTCGGGTTTGAATAATAGGGATAGAAAAAGATTTCCAAAACTGATATTCCATAGAATTCTCCCCCTAAAGAGAAGTTTGGGAAAAAAAACCTGTTTTCAAAAAATGTGATATCAAAGGTGACAAACAACTTTTTAGATGCAGGATCATAACACTTACACTCTTTTTTGTTAGGTGAATATCCCAAGAAAACAAATTTGACAACCCATGAACGTAATTTGCTTCTAAGGTGATTATGCACATGAACAAAGGCCGCACAACCAAAGGTCTTAAGTGGGAGAGAGGTGAAGAGTTTAGTTTGAGGATAAATTTGTATGAATGCACTCAAAGGAGTTTGAAAGTTTAGAATACATGTAGCCATGTGGCTTATCAAATAGGAAGCTTCCCCACAAAAGTGTTTTAGCATCCTAGAGATGAACATTAATGAGCATGCAACTTCCAACAAATGTTAGTTTTCTTTTTGGCAATACCATTTTGTTGGGGTGTATTGACACGTGATTATTGGTGAACAATCCCATTTTTTGATAAAAAAAAAACTCCCTAAGATATTTGAAAAATACTCTCGTACTATCACTTCTTAAAACTCAAATTTGTTCTCACAGCCTCAGATTTTTCTTTAGGCAAATAAATCTAACAAAGATGTGTGTGATCATCAATAAAAGTAATGAAGCATCTAGCTCCTAAAATGTTAGTCACACCTAAATGGCCTTAAATATACCATGCACAAGAACAAATAGTGCAAATTTTTCATAAGGCTGTAATGAAAAATGAAATCATTGATGTTTTGATAATTCACAAATTTTGCATTTATACAATGGACTTTTTTGCAAATAAAGAAAACTAGAGTGCCCTAATTTACAATACCATAACATGATTTCATCCACACTAGATTGAGAAGAAGTTTTCTTCACTACTTGAGCTTGTCCTTCTAGAGCAGCATCATCTTCAAAGTAGTACAGCCCATTCACCCCCCTAACAATGCTAGTTCTCTTACCTGAATCCAACTCATGGAATTCACTGTGAGTATGAAAAAATTCAACAACACAATTGTAAATCTTTCGTAAACTTGCTGACAGAAAAAAGATTGTAAGAGAGATTAGGAATATGAAGAACCGAATTCAACATTAGAACTCTTTCCTGCAACCGAGGACAAAGATCTATCAACAATTCTTACTTTTTAACCACCAAAACATGGAATATATGAAGAGAATAAATTTGAAAGACTGGTTATCAGCAATTTGAAAAACTGGTCATCAGCAATTCTTACTTCTGATCTATTGCTCCTAAATCAAAAGCTGTACTTTGGTGTATAGCTTCCTTCTCTTTTATTTATATATTTCCTTGCTTACTTATCAGGGGAAAAAAAAACGACTCAACTAAAAGCTTTAGAGAGAAGAAAGACCTTTTAAAACATAAAAAGTTTTGAAATTTTAAAATGTCTTTGCAGGAGAAATTTGAAATAAAAAACTTGCCAAATTCTATATGAAACTGAAATATCAATTACTAATTAATTATGACTCTAGAAAAACTAAAAAACTGCAAATTGACCTAAATATCTTTGATAGAGTAATTTGGATTACTTTATTTCTTTTTATTCCTTTTTTTTTTGATAAATAAGCGCAAGAAATGTATTACGAAGAGGCGCTAAAATAACAACCCAAAGATGTACAATATAGAGACACTCACCCCCTTACAGTTGAACCCAAAACAACAAGAAAACAAAAAAAACCTTCTCCTTCATCGAGAGCTCACCCAATCAATAAAATCTATTAAGGTCAAAGGACCATCTTTTATAAACAATTTGGTCTCTGACCACAGCAAATACACAAAAGAAGCTTTCAACCTTTGGATGGACAATACACTATCTTCGAAGGCAATTCTATTCCTTGCCTTCCAAATGGACCAAAACAAATATAACGGACCCGCTTGCCACACAGCCTTACGCTTTTTACCCACAGGGACTCCCTCCACCCTAAGAGGGTTTCCCTTACTGAAGAGGGAAACACCCAAGACACTCCAAACAATGAAAAGAGCAACATCCACACTTCCCTTGCCTTTTCACAATGTAGAAGGAGGTGATCAATAGACTCCTCAAACGTTTGGCAAAAAAAGCATCTATTAGTTAAAGCCCAACCTCTCTTCTGAATTCGGTCCAATGTTAGGACTTTTCCCCACGAAGCCTCCCAAGCAAAAAAAACTTAATTTAGGCTGCACACAAGATTTCCATATAATCTTTGAAGGGAAAGAAACTAGAGAGTCCGGCTGCAAGGCTCTATAAAAGGACTTAACCGAGAACAAGCCATCCTTCAAGTCCAACCACCTCTCCCTATCCTCCTCATCCACATTTACCTTCTTCCCACCCAAACAACAAAACAACCTTTCCACCTCTTCCATCTCCCAATCATTGAAAGGCCTAGAGAAGCAAGGGCTCCAACTTCCCCCCCTTTCCCCAAAAGCTGTCCAAACTTCATTCACCCAAGCCTCTTTAGAAGTTGTTAGGGCAAATAAAGAGGGGAATGACTCACGCAAAGGAGTAGTTCTACACCACTTATCCTTCCAAAAGCTCACCTTCCTTCCATCACCCACCACAAAATCAAATCTAGGGGTCACTAGGTGCCCCAACTTTCTAATTGCTTTCCACAACCCAACTCCATAAGCCTCCCTAGCCTCACAAGTGCTCCATCCGCCTCTTTCCCTAGCCTCACAACCCAACTCCTTTTATTCCTTTCTTAGATCTTGGAGATTGGTTCCCATCAAAAAACCTCTTGGAAAAACTAAACATGCTTCTAGTCCACATTATTGTGTATGATTTTATGTTGCAAACTAAATGATGATAATTTTCATGTACTTTCTCATGTGGCTACAAAAACCACAAAGAATTTGACATACTATTTTTTTTTTTTTTTCTATTTTTATCTTTTTTAATCAAAGATGGTTGTGTCAAATGATTTAAGGTGTTCTAGCACAAAAACGCATGGAACCTATGTGTAAGCGGTGAGATTAAATATATAAGAAGTTGTAATTTGTGATATATTTAGTTGCTTTGTATCCTACATGTCTTCTTATATGGTTAGGTTGACTACTATTAAGTTAGGTTGGATTTACTTGATCTGTGTAAAACCACATTTGGATTCAATTTATGCACAACTCCCTTATCAAATAGCACACGGTATCTCATGTTTATGACTGCCTGGACATCCTCGTGGAGGCAATCAATGTGTCTGCTGTGCCCAATTACTTAAGATATTGATAAGTTGCATTTCTGTTCCTAAATGAGTGATGGGTATTCTAAGATTTAGTTTTTAAAAAACTGTTCCATAAATTCATTGGTTTCACGTTTTTGATATTAGCATTCCAATCCATGCAGTCGTGCACTTATAAAGGACTTCATATAGGGTGCCCTCCATGTAGACATCCAAGTTTGAGAAATTCAAATAACTGTAAGTAAATACATCTCTACTGTATAAGCGCATTGTACATCACTTTCAAATTATGATTATTAATATGCAGCATTGGAGAATGTATGCACTTCTAAATGTGGTCCTAACTATGCTTGCTTAATTGCCTTTGTCAATTAGAAATTTATTTTGACAACCCAGTGTTACTGTCAGGATTTTTTATATATAATTCTATAACATATATTTCATTTATCTACTCTTTGTAGAACTGGTGGTTGTGGCGTTCACAATGACCTTTGGTAGTCTATTTTAGCTTGGGTTTTAATTTAGATTTTGTGAGGGAGAAGGATGTACTTATGGATAAGAGTCTCGGTGCCCTAGAGCCTAGCTTATGACAAGTGGTTGAAGATAGGATTGGGGATTTTGAAGTTCAACGGAAACAAATATGTTTCCAGTGAAAGAGGGATGAGAGCTTCAGGGTCCTTATGGGAGGTTTAATCACAGAATCAGTTTGGTAGCCATTGTCTCACTGCTTCACCTTTCATGTAGCCTTATTTTGTTGAAATAAGGTTATTTTTTATGCCATGGCAGAAAAGGTTTTGATACAGTAATCATTGAAATTGCAGTATAATTCAATGATATTCAAATTTACCAATTATTGTTTTCTAATTGTCAAAAATCTTACAAAATTCGTCCCAACAATTGATGCATGTGATTTTTCATCTTGATTTATGCCTGAGGACAAATTGCTTTTTTGCAGAACACCTGAAAACAAACCATTTATTGGCTTTTAGAATCACTTACATATTTCTATACTGGACCAGTAGCATTCAAAAATTATCTTTGGTTTGTAGGTGAATGTGTGTATCCGGGGTCTACCACATGTCCTTTTCCTAATGAAAAATTGGGATATTAGAGTTTCCCTCTATATTAAAAAAGAATTTTTTTTCAAAAATCACAAATGATCTGTCTTCACAAGGCCTTAAATACCTAGAAGTAACACATTTACAAGATAAAGAGATTCACATGAGAAAAGTTCAAAATCAGGTTCAAAGTATAGGTGAAATTAGATTTTTTTCTTTTGCTCTTTTTGTTAAATAAAAGGACAAAGTTCAAATTAGAAAAGTTATAGATCAAGTTAGAGCAAAATGAAAAATATTTATGCTTAAAAACCACAAAAAAATAAAAATAAAAATAGAACATTGATCAAAGGATACTAATACTAAAACTTATAGCTTCTTGTTTATCCCACATCTATGTCTTGGCTGATCTCATTTCTATCAAAGGTGAGCATGTAGATTATCAGGCAAAGTCTTGTATATTTTGATTTGTGTGAAATCCCTCAACTGAAAATTTTCTAATGGTTGGTTGGATAGGAGAAAATGTGTATATCGTAGGATATCATATGTCACTGGATAAGATATGTATAACCTAAGATATCATTTTCCATAGGATAAGATATTTATATCATAGGATATCATTTCTGATGGAATATGATACCCTTAGATGTTATATGATATATTCAATGGAATGATATTCCAAGGTATTATATCCAATGAGGTATGTTATATCATACTTATATTTGGTTTGTAAAAAGAATAAACAGTGGGGCATATGAGACCCATGCCTCCTAAGGGCAAACAGTTCTGGTAAGGCTATATCCCAAATAAGTTGGATGTATATTGTTGGCCCATTACCTACAACTTGCGTTTTTGGGAAAGCATAACATGGTATTAAAGCTTTGTTTTCTGAGAGTTTTTGAATTTGAACCTTACTACTTGTTTATTTCTCCTATTTATTGAGTCCATGGATAAACCCAAAAGAAAGCTTCCCATGAAGTGGGATGTCAGGGCTATAGCCCAATTAAGCTTAATATACATTATTGGCCAGCTACTTAACTACTTGAACTTTTAAGAATATTGGTAGCTTAACAGATTCCAAAGCCTAAAAAGGGATTTGACAGAAGATCTTATCCTTGGTGCTAGTCCGCTCCAAACAATCCTTGAAACCTCTATGCACCTCTATCAACTGAAAAGAGTCTCACTCTCCAGCTCTCAATCATTAAAGCTCCTGATAAAGCAAGGACTCCTATGACTGCTACCACCCTGCAAACTCCCAAATATCCACCACCAGATCATCCTTTTTCCTGGCAATGTTAAACAAAGAGAAGAAGGAATCTCTTAGCATCAATTTTTTTCAATTTGTCTTCAAAAGCAAAATGTTGAAACTCCTAGAGAAAAGCAAATTTTTTAAATCACCAATTTTTTTTTTTGTCTTAAACAGTGAAGCAAACAAAATGCTATCTTGTTTGATACTCTGTTTCATATTTGTTACTTTGAATTATGTGTGAAGGTTATTCTTAAATTCATTTTTTTTAAGTTGAAAAAAATTGTGATTCAACTTTCAATGACAATGGATGTGATTCAAAATTCTATTGTTCTTTTGGGATTACATCCATCTATTATTATATCATATAATAGAGCCAATTGAAGCTTCTGAAAATAGCAAAATAGCATTAACATATTGAGCATGGAAGATATTTATAAAACCATGATGTGTTAGCTCAAAATTCAGAAAGCAAAGCTGTCAATTCATGTATAGTACCATGCAAGGTCAATTAAGGGTTCTCTGAAATAGTCAAAAGACAACCAAAATAAATAGATAAACAGATAAACCTATCAAAATAAATAAATAAATAAATAGATAAACAGATAAATAGAGCAACATACTCTTTCCTGAAAGGAAGGCACCCCATTGAGCCAGCTAGTCCAGTCCAGTTTTCAAAACATTGGTGTAAAATAAATAATTAAGTCCAAAGTTGCTGCTGTTTTCATGGATAAAGTTTAGACTGTATGAGAGTTGAGAGATAGCTAATATTATTTTACTTGAAATCAGCATATCATTTCTAATGAAGTGATCCAACTGTAACTGCAACATATTATGTTCCAAAATAAGCAGAATACCATTGCAATTGTTCTCTGATTAAGCTAGCCAACTGGCTTCAACAAACCATGTGCCATATTGAGTGGCACCAAGTATTTTTTCCTTGTTCCACATACAAAGATGAGTTGTTTGTTTAATATTTATGAGAATGATAGTGGAATTATTCCAATCATGCTATCATTCCTATGTTAGCAGATCTGGCTTTGTTAGAACCTTGCAAACGATGTCAGTTCTGTTCATGTCCCCTTTTCCCTTAAGTCAATAACTTGACATAATTTTCAGGCCTTAGTGAGGGTGAACTGGTTTTGCCATGATTATACAACCTGAATCATAGACTCTTCCACATAAAAAATTCCTGTTAAAACAAAAGAATACTACTGACAGCATATCTTGCATTGAATCATAGTGGTTAATTTGGGTTTATATTTTTTGCATGGAAAACCTTAAAACCTTAAGGTACATTACATCCACACAACTGCTAGCCATCTTAGGGTGCTTCTTCAACTGAAAACTGATATGGCTATTTTCCAATACTCAAAATGGTTCTAGCGTCCCTCTTCCCTGGACGCTACCATTATTCCTATATTCATCTTAGCTTATTAGTTGTATGATACCCACCTCTGTTGCCATGCTGCACTACAGCAAACTGTCTACTGTTTGATTAATAATGTAAATGGATAGCCTTTGTTCTGTGTCTATGTTTCAGGGTTGCAGTGATCATCAGTTTCCTCTACAAAGATCCATCATTTATTTTGTTATTCTTGTAAAATTGAATTTTTTTCTGATCTGTTTACTTCGTTCCTTTCTTCTACAGTTGCTCTAAATAGCATCTTATGTACTCCAAAGAAATATAGTGGTGTATCTCGGCACTATTTCAACCCAAAAGTGGAGTTTGACAGCCCATATGTTGATAATAAGTTGCAGAACTGGAATAAATTTTCCAGAAATATTGTTGTAAGGTCTGAGCTTGCTGAAACTGGATATCCTGATGCTGGCTATCCATTATCAGGTTCCTCCAGAAAACCATTCTGCTCTTGTTCTTTCTCATCTTCAAACTTAAGTGTCTAATCTTTTTTTTAATTGTCTTCCTTAAATTACAGATCTTCAATTGAGCTCTAAATTTAGAGGAATTTGCTTCTATGCTGTTACGGCTTTTGCTGCCATTTTTTTGTTTGTGCTGATGATGCTGGCACATCCTTTTGTGCTCCTATTGGATAGATACAAAAGAAAAGCCCATCACCTTGTTGCCAAAATTTGGGCAACTTTAACTGTTAGTCCATTCTATAAGATTGAGTTTGAGGGGTTGGACAATCTGCCTGGGCCAGATACTCCTGCAGTATATGTTTCCAACCACCAGAGTTTTCTGGACATATATACTCTTCTCACTCTGGGAAGAAGTTTCAAGTTCATTAGCAAAACTGGGATCTTCCTTTTTCCTATTATTGGATGGGCTATGTTTATGATGGGTACCATTCCTCTGAAACGCATGGACAGCAGAAGCCAGTTGGTATTCCATTTCTCTCTCTTTTTCTTTATATAGTGTCTAGGGTGGAAAAAAATTGAACAAGCTTTTTCACTATATAACAATTTTTCTTGCTCTATCTTGTTCAACCTATGGTCATAGTCATACCATGGAATTAAATTCTGTTGGCTTTGCAATACAGGACTGCCTTAAGCGGTGCATGGATCTCATCAAGAAGGGAGCGTCTGTCTTTTTCTTCCCAGAGGGAACTCGGAGTAAAGATGGAAAATTAGGTAGTTTCAAGGTAAGGTGTTCATCTAAATTCTTATTTGAACATCTGTTCTGCAGGTCAGATACTATCATAGAAAAAAATCCTATCTTATGTTTAGCCATGAGAATCATGGATAAAGAAGCTTGGTTCTTCTATGGTCTTGACAGCCAAATGTGACTGTTGATGTTTTTGGTTGCTATGAACCAGGGATAAAAAATAAAAAATTAGGAAGTCCTCTATGTTATTAGTCATCAAGTTCTGTGTCTTTCTGATTTACATCTTAACACAAGATGAAAAAGATCGCACCAATAAAAAACTTCCAGCAATTCAAAGACTGTCACTGTCGCTCTGAATTGTTTCATTTTTGCCTTGCTGTTAAAATATGTAGAAAGGCGCGTTCAGCATTGCGGTAAAAACCAGAGTGCCAGTTGTACCAATTGTTCTCATTGGAACAGGCAAAATCATGCCTCCAGGAATGGAGGGTATAGTGAATCCAGGATCTGTCAAAGTTGTCATCCACAAGCCTATAGAAGGAAATGATGCAGAAGTACTTTGCAATGAAGCTAGAAACATTATTGCAGATGTGCTTAATCAGAAAGGCTGAGGAATAAATCCTTCTTTTTTGTCCTTTACTTCTACAGCTCCATGGTGATTCCCTTGCCATGGATTGAATTAAGATACATAATCCCAAAGGTACGAACTCTTTGTCCTGTTGCTTTCTCCTACTTAATGTTAGTTGTTTCTTCAATGCAACAATGCAACATTTGTGTTGTAAGAAGGTGATTGTTGCACAAGAGAAAATGGATTGTTCGATTGATATCTTTATTGAACATTTAAACCATTGTTTTCCTGCATTTTAGATATGTGCTTCCCCATCTCTCAGCACATTTCTCCCACAGCATATACTACTAATTTAAATAAATTTAATGCATAGCTTATACTTTCTTCCTTTTTCCTTTTGCAGGTTGTGCAAAGCTGCACCAGCTGAATCATATACAAATCTTTTTGTTGCTGTAACAATTCAGCATTTTGAGGTTATGCCATCAAACATTTAACATGAAGGTTTTACTTTATCCCAAAGACTACAGATTTTGTTTAAGGCTTTCTTTAGGTAACACAACATGTGATCACACATTTCCTTCCAGTTTCAACTTGTAGATCCAATGCTGCTGATGCCTTCAGCTTTTTATATTCGAAAGATTACTAAAATTGGAGATGACTGTATAAAGTGATATATAATAAGAATGCATTGTGTTTCAATTAGACCATTTTACCCTAGGAATGAAACTGACGGTTGTGGGTTCAAAGGACAGAATCTCTATAACTCAAATACTAACTCCCTCTGTGATTATTAGTCAACAGAAGCCTGCTTGCCAAATCCCAAAGATAAAAAGAAACCCAGACACTTAATTTATTAAAAGGGCAGTTTCATAGGGAAAAAAAAAAAAAAACTTTGGATCTAACACACCTCTTCTTTATGGGTTTCCTTAAAAAGACAACAACATGATCGATTGCATGAGAATGAATGAAGAACAAAAGTTTGAGTTGTGGTAGCCCACCGGGTGGGGGGTAGCTGGAAAATGAAGGGAGGTGATAGTTGATAAGGATGTTTTGAATTTGATGGAGCCGAATGCAGAGGTGCCGTGTGGTGAAGTGCCTCTCAACCTACGACAGAAACAAGATAGACAGTGTTGAGTCGTCACTCCTTCAATTATTCAATGGTACTGACCAAGAATGTGGTGTGTGATTGTCTGATATTGATGATAATAATAATAATAAGGGAAAAGTATGTTTTGGGCAGGTCATTTGGAAATAAATGGGTTTTCAGAATCCAAGATTCCCTTATTAATTAGGAAAAATATTAGAGTTTTATGCATTTCATGCTGACTTGCTCGCCGTGGTAGGTGTGAAAGCAAGTGGGAGAGACAAAGTAGATTTCAAGTGAATGCTCTTTAGTTGAATCGTTTGTTTAAGGTTGGGTTTCCGGAAATTTCATATTTGGGGATTAGGGTTTTCTATTGTAAAATACTAAAATGAGAGAAGTAGTCTCGGATTGGGGAATGGGTTATCAGATGTAGGGATGACAACGGGACGGTCGCCCTCATCCCAATCCTGTCCTGTTTATTTGAAATAATTTTCATCCCCGTCCCATTCAAAAAATTAAACGGGGTGGGGCGGGCAGGTATGATAAATTCTCATATCCATCTTATTTAACTTTTTTTTTTTTTTAAATTACTTTTAAAAATTTTAATTATTTTAAAATAAATATATTTTATAAATAATTAAATTATTATATTTTTTTATAACTTATTTAATTAAAAAATTATGATTATCGATATATTAAAAATAATAAAATAAAATTTTAATTTTATATATAATCGGGACGGTGTAATACCCAAATATGCGTCGGGTTTTAAAAAAAATTCTCAAATCCATCTCAAATCCGTTTATTAAAATTAAACCTCATCCTATTAGGGGCAGAGTGAGACGAGTATTCGAAAAGACCTGCTATTGCCATCCTAATCAGATGAGAGAAACTTAGGTTCGGATGGTGAGTGGTGAGGAAGTCAAAAGAGAGAGAGAAATGCTCCCAAGTTTTCACTATTTTTTTTCTGGTCTGTTTAACCTTTCCTACTATGCAATTTGGGCACAAAAAAGAGAGTCAAGACACCGAGCGCATAAAACTCTAATATTTTTGTCCGGGGAATCTTGGAATTCCAAACCTTGATTTTTGAAAAGCCATTTATTTACAAATGGCGTGCCAAAAACATAAGATTCCCTACTAATAATAATACTACCGAAACAACAATCCTTAGCCGGCTATGTGTCACTCACTCATTCATGTCCTTCGCAACAAAGGGCGGCTCCCACTATTTATTGGATCCGAGCTAAGCAACCACTGTACCACCACCCTCACCTCAATTGGCATTCGACACCTCACCATCCATGATTGATTCCATTCTCTTATCCAAACAAATGATGTTTAAGTACTTGTGTGTTGCCCCCAAAGTATTGGAGCCCATTGCCCAATGCCTGGTAAGAAATTGATTATTAATAATAAATTGAAAGGGTTTTGGACACACCTCACAGGATCCGCCCACCGACAAAAACTTTGAAATAAGCCAACTACCACGCTCAAGAATGCGGATTTTATGGGATACATGACATGGTCGCTTCCGTTGTAAATCAGCAGGGACAAAGAGGAGGACAGACAAAAGAAATAATCGTTATATATTTCAATATAGTAATTGACTCCAAATCAAGCTAAGATTTGATATGTTGGATATATCATATATGAACGAGTCTATTAATCTTTTAAAATAATTTGGAACTTAAAGGATTAAGTCAATTAATACTAGAGTTTCCAAGGATAAAAATCTTCAAGAATGATTATATTAGTTTCTCATCTAGATCAATTTTTGCTTACGAACTTTTGATGTTAATTTGTTTAATCTTTTAGTTCAAGATATTTTTATAAATTAATATATTTATTAATAAATTCAACCTATTAGGTCATGTTTGTTTCATAATTAATTTTTCAATTAGAAATTGGGTATAAATAGACATA
Source organism: Vitis riparia (assembly GCF_004353265.1). Taxonomy (NCBI): domain Eukaryota; kingdom Viridiplantae; phylum Streptophyta; class Magnoliopsida; order Vitales; family Vitaceae; genus Vitis; species Vitis riparia. Next base: position 11,385,750 of record NC_048441.1, read on the forward strand.
CGTAAAAGTATACTATTAATAAGTTTATGAAGTTTTTAAATTTTCTCATTAGGCAAAATGAAACTTAATATGTTGGACTTATTAACGAGTTTAATAATTTTTTTAAAATATTTTAAAACTAAAAAATTAGATCGATTAATATCAAATTTTCTTAGTCCAATCACTCAAATTATTGTGTTAATTTTTTCCCCATACAATGATTTTTTATTTCTTTTATTTATTTTTAAGCTTAGAAAACGAAGTTCAAAGTATACGAGGCTTAATATGTTTGATTATTTAATGATTCTAATATGTTGTAAAAATAATTTGGAACTAAAAAATTATATAAATTATATGTAAATCTAGACCAAATTGGTCTAGAATATCATGATAATATGGGACTAGTTGAAGAGTAACGTCTATATGTAATGAAGAAAGTTGATTTATTTGCATATTTAAAAAGTGAATTAAATGAATTTGGTAATTACTTTAAATAAAATATTATTAAAACTTTATTATTTATTTTTAACAAATAATTAAAATATATAGATTTATTAAAATATTAATATCTATCCTTTATAATTTTTAGTGAAATACTATCCTATTTTAAAAATACATAATTTTTTTATTATGTACAAAATTTGTCAATAAGTTATTATTCATTTATTTATTCCTTATAATTTAAGATTTAACTTAAAGTAGATAAAAATTTGTGTGAATTTTTAAAATATCAGGGTTCATTGTCAAAAAAAAATTCAAATATTTTTATTCATTTTTTATGAAAAATATAATAATTATACTCTTTATCTAAAAAAATTGACAATTTCATAAACTTATAAACAATAGAAGAAGAAGAAGAAGAAGAAGCACCAGATATGTACACTTTTAGTCTTATAACTTGGTATTGGAGTGTTAATCATTTGTACTCTTATATCTTAATCTTATTTGTTTGTATCATTATCTAACAATCTCTGTTTTATCCTATACATTTGATAATATCTATACGAGGAATTAGATATGTATGCAAAGAGGCACATGATAATAAGCATAGAGAAAAAAAAGGTGTGGAACACATGTAATCCAGACGGGGAATTGTTTTTAAAATGTGAGAGAAAACTATATCAAGGGAAGAACTCTTATGCAATTATATCATATCATATACAACTAATTTTTGTGGTGTTCCCATTATACACTATTTACTTTACTTTTCTCTTAAAGATTATTTAATTTTCTTGTATAATATTGATATTTTGTGTATTTCTTGAGTTTCTCCTGCTCCTTCAATCCTTTAATTTTTCATACACAAATCTCATATTTTTAAGTACATAACCGAATTTTGAGCCAACCTTTTTATCAACTTTCTTGAACTTTTACCTTCACTCTAATTTATCCTCTTCCATATTGTTTATTATTTTTTTCTTATATTCATTACTTCTTTTTCTAAAGTCATTCACTTTTTTTGGATCATACATAGCCCATGACTCATAAATAAATAAATAGATGGAAGATAAATGTACGATCACTTTAGGATCTCACTTATAGGTTAAAACCACTTATATTAAGTTCTAAATTTCATTGTAAGCTCAATTGGATTTGCTTCAAACCTTCTTTGTCATGGTAACTTTGCCTCTACCTCTTTCCTTAACATTAATTTCTCATCTTTAATGCTCATAAATTCCTTATTTTCCCCTACATAGACCCTTCTCATGCCTCACATGTACTAAATCTCTCTTTAGGTGTAGTTGACCCATTACTCTACTTTCGTTGAAAATAACCTTTATAACTTGCATCCATTTCTTCTCTTCAACCTAAAGTTAAGCTCAAAATATATGTTAGATCCATAAGTAGGGTCTTTCAATTATTTTGAGTTAAGTTGATTGATTTAATCTTTTATATAACAAAAATCATATCATATATGTACAATTAGAGCACATATTTTAGTTCTAATCAATTACACCATCTCAATCCTATGAGATATCATGGTGCATATCTTGAAAATATTTATTATCACCTGCTTTAATCACTAGTGACTTAATCCATAAGGAATATATAACCACATTAGGGTTTCACTCATAGGTCAAATCCACTAAAAGCCTTAACACTAAGAAGGCGCTTGTTTTTTTCAGTTTTTTGTTGAAAGCAATTTGTTTTCAAACTGTAAGTTGTTTAATTTTTTATTTTTTTCATGACTTATCATAAGTTTTTTGTTGAATAAAAAAAGTCAAAATATTTGACTTTTTATAAATGGAAAAAGTAACATGTTCGTTTTTCTTTACTTTTTAATATTTAATATAAATAAAATATTAAAAAAGCAAACAACCTCATAGTTAACACTATTAAGTACTAAAGTTCTATTTAGAATTAAGTAAAAAAAAAAACACCACCTAACTTAATATGCTCTCAAAGTTGAGAATCCATGAAGCCTGGTAGCTTAATGAAATCATGATAATCCAATAGTCAATGTCATGATTCAACTATAGGTCCTATCCAATGTATAATATACACACTAGTGCACTTACCATAGGAAATTCATCTTGATAATCAAGATTAACCATCCCTCTAATTAGGAGGTGGTGTACTTGAACCTTAAATGGATAGTCTAACTCCATGAATTAAATGTGAACTACTTACTAATTTGTAGGACATGACTTGGATATTTTGTGAAACTCTTATTACACCCAAGCAATGTATAATATAAGTGATACAAGCCAAAATGTTCAAATAATACTTGATGCAATTAATGTATAGAATAGTGGAAACTCAAGTCTAACTTTGTTATATTATGTCTTACTTTTTAAATAGATAGTCTAACTTCATGAATTAAATGTGAGCTACTTACTAATTTGTAGGACATGACTTAGATATTCTGTGTAACTCTTAATGCACCCAATCAATGTATAATATAAGTGATGCAAACGAGGATGTTCAAATAAAACTTGATACAATTGATGGATAGAATAATGGAAACTCAAGTTTAACTTTGTTACATTATGTCTTACTTTTAAGAACTTTATCCCAACAAAAAGAACAAGAAGAGAAATAAGAGAAATAATAGGAATACCTAGAAATTCCAAAGCACCCATGTTTGATACTCTTAGCAAATATTAGAAGGTTGGTTTTCCAACATTCGTATGTTTCATTGTCTTGAGTAAACACATAACTCATATTGTTGTTTAGCAAGCAATGAATCTTTCCTTGTTTTTCCTTGTATGACACCTTATATTTAGGACTCAAGCTAGGAGTTTTCTACTTAATTAGATAAGGCAAGGATAAGAGGTAATGTCATAGGATAAGATATTTCCCAAAAATGATCTTCTATATTAGAGTTCTTGCGTTTATAAGAAGGTTTAGGAAAATATAGTTTATTTTTGAAAAAGATAGCATCCATGATAAAAAAAAAAAATGCTTAGATATAGAATCATAATAATTATACCCTTTTTGAGTTAGAAAAATAACTAAGACACATTTCAAGGCTTTAGGGATCAAGTTTATTTTTGTTATGATTATGAACATGGACAATGTCATACACTTAAAACACTTAAAGAGGAAGGGATGTAAAGATATGTTTGTGTAGGGATAGACATGTGAAAAAGTGTTTAGTGGGGCTCGAAACTTAAGGACCCAAGTAGGCATTCAATTACATAGGAAACGGTAAGAACTATTTCACCTTGGAAAGGTTTAGGAACCCCTTGTGATAAACATTAGTGCTCTCTGGCAACCTTTGAAAAATGCACATTTTTTCCTTCTACAATCCCATTCTATTAAGAAGTGTCAACATGAGAGGACTAATGAATAATACCTTGCTCTACCAAAAAAATTCCAAGAGTAGTGTTAAAATATTTTTTTCTTATTGTCAATTCTAAGAATTTTTATTTGAGCTTGGAATTGGATCTTAACTAGAGGTTGAAAATTTTATAATTTTTTTTAGTCTATATTTTTTTTTCCTTTCAATAAATACATTTAACAAACACATGTGTGGTCATCTATAAAGGTAATAAACCAATTGGTCTTTGTAAAATTGGTTGCTAGGGAAGGTTCTCATATGTTACTATGTATAAGAAAAAAAAGAATAGATTCCTTATAAGACTATGATCGACAAAAATACATGATGCTTAGACAATTAGTAAATTTCAATTAGCAATGAAGGATTAGGATTTTTGAGCAATAAAGGGAACAAAGTTTTTAAATATGGAAAACTAGGATGGTGCCATATATTTCATCTTCAACAAAAAAAAAAAAGAAATCTCACTACTTACTATTGAGCTTGTTTGATACTCATAATAGTTTCAAACTCAAAGTAGTACAATTCATCAACTTCTCTAGTACTGTTAATCGTCTTTCCCAAACATAGGTCTTGAAATTCATAAGGTAAGAATTTAGCAACACAATCATGGTTGAAAATCTCAGGAAATATCGATATGTTAGTAGCCACCGATAGAAATATTGGGAAGATATATGGTGGGGCGATATTTCCATGAATTCAACAATTTTTTGCCGATTTTGGTTGGCTCAGTCAAAGCACAGTGAAACGCTAAAAAATTCAGCATGGCTTGTTGCAGGCGTTGAGACTCGAACCAAGGCCAAAACAAGCAAGCTCAGCTTTGGCTCACCACCCTTAATATATTATATGCACCAGAATAAACATATACTAAAACATTCACAAAAACAAAATATTAAAAGAATATTTTAATAAACAAATTAATTCTAATTATTTTATTTTTAAATTTCATTTAATTGATCACTAAAATCATAAAAAATTATTGTGACAATTTTCTTAACAATTTTTTTATATAATTTATATATTAATTAAATGTAAAAAATTATAAATATTAAAAAAATTATTCATATATCAGTATTTATTTTATATTATTTAATACAACTGAATTAAAATGAATTATAATTTTAATATTAAATATATTTTAAAATTAAATATATCATAATCAAATATCACAATATTATTATCAAATAACATTTGATGTAATTTAATAATAAATATAAACTTATAAATTTTATATATTTTTTTATCAACATATACGATATTATTATCAAATATAATTAATTACATAATCTGCATATATCATTTTTTTTTTATATAAAACAACTTTAAAATGTTTATTATTATTTATTATATCATTTTTAGAATTTTTCTTAATATTTTCATGAATTTTGATAAATTTTAGGCTCACCGATATTTTGTGTCAAAATATATGTCAATATATCTCCAATATATCCGTAAAATCAGAGTACTGATATATCCGTAATTACTGATATTTTCATCCTTGAACACAATTCAAATTTTTTGTTAGTTTATTGATAGATAAAATATTGCATGAAAGGCTGGGAACAAGAGGAATGACATTTAGTGTTAAATGTTTTGAAACAATGATTGTACTTTGTCCTACTATTGAAAAAAAAAAAAAAAGAATTTATGTAACCATACACCAAGGGGCAAAATTTGCCTTTTGGAAACTTTACTTTTTACTTTTCAAATTCAATGGATTTTGTGGAAAATAAACAACCTTTCATACACTGTAATAGTGATGTTAAGACCCTTCCAAAAATACCCTCCTATAATTTGACATCTCTCCTAGTTGGATAAGTTGCTTGTTGTCCACTTAAGCCAATGACATGGCTCAGTTACATGTCATCGGCCAGCTAGACACTCTACATGGATTGATGTTTTAAAAAATATTTACCCCCAAATGTCTTCTTCTTTCTTCAACCAAACCCTAACACCAAAAACTCATGTTCTTTCTTGTTCGTTCACAGACACAACCCATCACAAGGCGAAATGATCCATAAAAAATCTGGTAGGTTCTCAAATCATGATAACTCATCAACCCCAAACGAACTTCCAAACTTGATCTCTTATTTTGTTTCTCCTCTATCACCATAAGGAAGACAACATCTTTATTTTCCCACCAAACATCAATCTGAAAACAAAAGTCCAAGTGCAAACCCCTTAACAAAGGCCAGGTAGACAAAAAAACTCATTTCCTTCTTATTTCAGGAGTAACAATCATTTTTCTCCTTGTTGTACTTCCTATTTTGCTTTTACATCGAAGAAGGAGAAAGAAAGCAATTAAGAGAACAAGATAACGAAGAATAAAAATATTGTAGTTGCATTTAACTTTTAAAGCAAGGGTTTTTCCAGGTGATATATATATGTTATTAAATTTTGTAATAACTTTATATTTTGATTTGTCATTTTGATTCTTTGATATTTGAATAATGTCATAATTATGTGATTGGTGCAATTTTGTGATTTAAACTTGATTACATTGCATATTTCTACATGTTCAATGTCCATTAATATTGTATCTAAATTTATATTTTAATTTATTTAGGGTTTATTTGAAATGAAATATGGCTTAAAATTTGATAAATGATGGGAAAATGAGATGGTGGTAAGCTATATTGATTTTGTTTTATTTTCTGAATTGTTGTGTTTGTGTTGTATGTGGTTGTTGGGAAGAATACGGAAAAGAGAAGAAAAATATGACTATTACATGTGAAGGGAATACAATTTTTAGGAATGTTCAAACAATTTGTTGTTTAATGTTGTTTATATGGGATTCGAGATGTTTTGTTGTTTAATGTTCTTTATATGGGATTCCAAAATGAGTAATTTGAGTGATTTTTTATAGTTGTTAATTAGTGAATCTAATGCATGGGAAAATAATTCATGTTTAGTCATGAGTAGATGAGTATAAATTTTTAAAATGATTGGGATTAAAGTTTGAATAAATTTCTTAATAAAAGTTTTGAATTTGTAATGAATAAGGGTTGAATTGAAGAAGAAAATAAAACAAATTTAGTAAAGCGAGCATGAATTTATGTGGGAATTAGGGAAAATAGTAATGGAGCCTTAGGTTCAAAATTGATGGTCACAACCACAAATATGAAATTTGTTTTGTTTATGTATGTAGTGGTCATAGTAAGGGTTTACCCTTGGATGAAGGGGTTGGCCGTAATTCAGTTAATGACATTTGGATGAAATTATTGTTTTCGTAAGAGGTTACAGTAAGTGATTTAAAGGCGGACCCATTTGTTTGGAGGTAGGCCTTTAGTTGTAAACATTGTTGTGGTTTAATCTGGACAGTGGGCAAAATAAAGGCTGACCCATTTGTTTGGAGGTCGGCCCTTGGTTGTAAACATTGTTGTAGTTTAATTTGAGCAGTGGGCAAAATAAAGGTTGACCCATTTTTTTGGAGGTCAGCCCTTGGTTGTAAACATTGTTGTGGTTTAATCTAGGCAGTGGGCAAAATAAAGGTTGGCCTAATTGTTTGGAGGTCGGCCCTTGGTTGTAACATTGTTGTGGTTTAATTTGGACAGTGGGCAAAATAAAGGTCGACCCATTGTTTGAAGGGGTGGCCCGAAGAGAGTGACATTAGCACAATTTGGCTTGAAGAGTTACCAAAACAATGGTTGGCCCATGAATTGAGAGGTTCACTCCCTAACTTATATAACATAGCAAATTACCACGAAGTAAAATAGAATAATTGCATTGCTTAATGTTAAGTATACACTATGTATGTCTATATTTACACCATTAATTATAGACTATGAAATGTAAATGAAGCTCGTTTGTAAAGTTTCAAAGATAAACGATGTATTAAAATATGATGGTCATAGGCGTGATAATCGGTTTTGTTATAAGTAAGTTGGTTTATGCAGTGTTATTAATAAATTAGTTAATTGTTTCAGCTTGACTAAAGGTTCATGCTTCTAAATAGGGGCTGACATGATCGAGTAGCATTTAAATGGATCCAAATAATACATTTATTGTTATCTGCACATTGGAGGAGAACTAGTAAGGGATGAACATGGCAATGTGGAATATATGGGTAGAAGACGAGAGGATCTAAGTTTAGAACAATCAATGACATATAATGATTTTGTTTCAAGGATTTGTGGGAAAATGAACATCAATATAGTGGGACCAACATTTTCATATACTCTCCCGTTTGATTTATATGCACTTCAACCATTGAAAAATGATGAAAACTTGACAAACATGTTTCAATTTAGTGACCGATGTGCACGTGTATATATATGTTTAGCATCAATAGTTGAAGACGATGAAACGATTGAGAATGGAGGAAAAGGGTAAGTTATATAAAAAAAATATATAATCTTAAATGATTCCATGTATTTATTTATTTTGTAATATTTATGTTTATTCATTAGATGTTATAATGCAGCTTGAACGAAACAATTGTAGGGTCTAACTCACCAGTCCCATATTCAACAAGAGATGTTGATATTAGAATGCAATCACGAGGATTTCATCAAAGATGTGCTGAATCACATGTTGGTCCACTAAAGTCAAGTCTTTTTTAGAGTGCAATATTGGGTAGTGGGCATACCTTCTCAACTGCAAATGAATTTCGAGATGCAATATATCTCATGTCAGTAGGAGGCCATTTTAGATATAAGTTTAACTATTTGTATTTCATGGCATTGGCAGAATTGAACCTTTTGGGAATACAAGAAATAATGTTGATGGGACAAAATTAGAACTTCTAACAAAGTAAATAAATTGGAAAGCTAAGACAAACTTGAGAAACCGAGAAAGAACCACCAGATTTAGCACACATTTAGGGTTCCATTATGAACTTTCATCATGAAACATATCCTAGAATCAATAGCTAGCTATAGTCCCCAATGCAAACCAATTGGCATCTTTTGCAGTAGAAATACTAGTGGTTGATGAGCCCAATCACAGAACTTCATGAGCTTTCCCATAATACCTGTTTATAAACGGTGCCTAAAAGGCATTCCAAATAACAATAATTACTATTTAAAGATTAATGAGTCATAGTTATTTCCTGAAAAATATGTAGAGATGGCACAAATAAGATAATGCAATTAACATTCATTAGCAAGTGTCTGCTCTAATAGAAGAGGTCAAATTCATTGATATGCTACAACCAATCAACTATTTTTTGTACTTATTCACAGAATGGATGACAAAACATACCCTCAATAAACCGTGGCCAAGTGAAAACAAGGTGACTCAATAGAAAAAACTCAACTTAATTAGCTAAGTAAAAGTCAAACCATTTAGAAATAGTGTCATATTGATCCATTGGGATATCAAGGAAAAAAATGGCCACATAATGACAAAGCTTTTGGGCGATCAGTTAGTTAATATTCAAAATAGCAGACATGTTATGTTAGCATGGAACAGATAAATAAATTAAACATATATTCCATCAAGAGATTAATTTTTGACTATTTATGTAGGGAACGACTTATAGCAATACACCATGATCTTGAATATCGCATCAAGGCTAGCTTCAAAATGCACAAGATTCATAGGCTATCAATAGTCTCATATGGAGAAACAAAAATAGTGGTGTCAAAGATATTATGTTCTTTCAATAGAAGGGATGTTCAAAATTGTACCTTAACATTTTAGAGTTTTTGTCAATGAAGAATAATCGGAAAAAACTCTAACAAATTCTTTCTTATGCTCTCTCTAGCTTTTAACATGACTGTCCATATTAGATTGTGTTGATTGGTTGGGCTCTTGATGATTATAGAGAGGTGTTTTTGTTAATCTCTCAATCTAATTGCCTTTATGTCTCATTTCTAAACTTCTTGTGTACATTTGTGCACCTTCTTTTAATTAGGCGGTGTTAATAATATTAGCTTTTGCAAAAAAAAAAAAAAAAAAAAAAAATGTACCTTAACATTTGATATGTCAGGAGTATCATCGGTCTGAACTGAGTAGAACTTGTTAAACTTCATGTTTTCAAATGCTGCTTTAGTCTACTAACTCATTTCTGCAAGGCCTTTTTTCGGGCTTCTCTAACCTACAAGAAAAGGAATTAACAAGTACTCAACATATTTGAAATTTATGTGCAATACCAAAACTATTGCAACGATTGGTATCTGCTATAAAATACTTGTCTATTGGCTTTTTTTGCCTCTCGAACATTGTCTTTGACAAAATTCTAAGCAACCAAAACAATTTAAGTTCATGGTATGGTTAATTACATGAAGGAGCAATCAGTTACATGCATATCATCAATTACAGATCACCTTAAATGCATCCTTTTGATCTACATCAAATTCATCATCCTCAATCAGCTTATCAGTGAACTCCTAAAGATAAGAGAAGTACAGTTAACCACAAGATGTAAATAAAACATAATAAAAACCTATAAAGCTTATGAGTAATGAAGGAACTTATTCCTTTAGAGGGTTCCTTCCACAACACTCCCCTAGGAAATATTAATGCAGGAACAAGTCATCTTTTGTCTTATTAAATGTCTAACCATAAAAAATCACTCTAAACTAAGTTTAGTATCAATTGCTTTATAGATGCGAGACAACCAAACCCACAATTAGATGGTAACAAGGATTCTTTCAACTAAATAGAAAATACAGCCATTTGACCAAATTGGTTTATAGGGTTGTTGAATTATCTAATAATTGGCTTATGATTATACATAAACATAGAAAATTGGGGATAAGTTTAAGCAATCAGACCATGTCATTACAATATTATCAACTGATTTAAACAGGTTATATGGAAGAGCACAAACAATTTATGGAAGCATAAAGAAATTGTCAATAATATAACCTTAAAAAATAAAAATGTCATTTACTATAGTTTTATATATATAGAGAGGAGATAACATCTAACCTGGTAGTCAAATGAACCATGCATGCATTGAAAGCAGTATTGATAACTTATCCTTTCTATTGTACCATAAAGAAGACATGACATAGCCTTAAAATCTATTATTCACTATCGATGACCAAGTTAGAGTTTAAATTAGAATGTATAGTTAAAAAATTGAATGAAATAAAATAAAAGAAATTAATTGTGAAGGTTACCCAATACTATTCTGCATCATTGGTTGACCAAATATTAGTTGTAACCATTTCACCAATTTCATTTTCGCTATCAAGAACCATATGAGTTGCAAATTTCAATCTTTCAAGGCTCATGCGTTCCTACACATTAAACTTATGTTAGACCCTACATCCCGGTAACATTTAATATGTACATTTGAAAATAAAAACATAACATCATATTTAACAACTTACAGAATTAATGGTTCTATTAAGACCACTTTCATCCCAATGTTGCATATAGAGAATAACATACATCCCAGTATGACATCTGCAATAACAAGTATGATTTGTGACATGTTATTAACATAGGACCCAATTAGGATTGAAAATGAATACATGAAAAAAAAATGTAACTGACAATTTTGGATTGCCAACGATATTTGCATACTGTGGATGTAAATTATTTATATTCACATCATTCCGTTTGAAGGAATTTTTTAATAACTGCGACATAAATCCAACTACTTTGGAAGCTTCATTAACAAAGTGAATCCGTTGAATGATATGATATGATGAAAGTAGATCCACCTTTTTAGCGTCCAAATTGATTACCATGATGACCTATTCATTAAATTGGAATAAGGGGATATAAAACTACAAAACAAACAATCATCATAACAACAATGAAGGCTTAAATATTTGAAATATAAATTCGAAATTACTAAAAAAATTGTCATCAATCTATGTAATCAATACAATAGTCAAGCATTACCTGGTTGCAACATTCAAGATTAACACAATAGCTACCTAATCTTTTCTTGAGTGTTGATTTTGAGGTAGACTTGCTCATTGAACCACATATTTCATGTAAAAAGTTGTTGAGATCATATTAACAATGTATGACTAAAACTATACATGCATCTTATATTAGGGACAAGATTTGGTGTACTCGAGGAAAAAACCTCACCCCAAAGTATGGATTAAAAAAGTGTCTGTGAGAAGGATTCTCTTCTTTTGCATTCATGTATCGGCAGGACATGGAAATCACCTACATAATGCCTCTTCATTAGTTAAAATGATCAATGGAAAGATGAAGGTATTTTTTCTTATTTATCATAAACCTTACCGGAATATCAATGAAGTTCTCCCCTACTAAGCATTGAAGTTGTTCCCGTGTCATGCCATAGCCACCATATGCACAAAACATCTCACTATTAATCACATGAAACACAAGACGTGAGTAATTTTTTTTGTTTTTCTAGACAAATCCATAATCATAGTCTTTTAAGAACAATACTTGCTAAACGTGTGATTTGGGACTAACCTAAGATCTTTTGACTCGTCAAACACATAGTCGACAACATGTGTCTTTTCCTTCGTCAATCTTTTGTATTTTGATACACATAATTGTACAAAAGGTGACTTGCAGGTAGTTGCTCGTTGCCTATGACGATGTACTTTAATTTTTACTCTTCATGGTCGTATTTCTTCTAAGGCTTGTGGTGCTACATTCGCATTATTGTCCATGCACGATTGCACTAACACCAACATATTGTGTGGCCCCGGGTGAAGGGGATCCTCGTTTACAAAGAACACACCATCTTCTACGTTGGGTCTTTCTGACACCCCTTCATTTGTACATCCAAGGTCATCTTCAGAAGATCTTCTTTGACCACCAAAATGAACAGGTGAATGTTGTGGATTATTTGTATAAAATGGTGCACCACTTTCATTAACATGTTCATGACAATTTGACGGTTGGCCTTCATTTGTGCGATAGTGTGAAGAAGTGAAATGAGTCCTCAACACTTTCACGTCACGATTGTATGATGCAATAAGACTATTAAGATGACTTTGTGCATAGGTGATTTGACGTTGTGTTGCCTCCATGCGAGCACAAATAACCTAAGTCAAACATAATGAAGGAACATTCAATGACATATATTTAAACTAAGCCTTAATATAAGTTACTATTCATAGTCATTAGGTATGAAGGATTACATCAAAGTCTTCATTCTCATCTGGGTCAACTGGGCCATCAACTGCAGGAGCCTTATTTTTTTCTGTTTCATCTTGCTCCGCCGATGTGCTAACCAACTATCATTGCAAAACATGTAAATTGTCATCCCAATAATCTAATTACAATGGTAATCAACTATCTTAATATAACTAAAAGCTAATTATACCTCAACTTTACCAAATCCTCCAAGCATTTCCAACTCCAACTTGATGCGTTGCTTGACCAAAAAATTGTTCCATACAGCAATGCAAGGAGTGGTAAGTTCCACATACATGGCTGAAAAATTAGATATTGAAAAGTAGAATATCTATTGCATTATATAAGACATAATTAGTGGTAACATCATGACCAACATAGTGTATAACCATTATTAAATATCTAATACATGAACATATACTTATAAATAAGACAAAAAGTTACCTGTAGAAACATCAAACACCCTTTAATCCAAACACTTTCCTTCCTCCTATGTTCATGTATAGCTTGAATAAAAAATTCTAGGACATATTCTCCCCAATTTATGTTCCCAAGTAACTGCTCTCAGGGTGTATACCATAACGAGTAACTACCTTCCAAACGAGATGTGGGTGCCAATAAGGTTGCACAATCGAAAATCAAGAAGACTTGCTTAAATTCCTTCATATCATCGATGCCAACCATCATTGACTCTATATCTTGCAAACTCGACATTTGACTAGCTTTAACGCTTCCCTTCTCAACAATTAACTTTCTTCCACTATATGGAACGCTCATCGTCATCCCAACATCATGACATGTCAAAGAGACCTTCTTATCCCCAAATAACTCGAGTTAGGAATAAGCAATGTTTGTGTTTTTTATCAACCAAAAACATAAATCTAAATTAACCTCCTTACAACCTAATTGCAATAGCCCACCAAAACCAAGTTCTCTTATTATTACATCACTACAAGAAAAAAGGTCATTGTTGACATATATTATATTGACTTAAAGTGATATGTGTCAGTGTTGCTTATTTTAATGAACAACTATGACATATACAACTTGTTTAAACCAATAATGACATATATAAAATTTGTTGAATTCTATCATGACTTATATAATTGAATCTTGACAGATAATTTATAAGTCAATGTATTCAAGGTACTTAAATAAAAGCAATAATGATAATAATTTGTTTGATATGTGTATATCTAATTTACTTACTAAGTATTATAAATTGAAGTGACAACAATCAATTTTGATTAAGGAAGTTAATATTTAATAAATTTTTTTAGTAATGTTAAAATCAATTTTCATTATGAGTTTAATATATAAAAATTATTATTGGAAGATGAAATAAAGAATGCTATTTTTAATTTATTGAAAAAGGACATACGTGGTATTTTGGAATTTGTTATAAAGTCCTATAAAAAGAGAAAGGAAGGGACGGAAAGACATATTTCATACTTCAACAAGCCTTTACCATTTTCTTTACTGAAAACCCTAAATTTTCACTCTCCATTGAAAACCCTAACTTTTGGAAGACAAGAAAGAAGGGAGAAAGAAGGGAGAGAGCCACCGTTCTTAGAGAGAAAGAAGAGAAGAGAAAAATGTAGGTTTTTTTTCATCTTGCCCAGATTTCATCAAAGGTCTCATCCCACTTCATCCGTGGTCCGATCGAGCTAAAATTTGGAGGAAAGTTTCATGACTCATTCATTTTCAATCTGAACGGTGAGGATCAGATTTGGAGTTTCGGAAAGTCATTAGAAAGAAAGAGGAGAAGAGAGAAAAACACAGGTTTTTCTCATCATACCTAGATTTCATCAAATGTCCGATCCCACTTCGTCCGTGGTCGGATTGAGTTGCAATTTGGAGGAGAGGTTCGTGGCTCATGTATCTTCAATATGAATGGTGGAGATTGGATTTGGAGTTTTGGACAGTCATTAGAGAGAAAGAGGAGAAGAGAGAAAAACTCAGGTTTTTTACATCATGCCCAGATTTCATCAAAGGTACGATGCCACTTTGTCCATGGTCTGATCGAGCTGAAATTTGGAGGAAAGGTTCACAACTCATTAATCTTCAATTTGAACAGTGAAGATCGGATTTAGAGTTCTGGAAAGTCATCTTTCGGCCAAAAATAGAACCTTTGTTTTGGTGGGCTTTTCTCTTCGAACTGTTTTGATCATTAGCTTTGATTGATGTCAATTCGTGGTCCGATTGAGTTGCAATTTTAGGAGCATGTTTAGGACGCATTGATCTTCATTCTAACAGTGGAGATTGGATTTGGAGTTTGGAAAAAATCTTGACATATGTTGAATCCAACCTTGACAAAAGTGAAAGAAACATTGACATATGTTATAGTAACAAAGATTTGATCATTGGTAGAAATAGAAACAACCTTGACATATGTAAATGTCAAGGTAGATTTAAACTTTTCTTGATACTAACATAGATGACATATATAAATAGTAACATACCTTGACAGATATACCCTACCTTGATGGTGAAAAACTGTCAACGAAAGGCTTTTTTCTTGTAGTGCATCCTTCTTCACTTCTGAGAGCAAATGGATTCCAGAGAGGAATCTACGGCCAGAACAACGACATCGTATGTTCATATTATCACTACATTAAATAACCATAATTCATTAATAAATTAATCAAATGTTAAAGACATGTGAACGTGAATATAGTGTTCCTATATACATTCATCATAATTATTACACAAATATAACATATATTAACAAAGAAATGGGAAACATTTTGTTACATGATGTAAATGAAAATCATTGAGATCGGTTTCCCCCAGCCTTTCAATAATATGGTTATCAATAAGGGTGAAATTGTTATATATAGGGTCACCCACTATGATACCCACTACCAAAAAAAAAAAAAAACAATGTGCATTTCAGTGGGTCAGCCAATTAAACAAATGGTATGTCAAATTTACATACTCATCTAACCAAATTAATATAGATTAGGGAAAAGTGAGATTTGATTCACTAATAAGAAAATATATGGTAAAAAGAATCCCAAATATTTTAAATTAGTATTATCTTCATCTATTTAAAAATAATTTGAAATACATGCACTAAGTTATCCAATTATTCCAAAAAATGTCATTTTATTTATCATGTTATTCAAATCAATTGACAACTACACTCCTCCATATAAATGTTTCCTTATTATTTTAGATTTTTTTTTGTTATTTTATTATTTTATTATTTAAGATTTTTTTTCCTCTAAAAACAAATACCTTATAGGATTCTTATTTTAGTTTTCTAAAAGTTTAGGAAATATTGTCAAACAAATCATATTTAATCATAATTACCAATTCAAAAAGTAATAAGATTGTTTATTAAATAATAAATAATAAACTTCGTAATATATAATTATTTTAATATTATAACAAATTTATTATTGAAAAACTCTAATAACAAATTTTATTCATTATTATATTAAACAATTATTAATATTATATAATAAATAGAAATTGATTATTGGTTTATTTATTATCAAAAATATGAATCTATTTTTAACTTATTAATACTATAATAAATTCTGTTTTTTTTTTTTTTTCAAATTCTTACTTTATAATGTTTCTAGAGAAAAAAAAATTCCCAAATAATAAAATAATAAATTAATAATAATAATAATAATAATAATAATAATAAAATATCTAAAAAGAATGGAAATATTTATACGAAGATTCTAATTGTCAATGGATTAGGATGACATGACAAGTAAATGGCTATTTTTGGGAATAATTAAATCATAAATTAAAAAGTGCATGCATTTTAAATTATTTTTAAATAAATGAAGATAATATTGGAATTTTCTTTGTCAACCAATTAGTTTTGAGAAAAAAAAGTTCTTGTTGAGGAGGTTAGTTTTTGTATATATATATATATATATATATATATATATATAATGTATATATATAACTGTTCATGTAAATTTTGATTTTTTTGTAAATTAAAATATAATGTTTTTTTATATTGATAAATAAAAGCCATATTGTTTTAAATGTTTAAAAAATTTCTACTTTTGTATTAAAAATATGTGGTAACAAAATTTTCTATTAACATTAATTTATTTAAATAATTAATATTATTAATAATTTATCTTATCAAATTAATTTTAATTTATAAAATATTACTGATAAAAACTGAAATTTTGATTTAACCAAAATAAAGATGGATAATTAATAATTATTTATAATTAATAATTAATCATTTTGATTTATAATATTGTTCTTATGATTTGTTTCCTTTTTATTTCTCTACTAGATCTAAAAAACAAAACGGCCACCCGAGTGAGGCATCAAGAAGCCCTTTTACTGAATTTCCTCTCTAGGCGAGCATCATGCCCTATTTTCCTCTGCCACTCTCAATCCTCGCAGGTACTAATCTAATCATGTTATTATTATTTCTTTTCAACCCCCGTTTGTTTCCCAAGAAAATCCACCCCCCATTCGATTTCCGGGAAAATTCATCCTCATTTGATTTCCGAGAGAAATCCATGCAAAACTCCCAAGGAAAACCAAAAAAAAAAAAAAAATGCTTTTATTTTTTTTGCTCCCTGTGTTTTCTGGATCTATTCTAAGGTTCTATTTTCTTTTGTGCCATTGGATTTAAATTTTACAAACCCTAAATCCACGATTTTATATCCAGGCTGAAAAATACAACCTTTGCCTGCAAATTCTAGATCTGTGTGCGGGCTGGACTAGTAAGTGGAGTGCAGGTAATGAGGATACCTTTGCCAACCACTGAATCACACCTAAATTTCAAAGCGCGTGACATTATGGAGCTGGGTTGTGCTACAATTACTAGAAATGGTAGTGGACCTCTAAACTCTTTCTTTAATTAATCAACTTTTCCTTTTATTTTCATCAAAGCCTTTTTTTAAGACCTACATCTTAAAGCCTAGAATTTTATTTTTATTTTTTGACAGTTACAAACTTACAACCTCACTAGCTTTCAGTGAGATTTCCCGTATTTATAATTTTTTTTTCTGAAAAATGGGTAAAAATACCCATTAATACCAAAATCTTGGTGATATTTTTAAAAAATTACCCAAATTTCTGTCGAAGACCTCAACGAGCAACGATAACAACTCAAATTAACTCATAAATCCATTACATTCGTACATGGGAAAGCTCATCTCAGCTCGGACCACCTCTCTCTGTTTTCACTGCAAGCTCCCCTCGCGAATTGTGGCTGTGAAAGAAGGTGAAAAAATATAGGTTTTTGGAGTTAGGGTTTGGTTCAAGAGAGAAAAAGGGATTTGGGGGGTTTGGTTCAAAGAGAGAAGAAGGGATTTGGGGTTTGGTTCAAGAGAGAAAATGGGATTTGGGGGTTTGGTTCAATTCAAGAGAGAATAAGGGATTTGGGGGGTTTGGTTCAAAGAGAGAAGAAGAGATTTAGGGTTTTAATTCAACATAGAAGAAAGGATTTCGGGTAAATCTCACTATTATATTTTAGTAAATATTTTTTTTTAAATATTGCCACTCGGAGTGTCTACATGTCATATGAGCCATGTCATTAGCGTAAGTGGAACATGGCTTTTCTAAGTAATTGATTATGTCAAAGTGCATGAGGGTATTTTTGGAAGGGCCCTCAATATCACTATTACAGTGTATGAAAAGTGGTTTATTTTCCACAAAATCCATTGAATTTGAAAAGTAAAAAGTAAAATTTCCAAAAAGCAAAATTTTGCCCCTTGGTGTATGGTTACATAAATTCCCCCCAAAAAAAACTAGAACCATTAGCAATCTTTATTTTGAGTTTTCAAACAATATAAAAAAAATTTACACTTCCTAACTAAAATACACTATTAGAATAAAACATTTACCTCCTAATATATGGTATTGGAGAAATGTGTCTTATAAAAATTTATCAATGGAATCTTTCATCGGCAAAAAAAAAATTTTAGTGATAGATTGTCTAATGGATTCAAACTGTCACTATTGCCATGGATTAAGTTGGTTGGGAAATGTAGATAATAAATTTTTATTTCTTAAAATTTATAAAATATAAGAAATTATATAAATAAATTAATTATACAATAATTAAAAAATATTTTTATAATAATTTAATTAATTTTAACTCTTGTGTATTTTTTATGATAATTAAATATAAATTTATAAATAAAATTATGAACATTTTTAAAAAAAAAAAAAAAAAAACTTATACATGTATCAATATTTCTTTTGTGTTATTGAATACATTCAAGTTAGATAAATCCCTATAAAATGTATTCTTAAATTCTAAATATTATTATTGGATGTCACAAATTATATTATACATATATCAATTTTTTTTTTAATAAAACAACCTCAAAAATTTCATTGTTACTTTTTATATCATTTATTTAGAATTTTCTCAACATTTTTAAAAGTTTTGATCGATTTATGTTTCACCAATATTTTGTGTTAATTATATCTATCAATATTTTCTTATATATCCCAACATATCCATAAAAATTGATATTTTGATCCTTTATATATATATATAAACCAATATCTTTTGGACAATAAAAAAATAGTTACAAAAATATTAAAATATTAAAACTATTATTATTAAAAAAAAAAATATGTTCACTATAAATATAGTATGAAACTAAAAAAGTAATTATAAAATTGTTTTATCATTAGTTTCACCATATTTATCATATAACTATAGTGTAAAGATTTCATATTCATAAGACAACAATTACTTTTGGAACAAATTATGTGTGATATTATTATCCACTATAATAACACTATTTTAGTGAGTAGTCATTTTCATTGAAAAATTGTTAATGAAAGTTTACTTATTTTTTATAAGTAAATTGCTTTTGTGACAAAGTACATTAGTTGAGCATTTACAATAGTTTAAATTCATCATAATAATATTTTTGTTGATGAGTGTTTATTGTTGCAATTGTCGTCAATAAATAGTTACATATAAGCAACAAACAATCTAATTTGCGACAAAGCAAGTGTGTTAAAAATTTGTGATAGTTTAAATCCGTTAACAAAAGCAAATCTAAGTGGGCCAGTAATACTTTTTTCTTCTTTTTTTTTGTAATAAAAATAATGAGTATATGAAGACTCGTCATATGATCAATTGTACAATGATCAACAATGCTCGATCGTGTGAAGAAACATTTGCTTTTGGCGGGTTTTCTACAATAGCTTACAATCCATGATTGTTTCATCTTGAAAAAACTTGATTCTTTTTTCAATTTATTGGTTCCCATATAATTTCTAACGTGTCTCTTTGGTACGTCGAGGCTTGTTACAAAAATCATACCATATTTTAGCCATTTTTTTTAATTTCCTTTTACTATCAGCCACGCCAATATCATATGTTGCAAAAGTAGTCAGGTTCCCATCATTATCAACCTTTGACTTCTCTCAAACTTTATGGAAAAACTTCACACATGGATTGGAGTGGTTCTTTTTTGAGCATTCGTCCTCTTTACTTCATCAAGTTCTTTGTTCAAGCATGTCAAAAATTCAAACACACTATTAGCTACACATCCGCATTCGAACTCATAAAATAAATCCAAGTCAAGTCACAAGTCGCATTCGAACTCTAACTATTAAGGTTGTTAAACTCTCTTGAATTCTTTTGATGATTTAGGCCATAAAAAACAATTAGTTTTTATTTTATTTTATTTTATTTTTAGTTGAGAACCAAACTTCAATACCATGAAAACATTTTCGATAAATAATTTAATTCTTATTGGTTATTTTGGTATATACAAAGTATTCATAGGGATTGTATACAAGCGGGAAATAGAAAATTAACCAAATTACAAGTTGAAAAATAATAAATAGAGACAAATAAATTCAAAATAGAATCAATCCCTAACTTGAATAATCATGTGATTGAAAAACTAATTCTATCTTTTAAACCTACATTAGTCTAGTAATCAACTCTTTGCCTTTGCTTTTCTCCTCTTTTTTTGTCGAACTAGCAAATAGGGTTTTTTCTTTGTTATTTTTAATATTTTCTTTTAACTGCTAGACAAATCATACCAACTAAGAGTTGAGGAAAGGCTCTAATATAATTTATATATAATAATAATGATGATGATGATGATGATGATGATCATGATGATGATGATGATGATGATGATAAACCTTTACAACTAATATAGATGATGAAGATAACTAATATAGAAAGGAAATTTCTTGTACATAATTAGGAGGCCATTTGCTAAATTAACTTAATCACTCAAAGTTACTTAATAACTTAATTTAAGTTATTAAATGGATTAAGCATGTTTGGTAAATTAACTTAATCACTTAAAATTACTTTATAACTTAATTTAAGATATTAAGCAGATTAAGTATGCTTAATAAAATAACTTAATATCATAATTTAAAGTTAAAAATGACTTTAAATAAAGTTAAAATAGTGAACCTATTCTTAATCTTAATTTTTTTTTGTCTTATTTACCCATATCTAATGAGAGTATATTTAATAATCATGACTCCATGCTCGTTTTTTATAATAAATATTTTAAGATTATCTTATATTTTTACAATACTTTAAGTAAGGATATTTAATAAACAAATTTATTGTTTAAGATTAATAATATTAACTAAAATTAATGATGATAAATTTTAAATTGGGGGTAAGTATGTCAATTTGATAATTTAAAATAAATTTTAATAAAAAACCTTTACATTTAAAGTAAAAAACAAGTAATAAGCTTGAAGTTAATAACTTAAGTATAACTTAAGTTAAAGTCAATTTAAGTCATTAACTAATAAGTAATAAACAAATTAGAAACTGACTTTAAGTTAGTGGTGTTTGTTTTTTATTGACTTTTTCTATTCAGCTAAAAGTAACCTGTTGACATCATCCAATATAATTAAATTGAACTTATTGATAACAAGTTCATTTTAATTATATTAGATGATGTCAACTTGTTACTTTTAGCTGAATAGAAAAAACCAAATTATTTGATTTTTTCTATTCAGCCAAAAAACAAACACCACCTAAAGATTTTTAACTTAAAACTTATTACTTAATTTTTCTATTAGGCAATAAGGTTATTTGATAAAATTAGCTTAAAACATATTTCAAATCATCAAATTGATATATTTATCCTTATAAATTATAACTATGACAAAAGTGGTTTGAGTAAAAGTGAAGGTCGTGGAATAATAATAAAAATTATAGAGGTAATTAGGGCAAATGAGGGCAAAAAGGCAAAATAAAAATGTGAACTTAAGAATAAATTAATTATTTTTACTTATTATTTAAAATTGTTTTTAACTTTAAGTCATACCATTAAACTATTTTATCAAATATACTTAATAACTTAAATTAAGTTATTAAGTCACTTTACTAAACACTTACTTAATAACAATTTAACTTAAAATTAATTTAAATAATTTAATAATAAGTATTAAGTTTTAACAAATGCCCATTAAATTTGAATTTGGATCCAACTTTGAAAGTCTTCGATATTGTTGAGATGAACTCATTCTGTATATATATATATCCAATAATTAATTAAATACTTTATAAATTTAATATTTAGACAATAGCAATAAAGAATTCATACAACCAACTTGGTAGTAACATTTAAAATCGCAGTAAGCTCTGAGAGACAATATACTAATCGATATACATGGACTTAATAAAAAAAGAAAAGAAAAAGATAAATAAACATTTTGATAATCATAAGATTGTAGATTCTTTTTCTAGATTGATCCACAATTTGAGCTCCAGATTCTCTGTTGCCACGAAAAGTTTTTAACCCCCATATGCATATTTGGATTTTTAACTTCACGTGTAAATAAAAATTTTCAAAAATAAATTGTTATTTTTCATATATATATATATATATATATATATATATATATATATATATATATATATATATATATATATATATATACATTCAAAAATTATTCTCAAGAAATAACAAAAAAGTACCCAAAAAAAACAAACAAATAGTACCATAAATTTTGGTTGGTAGCATAGGATGATGGTACGAAGCACAAACATTGGAGCTGTCCAAAAGGAAAAATGAGAAGGAGAAAATAAAATAAGGATATTTGTAGGAGTAGGGAGTGGCTGATTTGACTTGGTGGGGACGTGGCAGAGAGCATGACGGTGAAATTCACCAAGTTTATGTAGGATAAGACCTTTTCCCTTTCTGTTTTTGGTAAAAGTTTTTCTGAATCTCCCCTTCGTCCCTCTCTCCCTCCCCTCTTTTCCTAGGTGGACTTAAAACCACAAATCTCTCCCTCTGTCTCTCCGTCTGTCTCTCTCTCTATCCGAACCTCACTCCTCTGGACTCGACTTCATGAAATGAACTGCCGGATTTCAGCGTAAGTCGGATTTTTCTTCTGTTCGATATCATATCTTAGAGGAGTAGATTTGTTGTGTCTTCTTATGTCTATTTGTTCAATTTGTCGTCTTTATTTCACTTTCAAATATCTAGTATGTTGGGTTACTGAGAAATCGGAAGGAAACAGTTGAAATTTTGGATTCTAGTTGTGGGTTGAAACGGGGTTGTTAGATTTCCATTTTTCTCCTTTTCCTACCGTTTCTCAGGAACCAAATGGAGAACTAGGGCTTATCTGCATGACTGTAGAACCAAATGGGTGTTGTGTTCAATTCCTTAGCAACTTGTTCTTAATTTCTTGAGTTGAATTCAGGTTTCTTTCTTTTTTGGGGGTTTTGCAGGGAATGGGATTTTCAAACCCCCCCTGCACCCTACCATTTTTTTTTTTTTTTTTTGGGGGGTTTTGGATTTTGGTTTGTGCTGAGCCCTTCGCCCTAAACTGGTCACTTTGTTGGTGTTTTTGGCACACAGTCGGTTATGGCGATCACCAATAATAAGCAAAATTGATGGCGAGAAGCAGTGGAATCATTGCCAATATTTCAGTAGAAATTAAAATAGAATTTTATGAACTATTGGAACCTTGAACAAGGTGTGAGTGTAGATTATGAGGGGTTCGGCTCATCTAGCCAGGCATGAAAGACACATAACCCAGATGGTACAATTAAGATATAGGTAATGCTCTTATTTATCAAATAAATAAATAAATAAATAAATAAATAAAAAGATATAGGTAATGCTCTTACTTATCAGGAAAAAAAGAAGAAGATATGGACAATGCTCTTGAAGCACCCCCACTGTGCAAAGAAAGAGTTTAGGTCTGTCTGGTTGCTAAGAAAGGTGGGGAAATAAAAGAATTGACTTTCTATTTTTTACTATCTACATCCTAAGGAAATAAGAAACTTAAATTAATATGAGGCTGCCAAGTAATTGGAACTTCCACTGTGCAAAGAAAGAGTTTAGGTCTGTCAATTAATTGTTGTTGTTGTTTCAGAATCAATAGAAATAGAAAATGCAGTGTTTTTATTGTCATTTTCTTGGAATCTGCTTTCTAAGCCTTTCAATCCCTTCACTATTAAGACCTCCTTTCTCCTGTCCCTCGCTTTGATTGGTTTGTTCTGTTAGATGAGCCTGAGAATTCTGTTGGCCTCCTCGATTTCCCCATTCTCGGCTTGATGTTGATGATTTACCATTCAATTTCTAGCAACGCTCCTTGGTCTGCCTCGGTTTTTTACAGTAGGTGCACCACAAATTATCCTTGTTGTGTCTCCCTGAGACTCTTAACAGGTCTGTTTTCCCTCTTTCTTGTGTCTGGCTTTGTTCATTTTTAGTCACTAAGGCCAAAGCTTCTAAAGTTTGAGGCTTAAGCATTATACCCCTTCGGCTTTCTTCTGCCCTAATTAGAGAGATTGTCTCCTCTAGTGAAGGTGTCTCCTCCCTGCCAAGTATCTGAACCCTAGCCTGATCAAATTCAGGGTTGAGTCCAACCAAGAAATCATAAACTTGGTCCTTCTCAGTGAAGTTCTTCAAGATAGCAGTGTCTTCTGAGCACTTCATCTCAAATACCCGATAGTGATCTAGTTCTTGCCACAAATTCTTCAGCAAATTGGCATACTGTATCACTATTCTGCTCCCCTATTTGGTGGCACTTGTCTTCACCTTAATTTCATATACTTGGGCTGCATCACGAGCTTTTGAGTAGGTTCGATGAATGGAGTCCCAAATCTCCTTTGCTGTAGTCAGAAACATACAGGTATCACTAATTGCAGGATTTATTGAGTCCCACAACCATGACATGATCATGGAATCATCTTTGTCCCACTCTTCAAACGTTGGGTCTCATTTTTTTGGTCCTTTCCCGAGAATATGGCTGAGAGTCCCTTTGCCCTTTAGATATGTTTTAATAAATTGAGACCACTTGAGATAATTTTTCTCATTTAGTCTGTAATTGGCTCTAACATTCTGCAGATCTCCTGTCATTTGATTTGAGTTAACCTCATCTGAATGAACAGAGATTTTTGAAGGTGTGATTTCAAATGTGGACATAGTAATAGAGGGCAGAAACACATTGTCAACACACAATGAAGAAGAACGCAGCAATGAAGGCTGCGATCAAATTGTCAACACGCAGCTATGAAGGCTGATACAACGCAGCAATGAAGGCTGCATAGAACGAGAACCCAGAAAAGGCCTAGGGTTTTGATACCATGACAAGAAAAATAAGAGAATGATGATTTCTCATTGAACAAAATAATTGGTACACAACAATATATATACCGTTCCAGGAAAAAACTAATTTAGAAAAGTCAAACCTATAAATCCCATGATTGAAGGGATAATATAAATCCCATGATTGAAGGGATTATTTTCTTAACTAAATATATACACACTGATTTGTCAATTAGTTTATAACGATTGTACAATTCAACATATGGAAAGACAGTAGGACATCTAAAGGTGTTGACGAGTTGGAGATAGTATCATGGATCACTTCCTCAAAACATTTTTCTTTTAGGCGATGGGAGATGGTAAGGAGGAGTGTTATTCCTCTTTTCTGGATTTCATTGATTGCTTAGGTATGGGGTAGGCAGCATTTCGGCCAGTTGTAGTTTTTCTCTTTATTTTTCTCTTGTGGCATCCTTTGTATACTCTGTCTACAGGGGCACATTCAATATGTACATAAATAAATAAATAAAGTAGATTACTCAAAGTATAAAGCATAGAGTGGATTTTACCACAATTATAAACATGATTGAAGACATTAATTTAAATTGCAATTGTTTGGTTATTTTACAAAATTGTAATTGATTTCAGATGTGTTACAAGTCTTTATTTCATCTTGTTATAAGATATTTATAAATACATTATTTGTGAACTTGTTTTCTAGTTATATTTGCTTGGTTGAATATGTCTTGAGGAATTAATGAAGTCAAACTGAATATGCAATCAATCTTAAAAATTTATGAAAAAATATGAATTAAAAAAAAAAATCTCATCTAACCTGTACACAATGACTAGCCTGTCAAAGCCCAATATTGGGCTGAAAATCTCCAACTTGACCCTACCTGCCTAGGTTGCAGTCCTGTTTATAGATGCTACTTTGGCAGAAAGTTAAGGGCAAATGTGACAGATGTAACAAACTGGTTTAATTGTTGATGTTGTAAAGTGCCAACAAATGCAGACTCTTAAACGTACCTGATCTGGAAAAACCTCTACCATCCTCAACCCTAAGATGACAGCTGTTAAATTAAAAAATCTTAGGTTGCTAAAGATCTCTGATTTTGTAGCATTTCTTGAGAAAAACCTTAACTATCAGAAGATAATTGAGATTTGGTAGATGTTCTCCCAATTGCTATTCATGTTTGGTGTTATCTGTCCTTTTCTACTTTAACACTGCCACTCCCCAAATGCAAAATTTCACAAATTCAAGAGGTTTGTTCTTAGTGGAAGGACATTCAGAAGTTATATGAGTAGTTTATAGTCGCTTGGGATGACATGGCCATTTAACATATCATGATCATAGTTTATGCTAATACTGTCGATTCCATAGGAAATTGTGCACATCTTTTCCAAAGTTTTAGCTACAATTGCAGGAAATAGAAATAAGGAAACAAATGTTTTGAGAGATTTGAGGTGCTATTAATTAAAGTGATTTTTCCCTTTTCTAGAAATAAAGTTTTCCTTTCCATGAAGAAAGATGTATTCTACCCTCTCCATTATTGGATCCCAATAAACTCTAGGTTATGACCATTCCCAGAAGAAGTCTCACATAGAGAAGGCAAAATTGTTACTCCAAACTGAATGGCCCACCATTTCCTGATATTGATCCTAAGGTGAAAAATAAGTTGAAAGCATCTTGGAACATATCTAATACAGTGAAGTTGAGAATGGGATGGAACCCAGGAACGAATAAGTCAGAATGGAATATTTACAAAAGAAATCCCCTCTTGTTGCACAATTAATTAATCAACTTGAAACCTCCATGACAATAATGAAAGGAAACAGGGAAAGAGGAAGTGTATTCCGCTAGCCAATCCTCTAGAACTACCAAAAAAGGCCAAATGAAGCCCTGTTTTAAGAAGGTTGGAGAACAACACTAATGCATAGTGGGTTTGCACCTATCCTCCACCAATAATCAAAAACTATTCTGAGGAGAAAAATGATCTGGACAATTCCAATTCACATTGCAAGTTTATTCTTGGTCTCTTGCCTATCTAAATATATGCTAGTTTATTCTTGATCACAAAACCACATGTTTGAGGCACGAGGAGAGGTTTTGTTGGGTGAATAGGTGGTTCACAAATTTATGCCTAAAAATTAGCATCCCAAATTCAATTTTCTTTAGGTCCAATTTTGATTGATTCATTTAAATATTTTATCCCTTTTGATTAGCCCTGAGAATGTTCAATATTAGTCTAGATAAATTAATAAATTTTCAATCAAAAAAAAAAAAAAAAAAAGATATACGTGAAAAATTATTCACAAAGATTACCTTCAACATTTGCAAATGCAAAAACCATGAGTCAATAAAATGTACTAATTATGAAAGAAGCATACAAAGTTTTGTGTAGTTCAGAAGTTACTACCCCACGAAGCTTATCCTAACCAACAACAATACCTCTTCTTCATGTTTGTGATGCAACACTCCTCCGTGCCCTTTAATGGATCACTTCAAAAGGAGTTGTAAGAGCGACAATGTTTGAGCCCTCTTGAGTCATTTAACTCTTCACCCTCAGACGTAGAGTCACTGCAAGTTACTTGCATGACTTTTTTCTCTTGTTTGGGGATAAGACAATTAGTAACAATGTGTCTTTTACCACCTCAATTAAAATAATCAACTTAGCCACTTTTAACCATCTTTTCCATTTTCCTTACTAACATTTTTTTTTTTTGATCAGAAACAAATATATGTATTAATTGAGAATAAACAGAACATGAGAAGGATGAGAAATCCTCATCATGAATACAAACCTGATAAAAAAGATCCGAGTAAACCTCCACTATACAATGGGGCTATACAAAAAACATATTCAAGTGTAACAATTCTTGACCCTATAGACCCAACCCTAAGTTGTACAAATCGAGAGCCAACTAAGTTGAATTATACTCAAAGGGTAAGGTTTAAAAACGTCTGTACAATAAGCCCAAAAAGAAACAAGGAAATGAAGCAAATGCCACATCATCTCCGACGTCTTCCAAGTATCCTAAAAAATCCTAGTGTTCCTCTCTTTTCACACAATCCACAAGAAAGAAAGGTACGTGATCCTCCAAAGAGTTTTGCTTTTAATAGAGTTCCCAAAACACTTGATGGAAATCACCATCATATCACGCATACTGCGTAGCTAAACCCAGGTCATCCCCGCTTGTGAGAAAATCCTATGCCATAATCTCAAAGTAATTAGACAATGTAAAAAGAGATGATCAATCGTCTCATTACTCTTACATAGGATGCACCAATCAAGGCTAAGGGCTTTGAAAGGCCTTCTCAATTGCAGCATGTCATTGGTATTTCTTTTTTCCTTTTTAGAACCTTGGAATTTTTCTTTTGTAGTTTAACAATTTTTTTTTGCATTTTATAGCAAACAAGACTACTTCATCATTGGTTAGCACAAGTTTATTTTCATCCTCAGATTCTACTTATTCCTTCTTAGAAGCTTTCAATCTACATCCTTACGCTTCTTAGAATAGGAAAGAAACATCTTAAAAGTTTGAATCTCACCAATTTATCAACTTGAAGAGATTCAACATCTTTGCTTTCTTCAATGACAATAACCTTGGATCTGATCCTCCTTGGGAGAGATCTCAAGGATTTTTGAATGACTTTAGATTTTGGAATATTTTCACCTAAGTTATAATTGGAATCCATTATGTCACTAAATTCAGCATAAAAATCAAAGAAGGTTTGATCCTCCACCATCTTTATGCTCTCAAACCTAGAGGTCAAAATTTGAATTTTGGATATCTTCACAATAAAAGTGCCCTCATGTGTGACATCAAGAATATCCCAGGCTTTTTTAACATATTTATATGTTGCTTTTTTGTGAAACTCATTAGGACTCACATTGTTGAAAATATAGTAAAGGACTTTTGCAGGGTCTATACCAAGGTATGCCAACCGAACTCCTCATTATCAAATTCATCTCATTCTTGTTTGGGTTTCATTTTAGGGGTGGACCTACCAATTTTTTCCACAAGCATTGTTGGTAAACACCTAACTTCCAATCCATTCCATACTTGTTCACCTAATATTTTAATCAAAATTGCATATGAACTTTCCAATGGGGGTAGTTGTTACCATCAAAGAAAAGAACACAATTTATTGAAGATCCTACTCTCAATGGTTCCATGATTCAAGGCTTTCAACTTTTAAAGTGTAGTTATCTAATTATCAGCTTATGATAAAATGATGAAATGATAAAAATTAATTAAATACAAAATAACATGAATATAAATCCCGAAATATCAGTGGTAGTAGATCATGAGTGCACTGTCAAGTGAAAGAATCCAATAGTTGTAACAACCACCAGGTATGCCATATGCCACACCCCTCTCTCTCCATCTTTTCTTCTCCTCTTCCGTCTTCTCTTTTCACGAGCATTAAGCCCTAATTTGGGTTGTGTTTCTTCACTTTTAATTCAAAACGATGTGTTTTGATGTTGACTTCTAAAAAAAGAAAAAGAACAAGATTGAAAACGTCATTGCTGTGATTTATTTTTTATTTATTTTTTTTAACTCATTCCAAAATGACATTGTTTTGGCCAGGAGAAGAAAAAAGGCAGAGGTATGCCTTTGGAGAGCCTTGCGCTTGGCTCAAGGGGGGTGCCTTTTGCACCTAAGCTGTGCCTCTTTAAAGGGGCTATGCCTGACCCCAGGCGAGGAACAACCTCATGACACGTTGCCCTGGTCCTAGGCTTGCCTTTTAAAACTATGATTCAATTAGCACGGATATAAAAAAAATGTTTTTGAAAATTTCAACTCTGATATCACTAGTAAGTTTATTTTGGGGGCAAGGATGTGCGGGAGGGAAGGAAGGGGCAATCCACAATTTTTTGCCCAAAAATTGATTTAATTAGCCCTTCAAGTATTTAATATCAGTCTGGATAAATTAATAAATATTCAAGCAACACAAAGACATCATATATACATGGAAAATCACTCGAACAAATAGTTTCCAATCAATGATCTTTAGAGTGAAATTGCCAACATAAAGTAATATATTAACACATGATCACAACCTTTTCCAAGAAAGTACCTGGGAAGCTCCTCTCTATGTTTGGAAGCCATAAAAAGGCAATAAGAATCCCATCCAAAATGCTAACAAAGTATCAAGTAGGAATTTCCCTTGGGGAAAGTTAGACCTGTTAGGGGTGGAAGAAGTCGGTTTGTGGTGGAGTCCAAATCCTTTGAGATTTTGGTTGAGGATTTGGGAGGAAAGCTGAAAGGTTGTATTTGGGAGAGAAGCAGAGGTATCTCCTCTTGGATTACATTTGGGGAGGTTAGTCTGTGTTGCTTACTGGAAGGAGTTGAAGCCTGTTGTAGAGAGGTTGATAACCAAAGTTGGGTCATTGGCTAGATGGAGGGGAACAGGAAGTTTAGAATGGAGCGTCGTTTGAATAAGGCAGGAAGGTTCATTCTATGTTCTGTTCGAGATCTTGAAGCTAAAAAATACATTATTATTTTTCCTGAAGGGAAGGGACAGGCTAGTGGTTGGAATTCTCTGGCCGAGAGGTTGAGAGGTCTTGGAGTGGTCCCGTCAGAAGGTTTAAAGGTTACCGGTGGGCCAGAGGTTTTGTTGAAGTTGAAGGGAGTTTCGAAGGTTCTGTGGAGGGAAAAGGGGGTGGAGATGAAGTCATTTGCAAATGTTGTTAAGTCGACCCCGGGAAGAGTAGGTGGGTCAGTTTGGTTAGAGGTAGGGGAAAGAGAAGTGTGTGGAAGGTTAGATCAGATGAGACAGTGTCTGGTAGGGAGGTGAGGTATTAATTCAACTCCATTACCTGAGTTGGAATACATAAGGAGTTGGACTCGTCAGAATTGGGAGGTAAAGGGGAAACTGAGGGTTGCTGTGTTAGGCAGGGGTCTCCTGTTGTTTGATTTTGAGTTGCCTTACGAGGATGAGCGTGTTCTGGCCAGAGGCAAAAGAAGCATTAAGGAAAATTTTATTATTTTGGATAGATGGTACCCAGAGGTGGGGTGCTTCTGCAAGAAATCCAATGCTGATGAGGCTTGGGTAACGTTGGTCGGGCTCCCACTCCACTTGTGGAGTCTTGAGGTGTTTAAAAGAATTGGAGATGGGTGCAAAGGTTTTGTTGCAGTGAATGAAGATACCAGATCTTTGTCTGAGTTGCAGTGGGCTCGGATTCTGGTGAAGCGTGCGGAAATGGAGGTCCCTAACTTTGCTCATATAGTTTTGGGGTCGGGTTGCTATTCTCTCCAGCTGTGGTGGGAATCTCCACCTTGGTTCACGCAGGTGGTGCCAGCGGGAAGCTTCTCCGGGAAGGGCGGTCCAAGGGTAGGAGAAGAAAATGGTGGATCTCAACGCGTTGTCTGTTGTGGGAGTCAAAGGGAGAAGGTGGAGCAATTGAGGTCTCAGATGGGGGTACAGGACGTGTCGCATGCTAGAGGTAACCCACCCACCCTTTCTGTTGAGGTCTCTGGCGAAGAGACTGATGAGAGGGCTAGGGTAGGTTGTTCAGTTGATCTAGTGGGAGGGGGCAGGGAGCCCTCGTCCAACAGTCTGAACGTCCTTGGCTTTGGGTCGGAAGGCTTTTGTTGTGGGCCTAGTTGTGGGCCTAATGTTTTAGTTATTGGGGAGGCCCAAGGTCCTTGTCATGAGCGCTAGGTGGATTTGGTCCGTGTCTCAAGGCCCATTCACTTAAATGGTCTTAAAAGATGCAGTGAGGGGGAGTCGGGTGTGGGCTTTAGGTCTGTTGGAGTCGACGCAAAGGGAGAAGGGGCTTTTTATGGGGACGAGGCTCCAGTCTCTCTACCTAGGGCTCGAAGTGAGCAGTCGATCTCCAAAGTTAGAGGCGCAAGTGGAGGCGACGACCCCCTTGTCGGGTTGTCGAGGGAGGTGTTGTCATTGGTGACCTCTTAGACGACATAAAAGGGGCGTTTGACTGACGAAGTGCTCTACGAAGAGGCATCCAGGTACGTCGATCCTCGTTCTTTTCCTATGGGGGGTCGAGAGCTCTCTTCTACTCCTTCTGTTTTCGGTCGGGTTGTGTTGAATGAGGGGTATCTTGGTGGTTTGGCTTCCGTGGTTAATGGAGAGGAGCAGATCCCGTTGAGAATCATCCTGGCTGATGACAGCAATGGGGAGTGGTCTCTAAGGGGGAGAAGTCTGTGGTTGGAGAAGGTGTGGGGGGTGAGTTTGAGGGGTTGTTACAGGATATGGAGGGTAAAGGTTGTCGATGGGACAATAGCTGCCTGGCGAGGTTTAGCAAGTTTTTGGGTTTTCCTATGGAAAGCTTTGAAGGTGAAATTTTGAATCTGCTTCTAAGGACCAAGAGAAGAAGAGAGCAAAATCTTAAGAAGGGATCATCAGGGTCCACTAAGTTTGACCGTGAATTGAAAAAATTAGAGTGGTCCATTAATTATAATGGAGCGAGAAAGGAGAATTCTTTGGTTAGAGAAGGTGGGGTCAGATTCTCGACCATTAGATGAAGCTAAAGATTTTATCCTGGAATGTTAAAGGGGCCAATGACAGAAATAAAAGGAAGGTAATTAAGGCCCTAATTAGGTCTCAAAAAGTGGATGTGGTGTGTTTGCAGGAGACTAAAATTCAAGATATGTCCCAGGGGGTTGTTCATAGTCTTGGTGTGGGAAGATTCTTAGGTTGGGGAGCAGTGAGTGCAAAGGGGGCAGCTGGTGGGGTGGTAGTCTTTTGGGATAATAGAGTTTTGGAGTTAGTAGGTATGGAAGTGGGTCTCTTCTCAATTTTGTGTCGTTTTAAAAATTGCGAGGATGGTTTCTTGTGGATCTTTACGGGAGTCTACGGACCTACATCGAAAAGATATAGAGAACCTTTTTGGGAAGAGTTAGGTGCCATTCGAGGGTTGTGGTTTGATCTTTGGTGTATTGGTGGGGACTTTAATGTGATTAGATTTCCTAGCGAGCGTAGTAGAGAAGGAAGATTGTCTGGATCCATGGGAAGGTTTTCGGAGGTGATTAATGAGTTGGCTTTAAGAGATTTGTCTGTTCAGGGGGGGGGGGGGGGCTTTTATGTGGAGTGGAGGGCTAAATGGTCAATCCAGGTCAAGACTGGATCGTTTTTTGATTTCGGAGGATTGGGAGAATCATTTTAGGGGGGTGTCTCAATGTACTCTCCCAAGGCCGGTGTTTGATCACTTCCCAATTCTGTTAGATGGGGATGGTGTGAGGAGAGGTCCAATTCCGTTTTGTTTTGAGAATATGTGGTTGAAGGAGGAGGGCTTTAAGGAGCTGCTTAAGGGCTGGTGGCAAGGTTTCAACTACAGTGGGTCTTATAGTTTTATCCTGACAGAAAAATTAAAGACTTTAAAAATCAAGTTGAAGAATTGGAACAAGGAAGTTTTTGGTAAAGTGGGGGTGAACATGAGGGTGGCTATGGACAAAGTGTCTTTTTGGGATGATTAGGAGCGGCAAAGAGTTTTAAACGAGTAAGAGTTAGAGGCTAGAAAGACGGCTAGGGAGGTTTCAAGAAGTGGGCGCTTATGGAGGAAATCTTGTGGAGGCAGGAATAAAGAGAAACGTGGTTGAAGGAAGGCGATAAGAACACATGTTTCTTTCATAAGATGGCAAATTCTAATAGGAGGAATTATTTGAAAAATATTAAAGTTAACAGAATCTAGCTTTCAGAAGATCAAGAAATTCAAAGGGGTGTGGTGAGGGCCTATCAGAATCTGTTATTGGATCCTGGTGGCTGACACCCTAGTATGAACAGTCTGGAGTTTGACAGTATTGGGTTGAGGAGGCAGCTAGGCTGGAGGAGATGCTTTCTGTGGAAGAGGTGTTTTTGGCTCTTTCAGAGTTGAATGGGGACAAGGCTCCTGGTCCGGATGGGTTTCCCCTTGCCTTTTGGCAGTTTTGCTAGGACTTTGTCAAAGATGAGTTAATGGGATTTTTCAAGGATTTTTTTGAGTGGGGTAAATTTGTTAGAAGTTTGAAAACCACTTTCCTAGTTTTAGTCCCTAAGAAAGGCGAGGTTGATGATTTATGCGATTTTAGACCCATCAGTTTGGTGGGAAGCCTGTACAAGCTGCTCGCCAAGGTCCTAGCTAATAGGTTAAAGAAGGTAGTGAGTAAGGTGGTGTCTCCTACCCAAAATGCTTTTGTTGATGGAAGGCAAATCCTTGATGCTACGTTAATTGCTAATGAGGCTATAGACTTGATGCTGAAAAGGGATGAATTTGGTGTGTTGTGTAAATTGGACTTAGAGAAGGCTTACGATCATATTAATTGGGATTTTATGTTGACAATGATGCAAAAAATGGGTTTTGGGGAGAAATGGGCTGGCTGGATTAGGTGGTGCATCTCCATTGCTTCTTTTTCAGTTTTGATTAATGGATCGCCTTCGGGTTTTTTCCAGAACACTAGGGGGTTAAGGCAAGGGGATCCCCTATCCCCTTATTTGTTTTAGGGATGGAGGCCTTAAGTTGCCTCATTAACAGAGCAGTTAGGAGGGTTTTCCTTACCGGTTGCAGGATAAGGGGAAGGGGTGGTAGTGGGATCCAAATGTCTCATCTGTTGTTTGCTGATGACATGTTGGTCTTTTGTGAGGATTCCCAAGAGCAAATGGCTTTTCTAAGCTGGCTGTTAATGTGGTTTGAAGTCATTTCTGGTCTGAGCATCAATTTGAATAAGAGTAAAATTCTGCCGGTGGGAAGAGTAGAGAACGTTGAGGTTTTGGCTTCTGAACTGGGCTGCAAAGTGGGATCTCTTCCTTCCACTTATTTGGGGCTCCCTTTGGGTGCTCCTCATAAGTCGGTGGCAATATGGGATGGCGTGGAAGAGAGGATGTGGAAGAGACTTGCCTTATGGAAGAGGCAGTTCATTTCCAAGGGAGGGAGAATCACTCTCATTCGGAGCACTTTGGTTAGCATGCCTATCTATTTCATTTCCTTGTTGTGTATGCCAAGAGTTGTTAGAATGAGGCTTGAGAAAATCCAAAGGGATTTCCTTTGGGGTGGGGGAGTGTTGGAGAAGAGGCCCCATCTTATAAAGTGGGTTGTTGTTTGTTCTTATAAAAAAAAGGGTGGTTTGGGGATTAGAAATCTTTCTATTCTCAATAGGGCCCTTTTGTGCAAATGGAGTTGGCACTTTGCGGTTGAAAGGGAGTCTTTTTGGAAGCTTATTATTAGTAGGAAGTTTGGGGAAGAAGGTGGAGGGTGGAATTCCTATGAGGTTAGGGAGGGCTATGGGGTGGGGTTTTGGAAGGAAATTAGAAAGGAAGACTCTCTGTTGCTTAAAAATGTTTCCTTTGCTGTGGGGGATGGTAGAAGGGTGAGATTTTGGAAGGACACTTGGTGCGAGAATATTCCCCTTTGTGAGGCTTTTCAATCTTTGTTTGCCTTAGCGGTCTCTCAAGATGCGTGGGTAGGGGATTGTTGGGATTTTGTGGGAGATGTGGGGGGTTAGATTCCTTGTTTCTCTAGATCTTTTAATGATTGGGAGGTGGAGGCGGTGGAAAGGCTCCTTTCGACTCTTCAAGGAAAGAGGCTTGTTGCTGGTTTGGAGGATAGAGTGTTGTGGAAAGCATCGAAGAATGGGATTTTTTCTGTAAAATCCCTTTACAATACTCTTGAATCTAGTTGTGCAGTCTCGTTTCTGTGGAGCATCATTTGGAGCCCTTATGTGCCTACAAAGGTGGGTTTTTTTGCTTGGGAAGCTTCTTGGGGGAAGGTTCTAACCCAAGATCAACTCGAGAAGAGGGGCTGTATTTTAGCAAACAAGTGCTTCTTGTGTTGTGCTGAAGAGGAGACGATAAATCACATCCTTATTCATTGCCCCAAGGCGAGGGTTTTGTGGGATCTTGTGTTCTCTTTGTTTGGTGTTAATTGGGTCCTCTCGTTTACAATTAGAGACACTCTCTCAGGATGGTCCGCTTCCTTTGTGGACAAGAAGCGTGGAAAGACTTGGCGGGCAGCTCCTCTCTGTTTATTTTGGACGGTTTGGAAGGAAAGAAATATGATAGTTTTTGATAATGAAGTTTTGTCGATTCTAAGAATGAAAAATTCTTTTGTTTGTAATCTCTTCTCTTAGGCTAAGTCTTGTTTAGATGGAGGACCCTGTTCTTTAATTAACTTCGTTGATTGGTTGGGTTCTAGTTGAGGGCTGGTGAGTGTTTGCCTTTTTGTTTTTTGTCTTTTGGTATCTCGTGTATACTCCCTGTATGCTTCGGGTTGCCTTTTAAGCTCCCTTTTTTCTAATAAAGCTTCTGTGGGTTTATCTATCAAAAAAAAAAAAAAAGAATCCCATCCAAAATTTGGAAACCCTTGACAGAAGCATTTTGGGTAGAAGAAACCAAAAGCAACATCAACTCCTTAATGCAGCAGGAGAGCATCTTAAAGAGAATTTTATTGCTCTGTAAGATTCCAGACCAAACAACTTAGGAACAAGGGGTAAAGCACAATAAGCTCCTGTTCTCATCTTCTGATCTTGCTTTCCTCCAAAACTTCAAGAGTGAAAGCCATAAAATCATCCACTATGATACTGCAAAATTTCCTGTAGAACTCTGTATTTAACCCTACTGAACCTGAAGACTGGAGTTTTATCAGCATCAAGGTTGGAAAGGGCTCTAGAAGAGTGCTCCACATAAGGGTGAAATAAGGAGGAAACTGATCAATGTCAAAGGGCAATGACATTATGTGAACAGTAAGCACGCCAGTGCTCACAAATGTCAACTAATAGTATTAAATTATTTGTATACCTACTCTTTCTAATGATAGGGTTGATGTTATTAACAATATTAAAGATTAAATTTAATCATATAATAAACTATAAGTAGATGTTGGCTGTGTATCAAGTGATTAGCCTAAAAACTAGGAATTTTTGGTGCCTGTAAATAGAAAAGTGAACTTTGGTGCATGGCCAGAAAATCGAAGGAGCATTTGAATAGGATTGTTTTGGTGGTCTGGCACCCAATCTCCCAGCCTTAAAAATAATGTGAATCACTTCAGCATTAATCCAACCATATGCCAATTGATGAACTTAAATTCTTCCATTGGTTTGCAGGTGATGTCTATGTCTTTGATTGTGAAAGATGTTTGATTGTGGTCATAAGTCACAGTACATGGGGGTCCAACGAGAGAAGTTTGTAAGGTACCAATTAATCAGTGTTTTTTGTCATTATTTTCTAAATGAAAAGGCTTTTCTTTCCACTTCTGTTTCTAGTTATTGGAAATATCACATGTTCCACATGTCTATTATTAATGCTAGCATTGATTTACATTTTGCATTGACATGGTTGTCCATTCATGAGGGACAAGGAGAACCGTATCACGATGTTTAATGTGCATTTAGTAACAAAGACAATAACTGTTTTCTATTCTGAAAATGTAAAAATGAAAATGACACTGAACACGTCTTTGAAAACTGTTCTAACACACACACCCACAAATACATATCTTACCAGGCCATTTTTAGGAATGAAAAATAGTGCTTTTCATGTTCTCAGAACTACTAATTGTAAAAGACAAGCTTTTGACCTTTTTTTTTTTATTAGAAACGACAAAGGCATATATTGATAAAAAGGAAAGTACAAGAGAAGGATGAGGAATCCTCCCACCAAAGAAAAACAAAACTACAATGAAACAAATGCGAGAAAATACAAAGTAGATACAGACAACTGCTATAAGTTAGGCCAACCCAATGGAGTTGCACGCCGCTAACCAATCAAGGTGTATCACATTAAGGGGAATCCCCTTAAAAACCTTAGAACAAAAAGCCCAAAGAGAAGCAAGGAAATGAATCATGTCCCAAAGGTTCTTTGAATTCCTTGTTTTATCCTAAAAAATCCTTGCATTTCTTTCCCGCCACACCACCCATAATAAAGCGATGCACGCAGCTTGCCATAATACAATCCCTCTCTTAGAAGATCCAAACCCATTAAAATTGGTAGATAGCATGTCACAGATGCTCCTAGGAGGGACCCAATTTATCTTTGTTAACTGAAATAGTCTGTACCACAACCCCATCGTCAGAGGGCAATGAAGAAAAAGATGATCTACTGTTTCTCCCTGCTTCATGCACAACATACAAATGTCGGGACTAAGTGCTTTGTAGGGTCTTCTCAACTGTAGCATGTCATTAGTATTTACCTTCTTGTGAGCCACTAACCAAACAAAGGACTTGATTTTGAAAGGGACTTGAGAATTCCAGACTAATTTGGAAGGGAAAACTGAAGGCAAACCAGAACTTTGGGATAAGGCAAGAAAGAAAGATTTGACTGTGAAAAATCCTGAAGAAGATAAAGACCAAGATCTCTTATCTAGAACCGAAGGTGATAAATGTATATGATCAAGAGACCGCATGAGACTCTCTAAATCTTCTATCTCGGAATCGGAAAGGTTACGACGGAAGTTAAAGTTCCAAGAGAAGGGGCGAGTGGATCCGAGAATTGAAGAAATAGGAATGTTTTTATCCATTACTACTCTAAGTAGTCTTGGATAACGGACCCCCAGAGGTTGATCCCCCCACCACAAGTCTTCCCAGAATCGAATTCTTTCCCCATCTCCTACCATGAACCGAGTAAACTTGGAAAAATCTTGGAAAACTTGTGCAATAGCCTTCCAAGGACAACGATGTGACCATCTAACAATAGTGTTGGCGTCCCAACCATTAGAGTGTGATCCATAAATGCTTAAAATGACCTGATGCCACAACGCTGAACCCTCCCTGGGATACCTCCACAACCATTTCCCTAAGAGAGCGGAATTCCGTAAGGAAATCCTTCCGAGACCCAAACCCCCTTTCGTCTTCGGATTACACACTACATCCCAACTAACTAGATGATCTCTTTTGCCTTCCCCAACCCCGGACCATAAAAAATCTCTTTGCAACCTCTCAATTCTTACTGCCACGGAGGCGGGAATCTTAAACAATGAAAGGAAGTAACAAGGCATATGAGTGAGACAAGATTGAATGAGAGTTATCCTACCTCCAAAAGATAAATATGCCTTTTCCCACCCATCTAATCTGCTCGAGATCCTCTCAATCACAGGATCCCAGAAGCTACCAGACTTGGGATTCCCACCCAGAGGAAGACCCAGGTAGAGTATGGGCCACCCAGATGCCTTGCAATCAAGCAACTTGGCCAACCTATGAAGATGATCCTGACCGAGGTTAATGCCATAAATATTACTTTTGTCAAGGTTAACCTTCAGCCCAGAAATATGCCCAAACACTAGCAAAATGCTCTTGAGAGTTAGCAAGTCCTCTTCTCGAGTACTAGAGAAGAAAATGGTGTCATCTGCAAATTGTAAATGGGACACCCTTGTTCTGTTCCTACCCACCCTGAAACCCTTTAGGGCATTTCTTTCCTCTGCTCTCAATAACATCCTGCTCAATACATCTGTTACTATGGTGAACAAAAAAGGGGATAAAGGGTCTCCTTGTCTTAAACCTCTAGATGCCTTAACCCACCCTTTAGCTTTTGACCATTTTCATTGCTTTCATTTTCAAAAATGAGATTGTTTAAGGAAAAAAAATCATTACTGCTATCAAGTGTGCTCTTAATGGATTCTGACATTGTGAGTGCTTAAAAATGCAATGGCTTCTGCTTCTTTTCTTCCCCACTAATTTTAGGGCAACTGTAATAATAAAGAATGTTACAAGATATTATCACAAACACCATTATCCTTGTGAAAAAGGTTCTTTCTCAGGGTATTCTTTTTAGCACAATTTTAAGGATTAATTGTTTAGAAGTCTCAAATTGTCACTTAATCATTCAAGGTTGAGACATGATGAGTGGTTCCCTTCCATTATTATTATTATTATTTTATTTAAATTTCATGTAAAGGTCAATACATCTGTCTGTTGGGTTTGACACTGAAGACATTTTGGTAAGTAGTACTTGTCCCATTTGTTTCAAAAGCAAAGGTATAAGTTCATGTGTTACAAAACATCTCTGTGATTAATGGCTCTGGATTTTCTCCAGCAGTACTTAGGTAACTATGTGGAGATCTGATGTTAAGACTATCCCCATGGTCTTACTATGCATTTTCAGCATCCTTCAATATTCTTTTGACCATGCAGAGGATTGAATGTTGATGCTGATTGAGGGTTTATAGCTTTTTTAATGTCACATAGGGATGCAGTAGTAGGGAAAACACATTTTCTATGTGGTATAATTGTGGGAAGAATATTCTCTGCTAGTTGAAATCTATAGATAAGTGTGAGTAAGTTGCCCAAATAGCCTAAGGAATTGTAGTTTAACCAGTATTGTCAAAAGCGAAAGGCAATGTCAAGGCAATGAGACTCCTTTTAGCCTAAGGCAAAAGGTAAAAAATAAGGCGATAAAAACCATACATATATTTACCTATTTGATACTTAACCAATATAAGTGTTGTCTTCAACAATCAACACTATTAATTTTTCATCCCTCATGATATCTTATAAAATTAACAAAATTTATTCGAAGTGTTAAATATTGTACTCCACATTATAAGAAACATCATATTGTTTAAAGATATTCATCATGTCTAAATGCATATTGTAATTTTTTAGACATATGAAAAGCAAAATAAAAAACAAAATAAGAGATTGAATATTCTAGAGAAGCTTTGGGCATCATCATCATAGTTATCATTGAAATTAAAATTATCATAACTTCCACCAAAACTAGATTGATAGCCCTCCATCTTATTATCTTTGTGATTGGTAATATAATATTTCATCTTATACTTTGTTTACTTCTATTTTAGATTGAATGAAATTATAATCTAAGTATGTTTAATCTTAACTCTGGTCAAAGGCGATTGACTAGGTGTTGCCTCTTTGAAGTCTCCTTGCCTGGGTCTTCAAAAGGCGACTTTTATCTACCTTGCCTAGTGTGATGGCCTAGGCGACCCAGTTAATCGTCTTTGATAACATTGCATTTAACACAACAAAATTGCATCGTATGTCCATTTTTCATTTATCAAGGAAATACTACATTAAAAATTGCAAAATTCTTCTCACCCACTGATTAGATTTGAAGGCTTATTGTCCTCAACAATGTTGGATTTATCATTTGGATGCTGGAAGAGGCATCTAATTTATGTTTTTTGGACTGTTTTATCTTTTATAGGTTGGATGACTTGGACTCCAAACTATCAATTTCTTCTGATCCAGGAGTTAATAGATGCGGATTCAGTATTGACGGGTTAAGCCATGCTGGTCTTGCGAGAAGTACATCATCTAGATCTTTGAAGAAAGGAATGAGAAAAGGATCTGAAGGACTAAAGTCAATTGGCCGATCACTTGGATTTGGGGTTTCTCGAGCAGTATTCCCAGAAGATCTTAAAGTGTCAGAAAAGAAGATATTTGACCCTCAACACAAATTCCTTCAGTTGTGGAATAAACTTTTTGTCATATCATGTATTCTTGCAGTATCTGTGGACCCTCTGTTCTTTTATCTTCCAGTCATTGATAGTTCATCAAAATGCCTTGGTATAGATCGTAAGTTAGCAATCACAGCGACAACATTGCGGACAATTATTGATGCTTTCTATCTTATCCATATGGCTCTCCAATTCCGAACAGCTTATATTGCCCCATCATCTCGGGTTTTTGGGCGAGGTGAACTTGTGATAGATCCTGCACGAATAGCTAAACGGTATTTGCGAACGTACTTCATCATTGATTTTCTTGCTGTGCTACCACTACCACAGGTTTGAAGGACCTTAAGTTCATTTCTTTATTTGTTGCTCCATGTTTCTCCCTTTTATCAATGCTGGGCTACTAATTTATTGATTATTATTTGTTTCTTATCTTCAGTTTCTTTTTGTTTTATTAGAGCTATATAAGGCACTTGAGGGCTTGATTTCCTTATGACTTGTATTGTTGCCACATCTGATGTGGTATTAACAGTGATTAGATTCTGAGTTTGAAAATATCAGCAAAATGTCTTTGATTTTTTAGGATTTCTATGATCAATAAAACAGTACGTGAACAACATATTATTTTTCTATATCTCACTGACATCAGCAAAAATCTCACTCATGTTTCATTCATTTCAACAAATGGTGCTGGTGCACCTGTTGTGTGTGCAGACATCAAAATTCACAAAATTTGTGTGTACAGTGTGTTTGACACCTCTCTCCTCTTATGTAATATCGGGTGATAAAAAGGGAAATACCCTTTTCCTTGTTTCCTTTTGCAGAAAAAAGGGGGAAAAAAGGATTCCCTACTGTATGCCTTTGTTTCTCATTCCTTAACTCCCACTACTAAAATATCCAAGTTTTTGGTATAATATATGATAAAAGTAATATTTTAAAACCTGGACTGGACCAGCCGGTTTGACAAGGCCTAATCCAGTCCGGGTCGCCATTTGAGCTGGGGGGGCTAATGAACCGCCTTTGAACCGGACAGATCAGCAGTTGAACCGCTGACTCAGTGAACTGGTTAGTCCGGTTTGGGTCTAAATTCATTTCTTTTATAGGGATTTTTTTGGCAAAATGGGCCTATGTTCTAGGTGGAAATTGGGTCACCACTTGGGCTTCTTACACTCTGTCTTGTTATTAGTTAGGGGTGAATCAGATATATAAAGTTTATTTTATTCTCTTCTTATTTTGATGTGGGATTGATGGGAGGGATGACTACTGAGAAATGTTCATAAAACAACTACACCTTGGTGATTTGAACCTATGACCTAAAGCTCGGTATATAATGATAAAACCACTCTACCATTTATGCTTGATTCTTAAATTTACAAAACAATAAATTAAATAACACAACATTTTTTTTTTAAATTTTATAATAATAAAAATGTGATTAATATAAGTAAAATAATGTAAAAATTTTTATAACTATAAAATAATAGGATATATAACTTTTAATATATATATATATATATATATATATAGGTAAAATTAAATAATTTTCCGATAAATATTCTCACATTTAAATATTATATATCTTTTATTTAATAAAATGTTAAAATATTAATGCATCTATATATTTCATTTAATAATATTAAAGATGAAAAAATAAATATTATTGAATTTAATTTCTTTATATATATATATATATCAAACAAATAATAAATAATTTTAATTTTAATAATATATAAATTATGTATTTATGATGTTATCGATCGAATCATGGTTTGACCATTGAACTGTGAATCGAATTTTTTCGGTCCAATGATTGACCCAGTTTTTAAACCATTGGATAAAAGTAAAGATAATAAAGTAAAATTCCATAAAAACATATAATGCTAAATTATTTACTTCAATCTCTCATAAAAATATCCAAACATTTTTTGGAAAAACAAAAAAGGGGTTTGGGCTTCAGAAACCTTTCCATCTTTAACAAGGTTCTTTTGGGAAAATGGTCTTGAAAATTTGTGAGTGAAAGAAATTCTCTTTGGAAATGGCTAATTGTGGGTAAGTACGGGCAAGAAGAGGGGTAATGCACTAAAGAAGTGAGAAAGGCATGGAGTGGGGGTATGGAAGGCAATCAAAAGTTGTTGGGAGGCTTTCATAGATAAAATAGGTTTGAGGTTGGTTTCGAGAACACGGTGAAGTTTTGGAAGGACGAGTAGTGTGGGGACACACACTTTGAGGGATTCATTTTTGGATCTTTATTCTATTGCCTCTTCAAAAGATGCTTGGGTGCTTGATGTTTGGGACGGTGGTAGCTAAAGACCTTGGTTTATAAGATAGTTGCATGATTGGGAGTTGGAGGGGGTAGATGTCTTTTTGGGGAGGTTGTTTGATCACTCCATTTGTTTAGGCACTAATGATATGATGTTGTGGTTAGATACAAAGAACAATAACTTTTTAGTTCCTAACAAGCAGGAAAGCAAAGTCGTTGCCCTATGGTACAATTTGGAATTCTTGGGTTCCTATAAGTGTTGGTTTCTTTGCTTGGAAAGCAATTTGGGCCAAGATTTTGACTTAGGATCGACTCAAAAGGAGGGGTTGGAGGATTCCTAATAGATGCTATATGTGCAAAATAGAAGAAGAAACGGGTGATCATATTCTCCTTCATTATATGAAGGTACACATTTTTACTCTATTTGGTGAATGATGAGTGATGCACTCTTTAGTGAGAAGGTTGCTCTTGAGTTAGCATGACTTCTTTGTTGAAAAAGAAAGAAAGAAAGAAAAAAGGCTTGGAAGGTTGCTCCACAATGCCTGTTTTGGACCATTTAGAGGGAGAGAAATAAGAGAGCCTTTGATAATTGTGAAAGCTTGGACTAAACAATTAGAAGTTCTTTTT
Source organism: Vitis riparia (assembly GCF_004353265.1). Classification (NCBI taxonomy): domain Eukaryota; kingdom Viridiplantae; phylum Streptophyta; class Magnoliopsida; order Vitales; family Vitaceae; genus Vitis; species Vitis riparia. The sequence continues at coordinate 11,430,276 of NC_048441.1, forward strand.
TGTATCTTTTTTGGGATTGGGTTAGAATGTTCGTTGGGGATGGTTCTTTGTGATTGTTAGACTTTGTGGACTAGTTAGGCTTTCTGTATATATCTTTTATACTTTCTTTTTCCATTAATACAATCTTCATTTACCTATTAGGAAAAAAAAAAATTGTTTGAAAGTGAGGAAATGTCGGACCAAAGTCTCAAAAGTACTTTTCCTAATAATCTCTACTTATGACTCAAGATGTTCAGAGATGAAGACTCTATACCTTTAATTGATTTTGTAGATTGGTTGGGTGGTTGTTGAGTTTTTTTTCCCTTTTTTGTGATTTGCCTCTCGGCACCTATTGTATACGTCTTTTGTACTCTAGTGCATTAGCTATTTTGGCGCTTTTAATATATTCTCTTTTATTTGCCTATAAAAAAAGGGTTTTGTCTTTAAGTATCTATTATCTCTTTTTTTTTCTTTTCTTTTAAAAAGTAAAATGAGTGTTGTATTAAAGAAAAGGTATGCACGACGTATACATATACAAAAACCAATAAGGGCGATAACACAACCGCTCCCTACGGGGGAATCTAACCAATCCACAAATTCTGTTATCACATGTAGTTGCCATCCTAGAAATATTTTTTTCAAATCATCTCTAGTGTTGATATTTTGTTGATATTTATTTATAAAAGATACTTTATTGATATTTCAATCAATATATTTTTAGGAAGTTAGGATTATGCACCTATCAATGTCATGTTCACACACACATACATGTATGTATGAAACTGGGTATTTATTAGAAAGAAAGAAAAAAATGATACAAAGAGGGGGATGTGGTCGCTAAAAAGAGAAATGGAAAATGAATAACAGAATTTTTTTTTTTTTTTTAATCAAAAGAAAATAAAAAAGACCAGAAGAAACACCCCAAGCTAATACAAAAGGCTAAACTATGAAGCCAAGCTGCTCCAAAAATACCCAAACCCAAGAATCAAGAAGCTGCAGAAAGATTTAACTAAGAAGTTGTCATTATTTGTTGACCTTGATTCCAGCCCTTCACAACCATCCTTGGAATAATTAACTGAAGAAATTCTTGGATTATCCCTATCTCCCAATTCTGGAAGTTTCTGTGAAAGCAACACCCTGGTCACTTTCACCCTCCCAGAGGCCAGCCACCCATGCATTTCTACTAGAACCGATATCAAACGGAGTCAGAAAAGAGATTTTGAGTGGACAATCCCCACACCAAGTATCAAATCAAAACATATATAAGCCGTGAGCCATGCCTAGTCACAATGCTCATGCATGAATGAAAGGTATCCCACCCTTTTCTGGTTGGTTTCCAAGGTCTTGCTCCATATCCCTCTTTTCCTTCTTTCAAGACCCATCCTCCTTCCTCCCCAAATTTTCCATGTGGTTTTTCTTTGGTTCAGTCAGTCAATGAGAATTTCATTGATGATGTCTCTTACTACGATATGGAAGGAAATGTTGTTCACTGCTCTAGATTTGTTTTTACCAAAAATTCTATGTTCTTTGAAGTTCCATGATCAGTTACTAGTTTCCTCTTAGAACATCAAACTTGACTAATCCTGGTCCAGAATAAAATTTTTCTCCCTCAAGCTTTTCCGTAAGAAATATCCTCGTGATAAAAACGTGCACATGGTGATGAAGATGGCTGATTTAATTTAGTTGTACAATCTTGGTGTATGAACTAATTTTTTATTATTCTCAGCCTTATTCCTGACTGGAAAATATGTTTTCTGCTTGTCTTGGAGACTTGGGATACACAAACCCACATCAGTTGATGTTGCTATCCAGTTATTCCTGACATCGATACATCCATTGATAAATTTTCATATCGTATTCACATGCCTTGTTTTATGGGAAGTATGGTGATTCGTATTAAAAGAGATCAATGCATTTATGTCATTGCCATATCCAGGTTGCAAACTTCCACAAAGTCAAGAATGATGTAAAAGTGCGTTTTCATCAATTTTTATTTTTATTTTTATTTATTTATTTCTGCAGATTGTGGTCTGGAGATTTCTTCATAGTTCAGATGGTTCAGATGTATTGTCTACAAAACAAGCTCTGTTCTTCATAGTCTTACTTCAATACATCCCTAGGCTGTTTCGAATGCTACCCTTATCTTCAGAACTGAAAAGGACTTCTGGTGTCTTTGCTGAAACTGCTTGGGCTGGTGCTGCATATTATTTGCTTCTGTACATGCTTGCTAGTCATGTAAGTGCCTGATTGATTTAGTAGCTTTGTTTTATTGATGGTTCTCATTTGCACTAATTGTAGGATCACACTGCTTTGGTTCTTTGCCTCGTTTATGTTGTCAATGCAATTTAATCTCACCTTTAGTGCTTAGTATTTTAGGTTGCATGAACTTTGCCTATAGTCATGCTTTAGCTAACTTCTAGCAATGTAATTTTATTTTGGAAGCTTTCACATTTAACTTTTTATGAAGTCATCTTCTCTTCTGTTAGAACCATGTGACAGTATGCCAATAACATTATCTATATTACCCCTTTTTGTTAGGCATTGAAATATATCTTGTGTTTGCCTATTAAAAAAAAAGGGATTATCTTTATTATGGTGGAAACTCTTCTATAGCTGCTTTCTTTATTTGTACGATTATAATTATAAGAGCCAGGTTCAATTCGTTGTAGCTCATGTAAAGATCTGCTAGTTATGACTTAAAGGCTAACCTGTGGATGCTTGGATCTAACCCTGAAGTTTGCAAATCTGATTTCAGAAAGAATCGCTCAAACTCCACAAACTATGGGGCTAGAAAAACAAAGCCTGCAGAAGAAGAGATTGAAAACAAGAAATATTAAATACAATATCTTCATTACAACATATATGTAGATCATTGTTTCAAGAGGATTTTAGGTGAACCAGAAGCCCACACCCTGAGATATAAGGCTTCTTCTGATTAGAAATTCCCCACACACTTTGAGACCTGCCTTGTGTTTAAAATATCACCTCACATGCCAACCAAATGTCAACTATGATGAATCAATGGTTGGATGTGGGGTCTTCTTTTCTGTTGACCAGGAAATGACACACATTTATGTCTGCTGAATGAATCCTTGCAGATAGTTGGGGCTTTCTGGTACTTACTAGCTGTAGAACGTAATGATTCATGCTGGCAGAGGGCTTGTGTTCATAGCGGAAATTGCAAGACAGATTTCTTGTATTGCAGTAACAGGCACACGGAGGGTTATGATGCCTGGCTCAGAGACAGTGACAATGTTCTTAATTCAAATTGCTCTGTAGAAGGTGACAATCCACCATTTAATTATGGAATCTACACCAACGCTCTGTCATCTGGCGTTGTTTCATCCAAGAAGTTCTTATCTAAATACTGTTACTGTTTGTGGTGGGGTCTACAGAATTTAAGGTAAATAACCTAATTTTTTTCTCATTATTACTGCTTGATAGATTCCGTCCATTCCTTACAACAAATGGTTTGTCTCCTGGTTTGATTAGATTGCTATACTTTAGTTAAATATATCATTTCATTCTATTCTGTGCCTACCTGTAATAATGCAAGAAAATTTTTATCTCAAAGTAGACAGTGGAAAAGCTTATCAAATTGGACAAAATGATGACCGTGGGAGAAACAAGCTATATTTTTTCTTTTTGCATTAATTAATGAATTTGGAACTTTAATCACAATGAGCTTGATGAGTTATTACTGCTATGGAGTGTGATTGATTAGTGCAGGCAATGCTTGTCACCTGTGATTTGTATGTGAAGTCCGGCATAGTTGTGATAATGTTTTAGTCTCTTGGAATTTCTGCAAGTGTTGATGCCTGACCAGTGTTTCCTCTTGCTGTGTACAGCACACTCGGGCAGGGGCTTCAAACCAGCATCTATCCTGGAGAAGTAATATTCTCTATAGCTCTTGCCATACTTGGTCTCATACTCTTTGCACTTCTGATTGGCAACATGCAGGTAAATGAAGACCTGTTTTGCTTTCATTTTTTATTTTTTTATGCATGGATAATCTATAGAGTTTTTTTATAATCAATATTTATTTCCTTTATTGGGAACTCTCGAAGCTCTTGTTAGCAATCATTCCTTGTAAATATAATCTTTTAGGGGTTTTTGACCCATAAATTTGTTCCACAATGATATTTATGATTGCCTAGTGGGAGGTGAATACGATTTTTTCAAAGCTCCTTTTCAATTATGCCTTTCAACAGGACTCCTCAAGAAACTCAATCAACCAAATACAGGGAGTCATGCCAATCTAAATGGATGTTTAATTTAAAATAGTGGCAATTACTAAGGACTTCATAAGTGCGACATATAAATATGTTAAGAGTTCAATGGTCAAAGAAAATAAAGAAGAGACACCAAATTTATAATGCCTCAGCCTCAAGCCTAAATCCACTCTTGGAAACCTCTTTGGTATCAATCCAATAACTAAACTACATTTTCCTAAGTTTACCTAAAACCATTAGAAGTTAAAAACAAGAGATTTTGTGACCCAATTTGGGATATCCTTTTTTCTTTGACTTCAGCTAGAGGGGTAAAATTGGTATTATAGAAGTTTCATTAAACATAATTTTTTTTTTTTCAAAGTATAAGAATTGTGTTACAGAAAGACGCTAAAATTTTCAGCATAAAATGGCTTTTAGCATAAGCCAAAAGAGAGAGTTTATTTGATAAGAAACATTTTCCTTGCTTCCATATTTAGCTATGTTTTAAGGCTATATATATATATATATATATATATATATATATTTGATAACCGAGGAACCTTCCATGGCCAAGCCCTTAGGACTCTCCACCAAACTTTGGGGTGTTGACCGTCCTGCAACAACCAACATCGGGTAAATTCAGGGTATCAACGGTGACAGGATTTGAACCCAGGACCATGTGCCACTTACTGGGACCACACTTCCCAGTGTTCGCCCTGACCAACTGGGCTACCCTGGTGGGTGATATACATACATACATATATATATATATATATATATATTAAAATTGTTTCACTCATCCTCACTCAATTTTACTTCATCCACCAATGGGGCAGATTGTTTATTCTCACAGCCCTAGACCTAACGTGCCAAATTCAGGCATGACACACCAATGAGAACTCTTACCCATGACCTAGAGGTCATTGGAGCGAAGTGGGGCTCTCCGCCTATTGGTGACTGTAATTCCTCTGACAAGGGTTGCCTAGGACTCTGATAGGTACATAGATATGCTCTTGACGCACGTTAGCTCCCCCTCGGTGGTTGTATGGGCAGCTAAGTTCAAAACCCAACTGAGGGATGCATGTGTAATAGTCGTGGGTGTCTATGGTATTAGAGCCACAGGAAGGGAAGTCGGGTGAATGTATTTTCATAAGAAAGAGATGTTGTATTCTCTTAAGCAGGATGCCTGCCTATTGATCCAAGAAAAAGCTAAAGTCATGGCGGAAGATAAACAAGTTTTTATTTCTTGTTATCTTCAAGACCTTCATCTTTATCTCTTAGCCATCCCTGGCCTGCATATCCCAAGTTTAAAATTGGTCAAGGACATTGATTTTGACGATTCTAAGTTTTGTAGAATTGTTGAAGACCCCGTCCTTTACAAACAAGGTATTAAACACCTATTCTGCAAGTGCAACAAAAATTTTATGATTAGTCATGTCTACTTGGATTTGCATTATTACAAGTCAATTTGTTTTCCATACAAACATGATGAATTGATCCTAACTCCAAAGTTACTCTTGGATTATGGATTGGTTCATCAAATTGTCTGTTTAGTAACTATTCAAACAACAAATTTTGGAAGAAAGTTGGCTTTAAGTTTGCTATAAGGATTTAAGATGAATAAGAAGTTTGTCAATGCAATCATCATCAGTAAAACTCTAGAATGGATTTTTGATGGAAGCTTGTTACCCGCACAACATAATATCTCTCTCCATTATCAGAACAGAAGGTCAACTCTGTTATCCTACCCTTTTGATCATACTGATCCTTGTCTTGAGCCTATTAAAAATCAGATTAAGTACTGGAGAGCTAGAATTATCAGCCGCGACTTTGAGGCATTTCCTATAAGTATGGGTTACTTGATTGCTGCAGACTCCTTTCATCAGATCTTTTGCAACAAGAAAATTGATCATTTCCCCATCAAATCCATTACTGAGGATATCAAGTTACTTGATGAACATTGAAGGGATTATCTTCTCCCTTGATTTTCATTAAGACATAGCCGTTTAAGCATGCCATTTTCATTGGGATTCTCCACCAACAACTTTAAGATAGTTTAGCACCGAAAGTAAGTTTGTTCCCTGCATGTGAAACCACAAAGTGGGGTGTTCTTAAAATTGTGAGCGAGTCAAGGAAGCTTGGGTGAGTAGTGGGTTTACCGTTGCACTTTTGGATTCAGGAGGTGTTTAGAAAGATTGGGGAAGGCTATGAGGGGCTTGTGATAGTGGATGAAGACACTGCTGCTTTTAAGGAGTTTCAATGGGCTAGAATATTAGTGAAATCTGAGGGATTAGAGTGGCCAAGCTCTTTGCAGGTGGTAGTTGGCTCTTCTTGTTTTGTTATTCAGTTGTGGTGAGAGGTACAACCAAGGGTGTCGGAAGTTGCTCCGATGTTCAGAAGTGGAATGGGAAAGGAGCAAGAGGTTAGGGATGATGGAGGGGGTGGTTCACACACCGATTGTAACATGGAGTAGGTACAGACTCATTGGCAGTCTGCAAAGGTGGTTGTGACATGCGAAGTTGGAGTAGCTTGCTATAGAAAAGACAAGGAGGTTGCTAATTTTGACTTTGTGTCGGCAAGAGGGGCAGAGGATGAAGAGGTCAGAGGAAGGGTGTATTCTGTTTGGGAGGAGGCCTCAGATGAAGGGCATGTAGCCCAAGGTAGTTTTTTGGGCCGGGTAATGGAGTTGGATGTGGAGAGGAGGCCCAACGGGTCTGAGGAAGGCCAAACCAGTGGCGTTTAAAAGACCCATTGGAAGTGGGCCGAACCATGTCTGTTTTAGAAAGTCCAGCGTTGGTGGGCCGATCCTCTGCTAAAGCATTAAATGGGGCTAGGGCTCACAGGGGCCTTCTAGACGTTGACTGCGGGAGGCCAAACGGGGATGATTTTGGCTTTCAGATGGGGTCGTCTCCACCGGTGCCAAATCATGCAAAGATTATCGACGAAGCTTTGATGGAAGAGGCCTCTAGGTACATAGGTTATCATCTTTGTTCTCTGTTCTCTTTGGGAAAGCAGGATTTCTCCTTCTTCTACTCTTTCTAGGCGGGATGGGGTAATCGTCGTCACTGATGGGGGATCCGAATGGGGTTGTGTTTCAGAAGCAGTTGGGGTAGCAGTTTTGGGCCCTTTAAGGGTGATTTTGGCGGATAGGAGGGAGGCGGAGGTTTTTGGTTTATCAGGTAAGGTTAATGGGGCTATCGAGGAAGTGATAGAGGATATTTTGGAAAGGGCTATACAAGAGGTTGTGGAGGAGAGGGACGGAGCGGGTGATCCGAGCTGGTATTCCAGTTGCTTGGTTAAGTTTATCCGCTGCTTAGGAATGCCAACGGAGGGTTTTGAAGGGGAGATTTTGATTTTGCTGAAAATAATGAGAGAGAGGAAATTTTAGAAGGGGAAATTGGATGGTAGGAAAAGGAAAAAAATTGGAGTCATCAAAGCTTGAAAGGGAGTTGAAAAAGTTGGAATGTACTGTGAATTATTTTCGAGGAGGAGGAGAAGGGGAAGGGGGTGTAGTTTTTGCAGGTCTAGATGAAGATTCCTTTGCTTTCATGGAATGTAAGAGGGGCTAATAACTGTGATAAGAGGAAGGTGATCAAAGCCTTGATAAAGAAGAATAAGGTGGATTTGGTTTGTTAACAGGAAACCAAGATCTAGGAAATGTCAAGGGGTCTTGTTCGTAGTTTAGGAGTGGGGAGATTTTTAGAATGGGGAGTTGTGGATTCAAGGGGTGCTACTGGAGGTATAGTGGTGTTCTGGGATAATAGGGTTTTAGAGTTGGTTGAACTAGAAAAGGGAGTGTTCTCAATCTCTTGCCATTTTAAGAATTGTGAGGATGACTTCATTTGGACTTTTACAGGGGTTTATGGCCTGACCCTGAGAAGGGATAGGGAGTGTTTCTAGGGTGAGTTGGGGGCCATAAAGGGTCTTTGGAATGGGCCTTGGTGTGTTGCTGGGGATTTAATTCCATTTTAAGGCCTGAAGAGCATAGTAGGGGAGGGAGTTTGAATTCAGACATGAGAAGGTTCTCAAAAGTAATAGAAGACCTAGAGTTAAAGGACCTGCCGCTGCTTGGGGGTCTTTTTACTTGGAGTGGAGGGGTGAATAATCAGTTATTGTCAAGGCTAGATCGCTTTTTGGTTAATGAGGAGTGGGACTGCCGTTTTAGTGGATCGAGGCAGTGTGTCCTCCCGAGACCTGTATTTGACCATTTCCCAATTCTTTTAGATGGAGGGGGTCTGAGAAGAGACCCCTCACTTTTTAGATTTGAGAATATGTGGCTAAAAGTGGAAGGTTTTAAGGATCTTTTGAAGTCTTGGTGGGAGGGGGATAGCTTTAGTGGCTCTTCAAGTTTTATTTTGGCAGAAAAAATAAAGGTCTTGAAGTCTAAATCGAAGGAGTGGAACAAAGATATTTTTGGCAGGGTTGAATACAGAAAGGATTTGGCTTTGGATCAAGTGGAATTTTGGGATGCTAAGGAGAAGACTAGCAGATTGTCTTTGGAAGAGTTGGAAGCTAGAAAAGATACGAGGGAAGAATATAAAAAATGGGTTTTGCTAGAAGAGATTACTTGGAGGCAAAAATCTAGGGAAGTGTGGCTGAAAAAGGGTGACAGAAATACGGGCTTCTTTCACAAGATGGCCAATGCTCACAGAAGAAGGAATAATGTGGACAGAATTAGGATTAATGGTGTTTGGCTTTCGGAGGAGAATGAAATCAAGGAAGGGATTGTCAATGCTTTTTGGTCTTTGTTGTCCAACTCAGGGGATTGGAGTCCTCCTTTATTTAGGTTGTAGTGTGAGACTTTAGAGAATTTGGATGCTTATGCTTTGGAGGTGTCGTTCACGGAAGATGAGGTGTTTGGTGCACTGCTGGGATGTAGTGGGGATAAAGCTCCAAGGCCTGATGGCTTTCTCTATGGCATTCTGGCAATTTGTTTGGGACTTTGTGAAAAATGATGTGATGAGTTTCTTCAAGGAATTCTATGAACACGGTAAATTTGTTAAAAGTCTAAATGCAACTTTTCTAGTTTTAATCCCAAAAAAAGCAGGGGTTGAAGATTTAAGGGATTTTAGGCCTATAAGTTTGTTGGGAAGTCTGTACAAGTGGTTGGCCAAGGTTTTAGCCAATAGGCTAAAAAAGGTGGTTGGAAAGGTGGTCTCTAAGGCACCCTGGATGCAGTGTTGATAGCTAATGAAGCCATTGATTCGGTCCTAAAGAATAATGAGAATGGTATTTTGTGCAAACTTGACATAGAAAAGGCATACGACAATGTGGACTAGTTTTTATTCTCACAGTTATGCAAAAAATGGGTTTTAGGGAGAAATGGATTGGGTGGATCAAGTGGTGCATCACCACTTGCAAGCTTCTCTGTGTTGGTTAATGGCACATATACGGGTTTCTTTCAAAGCTCAAGGGGATTGAGGCAGGGCAATCCACTTTCGCCTTATTTACTTGTGATTGCTATGGAGGTTTTTAGCTCTTTTCTTAAAAGGGTTGTGGATGGAGGTTTTCTGTCGGGTTGTAGGGTGAAGGGGAGGAGTGAAGAAGGGGTTCAAATTTCCCACTTGTTTGTTGATGATACTTTGGTGTTCTGCCAAGCTTCTCAAGATCATCTGACCTACCATAATTGGTTACTTATGTGGTTTGAGGCTGTGTTGGGGTTGAGAATAAACTTGGAAAAGAGTGAACTAATTCTAGTAGGGAGGGTAGAGAATATTGATGATCTTGCTTTGGAATTTGTTCATAGAGTGGGTAGTCTCCTGTCCACTTATTTGGGCCTTCCTTTGGGTGCTCCGTTTAAGTCAATGACAGTGTGGGATGAAGAGGAAGAGCAGTTCCGTAAAAGGTTGGCCATGTGGAAGAGACAATACTTTCCCAAGGGAAGGAGGGCGACTCTAATCCGAAGCACTTTATCGAATTTACCCATTCATTGTGTCCTTGTTGCGCTTGCCAAACTCAGTTAGATGGAGACTAGAGCAAATTCAAAGGGATTTCCTTTAGGGAGGTGGTAATTTGGAGCGAAAGCCACATTTAGTAAGATGGGAGTTGATGTGCTTAAGTAAGGAGAAAGGGGGTTTGGGGTCAAATGTCTATCCAATCTCAATAAGGTTGTTCTTTGTAAATGGAATTGGCGTTAAGCAAATGAGAGAGAGGCCTTGTGGAATCAAGTGATTAGAGGGAAGTATGGGGAAGATAGACGGGGATGGTGCTCTCGAAAAGTGAGAGAGGCGCATGGTGTGGGGCTTTGGAAAGGAATAAGGATGGACTGGGATTTTGTGGGCTCTAGGATTTTATTCCTTGTAGGTAATGGGCGGAGGGTGAGATTTTGGAGGGATAGATGGTACGGGGATTCCCCTTTGTGTGTGTCATTTCCTTCCTTGTTTGCTTTGTTTGTTGATAAGGAAGCGTGGGTGGCGGATATTTGGGACCCCTTAGCTGAGGGGGGTTGGAATCCCTTTCAATGATTGGGAAGTGGAGGAAGTGGAAAGATTCTTGGAGCAGCTTCATGGGAAGAGAGTGCATGAAGATGTGGATATGGTGTTTTGGACCGAAACAAATAGTGGAAAGTTCTCGGTCAAAGCCCCTCTACCTTGCTCTGTCCTTCTTTGTTTCCTTCTAGCTGCATTTGGAATGTGTGGGTACAGCCCAAGATTAGCTTTTTTGCTTGGGAGGCTACGTGGGGTAAAGCCTTAATCCTGGATCTTGTTCAGAAAAGAGGATGGGCCTTGGCAAATAGATGTTTTATGTGTCTTGAGAAAGAGGAGACCATAGACCATCTTCTTCTACATTGTTAAAAAACAAGGGTCTTATGGGATTTACTCTTTAATTTGTTTGGGGTGTCATGGGTGTTGCCTTCATCAGTTAAGAGAGACTCCTTAGTTGGCATGGTTCTTTTGTGGGCAAAAAGCGCAAGAAGGTGTGGCGAGCAGCTCCTTTCTACATTTTTTGGGTGGTTTGGAAGGCGAGAAATAGATTGGCCTTCAAGGATGATGTGTTGTCAATCCAGAGACTTAAATACTCTTTTGTTCTTTCTCTTTGGTCAGAAGCCAAGTTGTTTATAGTTGATTACCCTCTAACTATTGTTAGTTTTATTGATTGGTTGGGTTCTAACTAAGGTTGTTTGTTGGGCCAGCTGGGTGTTTTTCTTCTTTTTTGGCTGTTTTGGCAGTGGGTGTATAGGTATTGTATACCTTGAGTCGCTTTTTTGGCGCCTCTATTTATATGAGATTTTTCCTTACCTATCAAAAAAAAAATTATGAGGCTTCTAGTTGATTACTAGCTTAGGTGTTTCTCTTTCTAATTCAGCTTGTTTCTGAGCATAGAAGGTTGAACAACTCCAAGAGGACTTAGACTTTCTTATCAACTACTTATCAAGAAGATTTTGGATCTCCTTTTCACAATAGCTTAATAATTCCTTATTCATCTCACTAAAATCTGGCTCATAAGGTAACTCTACCTCATGCTGCTTCCTGTGCCAAAACGCATTAGGAATGTTGAGTAAACTTCTCCAACAATCTTATTCTTAAATCTTTCTACTACATCTTGAGTTTTCTTACCTTTTAATTGTTCTTCAATTCTTACAAGATTAATTTCTTGTCTTAAAAGATTAACTTGATTTTCTTTAGCCTTAATCACCTGATCCCTTAAAGTATTTATACTCTTTTCATCAAGGGGATCGGTGAATTCAAAGAGAATTTCCTTATCTAAGAGTGTTGTTCTTAAACCTTGGTTATCTACTCTAATAGGGTAGATAGGGTTTAAAAAGGGTACTCCTAGAAGAACCTTTCTCTTCAAGTCTCTAACTAGAATAAAGGTTTGCTTACTATAAATGTCTTGGTTACAAATGTGCGCATTTGACAACTTGCAATCAATGGTAAGTCTTTTACCATTGGCTCTTGAAAGTGTTTGCTTAGTTTTCTCATAAAATTGGGTTGGTATTAAACCTTCTTGTAGGCAATTCAAAGCTACTCCTGAATCAATCAAAGCAATTGTATTAAGGACAAACTTATCCTTGATTACTCCAAAGTAGGATCCGCGGCTCAAATTAAAGCCATGAAACAAGTAGCTGGCAAATCAAAATTGGAACTGGCGCAATTCGCAGAATTAGAAGCCTTTGCACAATTCTCTTCTGATCTTGATAAAGCTACTCAGAATCAATTGGCAAGAGGTCAACGATTACGTGAATTGCTCAAACAATCCCAAGCAGCCCCTCTTACGGTGGAAGAACAGATAATGACTATAGTTAAGGAGACTTCCCACTTTTGGAAAATAACCTTGCTAACCGTATTCAAGTATGAATCTGTCTCTTCTTCATTGACTTGGGAAGATTCTAGAACCTCTTCAAGGTTTCCTTGGTTAACAACAATCTTGTTGATCTGGTCTTGGAGGTCTATAAAACCTAAGCTTGTGAATTGTCTTAAATCCTAAATTTCTTTCTTATACTGTCTTATTTCTTCCTGAAGATCCTTAATGGTCGTCTTTGGGGGAATTCTGATTAATTCTTGTTAAAATTTCATTTAGGTTGTAAGGACTTACTATCTTCTTAATTTCTGGCTTATGGACGAATTTCTTAAAGACTTCAAAAAGTTCTTGCTTAATAGTTTCATCTTCTACTTTTCTTAAAACATCTAAAACTAACTCTTGTTCTTGGCTTATGACATTTATAGTCTTAGGATGGCAATCACAATTGCCCTTAATGTAATCTTCTTGATCACTAGATGTTTGGCTCAAAATCTCTTCATCAGTATCTAGTTGATTAATATCATCTTCATTATCTGAATCAGTTCTTGATCCAGATTCTGAGGAGTTTAACATTACTTTGCAAAGCATATCTTTTAAATCTTCTAAAATGTTTAAGTTATTAATTTTCTTCTTAACCTTACAATCTTTCGTATAATGGCCTACCTTACCACACTTAAAACAAACTGGGTTAGATTGTAAAGGGGTTTCTAACTTTTTTTGTGCTTCCTTGTTTATCCTCCTTTGGATGTGTCTTGATCTCTTGGTTTCATTCATTCTGTACTTCCCATGAGTACCTCTCTTGTTATGATAAAAGTTTTCCTTACTGGGCTTTCTTGCTACTTGTCTTTTCTTACGTTGCTTAGAGGGGGGCTTGGTTTCCTTTTGACTAAACCCAAATTGGCTACAAAATGTGCCAAACTCATTCTTGTAGATCTTTTGTTCATATTTCATTTGTTGCTTAAGCTTAAAGTCATTGCACAGGCTTATTCCTTCTGTTGTAACAATGCTTATAATTTCTCCATATGTTAGCTTATCATAAGGGATTTGACCATTAAATTGTTCCTTTATCTTAATCCTAATCTTTTTAAAGAAAAGTCTAGGTAATCCTAAGATGAATTTTTCTTTTCAAAAAGACTGATTACAGTCTAATCTTAGCATGACTTTGGTTAGGAATATGTCTCTATACCACCTGAAGTCATGAAGCTTGGGACACTTAAGGTTGGTTAAGAGATTTGCAGTCTTGTCCTTAATTTTTGCAAGATCTCCAATGAAGTGTTTTGATATGGAAAAGATTAGAGTAGCTACTACATCCCCTATATCTTGTCCTTTCGTCCTTAACAACTTCATTGTCCTCATTTATCCTATGGGCTTTTAGGATACCATTCCTATCATCAAGTGTGAGATAGTCATCCTACCATCCTTTTAGTTGACCTGTAAACCCAACAAGTGTCTAAGTTACAACATGATCTGACAGTCTATTGTTTAACTTATAGGTTTTGCTAACCATAGTCATCTCTTGAAGCTTAGTATGTTATACTCAATTATACCATCTATATTCCATTCATAAATGGTTCCACTAGTGTAAGAAGCTTGCGTGTACTGGTTTCTTTCCTTATACTGCATTTCAGGAAAGGTTGGCCTAGGGTAGAAATTCCTAGTCTTAGGGGTTTCTTGGTTATGGATAATTCTTAAAACTCCTTGGTCTTGTGATTCCTTAAAAATCTTGATTAGTTCATCAGCCTCTACTTCGGAACTAATTTCTTCATCAATAACAATAATTCTCCTATGAGACGGCTGAGGTGTCTCTGGGACAATTGAGCTATCTTTTACTTTTTTACTAATCCTTTCTATTAATTCTTGATTAACATAAGGATTTTCGTGGAATTGTTTAGAGAACTCGAATGGCTTAAATAAATGCTTAGTATCTTTCTTAACAAAAGATGTCTTAATATGATCTTGGGTTTCAATGATCTTCTCAACCTTGTTGAGTTGATCACCTAACGTCTTAAGAAACATGTTAGTGTAGTTGTTTTGTTCCATTATTTTCTTAACGTCTATTGCACTAGCAATTCCTTCATCCTCTGTTTTAGTCTTAAAAGGTGAAGCTCTTATTATTGTACCATAAATATTCTTATCTATCTTAGCTTTTAGAGAGTGAATGGATTATATGACAGTTTCGTCACTAGTTTTCCATATCTTAGTTTTTGTGGATGTGTTATTAATACGCTTACCTGGGTACTCTGGATATTCTTCTTGTTTGAAGAGTTCAAACCAGATCCAATACTTGACATTTTTCTGTTCTTTTCTTAAGTATGTGTAAAATTCTTCTTGATAGAGGGTTCTAAGGTCTTTTGGGACCTTTCTAAAGAACTAATCTCCTTTTTCCTTGTTGGCTTCTAAATAGAGTCTTGTCTTAAGAGATCCTTATTAATCTTAAACTCTTGACTTACGGTGTTAATCATTTGCGAATATGTGGGAGACATATCCGATGACTCATCTTCTTGGGTAGACTTCTTTTCCTCCGTGTAAAAGGTTCTAGCAAGGTTGGTGTGACTCCTAACACTTGTTAGCTTATTGTTCTTAGGATTCGTAGAAGTGGATCCTTCTTCTATCCTAGTGGTTCTTACTGGGATAGATGAACTAGATGCTCTAGAAGGCTCATAATCTCAAATTCTAGGGTTATTAGAATGTCTAAATGAGTTGGAGAAGATCAAATCTCCACCTCCATCTGGGTATTGAATAATCTATTCAATCCTCTCAGATCTTTGTTCTAAGGCTGGAACGACATTGGCGAAATGCCATGAATCTGGAAACTCAACCTCATTACACATGATCCTTTTTGGAATTATGAAGTTTGACTTGTTTAGGACATCTGAGTGGAAGAGTATAGTTTCACCCTTAAAACTGGTGCACAATGCTCTAGATCCAACACTTGTGGTCATACTCTTATAGACAAATCTTCTGATGATGGAAACATGACTGCTTCCTTTCTTAAACTTAAATCCATGGGTCTTAACATGGAGGACAATCGAATCTAAGATGTCTACATCTCTTAATCTAACTGTGAAGTTAGGGTAACACTGGAAGTAAACAGGACCATCATTCAATCCTGCTTGGACCACTCCAATAATAGAATCTCGGTAATCAAGATGTCCATTATCCCTAACACATGACAATTGAGATTTTTAAACCTATTCTTGTCAAAGGCTTAGCTGCAACTTGAATCATACCAAAGTGTATGAAGTTGTAGTCTTTCTTATGTCTCTCTATGGATCTACTATCCAAGAGTCTTATCACTTGATCTTCCTGCTCCAAGCTTATGGTCTGTTCAAGTGTCTTAATGGTGTAGTATGTAAAGAACTTAAAGGTTCCTTTCTTATAAATTTCTTGATTAGATACCTTGGATAACTTCTAATCATCTAAATCATTTTAGGTCTTAGGATAATTGATCTCTTCACTGTTTACTACAACTTCTTGAAATTTTGTGGGTTCCTAGACATGGTTCTGAAAATTGAACTCATTTTAAGGTCTTAATCTAGAGCCTAATAGCAGATTGACAAACCTAAAGGAGTAATCACCTAATACCCTTTTCCTGCCCTAACAACACCTGACACTGGCTAACAACGGGCACAACTTGGTAAGGGATCGCCTCAGGCAGACTGCTACCTTCCTAGGATAGATTAAAAACTCAAAACAAACCCGAATTCCCTTCCTGTGGCTCTGATACCATAGACACCCACGACTATCACATACGCATCCCTTAGTTGGGCTCTAAACCTGACTGCCCATACAACCACCGAGGGGGAGCTAACATGCGTCAAGAGCATATCTAGGTACCTATTAGAGCCCTAGGCAACCCTCGTTAGAGGAATTACCGTCACCAGTAGGCAAAGAGGCCCACTTTGCTCCAATGACCTCTAAGTCATGGGTGAGAGTTTCCACTAGTGTCACTCCTGAATTTGGCATGTCAGGTCGAGGGCTCTGTTAAGAAAACGCCTGCCCTAACCCTGGCGGGTTATATATATATATGTATATCACCCAAACAGGTACAAAACCTCTTATTGAACTTAAGGGGGAAAAAATTGACTTTATGAAGTCAATCTACAAGGGGCCTACAATTACAACTCTAGAGCTTATAGCTTAATCTTCACCAAGAAAAAAAAGGAACAGCATGCAAGAGTTCTAGGATAACTCCTTTTACAAGCTTAAGTAAATCAAACTTACAAAGTGATGCAGGATCTTTAGATTTCGAGCTCCTAAGAAATTCCTTGAGTTATAGAACAAAATGAAAATTAAAAGGATAAAAAAGAAACAAAAGAAAAGAAATGATAGATATTTTGAAATTACACCGAGCTCCTAGGCAATCACACCCTCAAAGGAAGCATAATAGGTGTTAAAAACTTCTATTAAGAATTCTTCAGGGACTACAAAGGTATATGTAGACTCTTATGATTCTCTTGATACAATAACTTTCCTACTACAAAGGTATGTATAGACTCTTATGATTCTCTTCCTCACTCACTATCTTTCCTTATAAGGACATGTATAGATAGAAAAGGAATATTATTTAGAAATTAAAAGAAATAGAAACCTTCCTAATATAATGAGAAGTCTAAAAGAAATGAAACTCAGAAAAAAATAAACCACATTCTAAAATAGAAACTTAATGAAGGATCCAACTAAACTTATAAAATGCTTAATTACTAAACTATTCTTTTTAAATATTTTTCCCTTATTTTATTAGTTTTCAAATGGTGCTCTCCATGCCCTAATCTTTTTGTTGTTGGAGATATCCTCAACCAACTTAAGCTCCACAACTTCCTTTTTGATGTTTAGTGAATGCTTGAAGGTTCTGTCACGAAATGCAACTCAAATCAAAGCTTAAGGAGTTAGCTATGGGTTTAGAGCTATTAAAGATAATGAAAGTACGGCCCAATTTTTTTCTTACAGTTTCTTAGGTGTTGTAAAGCTCCAATGAAGTGATTTAAATAGGGAAAAAACAATCTAATGGCTATATTTGAGTGCACTAAAAGCACTATCAGACAGGCATTTGGTCAACTTAAAAAATTGATGGTTGAGTGGAATCCCAATGGTAAAAGACCTTGCTAGCACCAGAGTTAAAAGAGAATGGATGTTGGGGCTATTGGCCCCAGCTTGATGCCAGTCAACTGGACTGAGGTACTGGCCTCCATCAAGCAACCAGTTCAAAGAAAAACAAGGCTAGGGGCTTCTGGCCCTACAGGTCAACTGGATAGAGACAGAAGCTTCAATCCAAGCAACCAGATGGATGCAGAATCCTACATCCAGCCAACTTGGATGCAAGACACAAAAAATAAGCATTAAATAAGAGGGGGGAACTCTGTGTGGAAAATCTTCCCAATCATCATAATGTAATCAATTTGGGAGAGGAATAGGTGCATTTTTGATGAATTATAGTTAAAAACAGATGAATAAAAGGTTTTTGCTCCTTCATTGTTTGATGATCTCTTACAGTTTTTTCAGCTAACTTAGTCCTGCTGCCTGCCATTCTAGTTTTAGTAACAAACTTACTTGAAAAGAGAAAGGGGAAAAAAATTGTAAAATAAACTATTCAAGTCTTTTTATTATGGCCATAAATGTCTTTGACGGTAATTGTTGATCTCTTGCTTTGAAAAAGGAAGAAATTGTAGTTTGTAAAGCAGAATGTGCTGAGATATTGGGTTTTGTGCTCTTTGACAGACCTATCTTCAGTCTCTTACCATACGGCTTGAAGAGATGAGGGTCAAAAGGCGCGACTCCGAGCAGTGGATGCATCATCGCTTACTCCCACAAGAACTCAGGGAACGGGTTAGACGCTATGATCAATACAAATGGTTGGAAACACGTGGAGTAGATGAAGAAAACTTGGTTCAAAGTCTACCAAAGGATCTCAGAAGGGATATCAAACGCCACCTCTGTCTGGCTTTGGTGAGGAGGGTAAGTTCTTTCAACTCTTTGCTCCCTTGTTTGCTTCAGATCCATGCAAATCATATTTGGGTGAACTGCTATCATGTGTATGTATACTTTTGAGTGTAATGATCTAGAATTTGTTGGTAGATCCTACTTTGGATTGACCAAATAAATAAATAAAAAGGGAAAAGAAAAAATGAACCCTGTGGTATAATTATTTGTAGCCCAAAGCTTTTAATCAATTAAAATTATGTAGATTACTCATCAATATCTCAATTATTAACAAATATTTCTTTTCCTACCACTTGGTGGTTTTCCCAGCCCTTCATTCTCAATTTTTCATGCATGCACCAGGTAGTTGGACCTTGGAAGAAGGCTTTACTCAGTTGAGTTATTCAGTAGTGTGTTCTGGATTAATTTCTAAAAAACACACATTATTCTCAAACTTGCCACTCGAAGGTGATGCACCTGACCAAAAATTAATCATATGGTGGAGCAGGACCATGTGTTATTTAAAAGTTTTATACTCTTTCTGGTATCCGTATGGTGATATTTGAAGAATAACCGGGTTAAATGATCAATATGATTTTTGTTCTCCCTCCTTTTTCCATTTTTCCCTTTTTTGTTAGCAGCTAATCCTCTTGCTGTAAAATAATATCTTGATATCACCACAACTTATTTGCCTTCCACTGCTGGAGCTATTTTTAATTGCTGTGACACTTGTCGTTCATCAAATTACCTTTTGCAATAACAGGTTCCTCTATTTGAGAATATGGATGAGAGGTTGCTGGATGCTATTTGTGAGCGACTGAAACCAAGTTTATTCACAGAAAATACCTTCATTGTGCGAGAAGGAGATCCAGTTGATGAGATGCTGTTTATTATACGGGGTCGCCTTGAGAGCGTAACCACTGGTGGTGGGAGGAGTGGATTTTTCAACCGCAGTTTGCTGAAAGAAGGGGATTTCTGTGGGGAGGAACTTCTAACTTGGGCGCTGGATCCAAAATCGGGTTCTAACCTTCCATCTTCTACACGGACAGTGAAGGCCCTTACAGAGGTGGAGGCTTTTGCTCTAATAGCTGAGGAATTGAAATTTGTGGCCAGCCAGTTCAGGCGCCTGCACAGTAGACAGGTTCAACACACCTTCCGTTTTTACTCACAGCAATGGAGAACCTGGGCTGCGTGCTTTATCCAAGCAGCATGGCGCCGGTACTCCAAGAGGAAGATTCTGGAGCTTCGGCGGAAGGAAGAAGAAGAGGAAGAAGCAGCAGCAGCTGCGGCAGCAGAAGGGCTGAGCGGGACCAACAATAATGTTCGAGGAGGCTCATATAGTCTGGGAGCCACCATCTTAGCTTCCAGGTTTGCAGCAAATGCTCTAAGGGGGGTTCATAGGAACCGTATCACTAAGAGTGCTAGGGAACTGGTGAAGCTACAGAAGCCTCCAGAGCCAGATTTCTCTGCTGATGATGCAGATTAATAATATGATATATATGCTCAATTGATATAGCTGGTTGTTTATTGAGACTGTTTCTAGATTTCATTTTGCTTTCAGAAGGGCTAAGAACAAATGTATTATAAATACACACCCCAGTACAGCCTCTCTTTTTTTTAATTGCGTCACTGTAAGGCTTTGCACTAGCAAAATTATATGGTTGAATCTTATGGATTGTCTCTTACTTCAGTCGTATCTCGTAACCTCTTCGTTATACTTTTACCACTTTTGTCATGTCAAGATTTGGGTTATTATTTTATTGTACGGAATTCCCAGAAAAAGTACCATTTCCTTGTAGCGCCGACCCATCAAACAAAACCAAAAGGTCCCACAAAGTTCAATGATTAACCTCCACGGAAGTTCCCTGGGGAAACCACATGGAGAAATTTGGATATCTTGCATACAAAGTGCTAAGCTTTTTATTAGCTCCCTGGAACTACTTCCACTTTCCTGGGTTCAAATGAATCCATGAGCGCTCCTCCCACTTGATTTAAAACAAGAGACATATTATGGTGATAGCAGCCAAGCCTCCTAAAACCTTATCAAAGCAATTCATGAGGAAAGAGTTTAGCATATAACAAAATGAATTGTTCGTCCTTCAGAAGTCATACAAGCAATAGCATTGATACAAGAATTTCTTTTATCATTTCTAAAAGAGGCAAATCCCCATGAAGAGTGGGTAAATATAAAAAGACAAAACACAAGGATAAAAACTCCCAAAACTAAATTGGGAGGGTTAAAATAACAATTTCTGTGATTTAAGACTCAAAACTGAACCCAAATGGCAACCCTGGAAGTAGCAAGGACGGACCCCACATGAGATGATGTTTACTTCCTTGAGTAGAAATATGGCAGCTATTTCTTTCCTGTTCATCAATTAATCGATCTTCACTGATGAGTAGATGAGCCTTGTGAACAAGAGGCAAGCATAGAAACCAACTGCACCAGTTAGCACAAAGAATGCATAGGAGCCAATGAGCATGTATCCGAAGTATAATACCCCTGACACTGGCTTTGTGATCTCAAGCTTTGTAAAGAAGTAGAAAGCAGCATAGAGAAAGAGGTAAAATGCTGAAGAACCTGAAGTCAGATATGACCTCCACCACCAAAGGTAGTCCTCACTGCACAGTTGGAAGTAGCACAGCACGATTGTGATCTCCGCACAAGTTACAAGTAGGATAAGGAAGACAATGAAGAGGAAGCCAAATATGTAATAGAATTGATGCAACCAGATTGATGTGAGGATGAAAAAGAGCTCAATAAAAACAGCTCCAAAGGGTAATATGCCTCCAATTAGGATGGAGAAGACAGGATTCATATACCAGGCCTGCTCTGGGATCTGCCTTGGAATCTTATTAGTTTTTACGGGATCCTCAATTGCTGGCTTCTTAAACCCAACATAACCACCCACAAAAACAAGTGGGACCGAGATGCCAAACCATAACAACACCAGCGCAAACATGGTTCCAAATGGCACTGCCCCTGAGGATTTTTCACCCCAAATTAGAGCATTCAAGACAAAGAAAATGGCAAAAACAGTGCCAGGGAACATGAAAGCTGTCTTGAGAGCAATTTTCTTCCAGTCTGTTCCTTTGAACATCTTGTACAGACGGGTTGCAGAGTATCCAGCAAACAGGCCCATGACAACCCAGAGCAGAAGCATGGCTGTCATCAACCCACCTCGGTTCGAGGGTGAAAGGAATCCAAGGGCAGCAAAGATCATGGTGACAAGAATCATCCCAAAAAATTGAACACCCGTTCCAGCATAAACACACAGAAGATCTGAATTTGTAGGAGGTCTAAAAACATCCCCATGAACCAGTTTCCACCCTGTCTCTTCTTGGGCTTCCTCTTGGGTCTCTAACTGGTTATATTTAGAGATATCCCGGTACAGCGTCCGCAACATGATCATGGCCACCATGCCAGAGAGGAAAAGAACAATCATCAAAGAATTGACAATTGAAAACCAGTGAATTTGATCATCGGCCATCAGAAGGTAGGTATCCCATCGAGAGGCCCATTTCACATCACTCTCCTGCATACCAAGCACATGACAGCAATACAGGAATATCATTGCCTGTAGTACACAGGTTAATGGCAAAATCATTATTTATTATAAAGTATGTGGTCTTACTTGGAACTCAACATCGTATGTGAATATAATTTCCTTCTTATCTTCAACCTCTTGAGGAGAATCAGAGTTGGTAACGGCACGTTTTGCATGGGGATCACATGTTAATAAACGGCTGTTCTCCTTCCATTTTCCTTCGTACTCATGTTTAACACTGAATTCATGTGTAATTTAAGGGGGGGAAAAATCAAACACTATTACAAGGGCATAAAGCACTAAAAATTAGCACCAATAAGTGTGTAAATCAAATGACAAGGGAATCATAAATATGACCTGAATGGTTTAACCTCAAATCCAACTATCCTCGATGAGTCAGTTTCTGGATCTTTGTGAAACTTGACTGTGAATGTTAAGTGATTGTTGATGAAATGTTTTTCATCCTTGCTCTGCAAATGATTAGATAAGAAGCAATGATCACTACACTTTTCATAAAACAAACCTAAAGTTGTGCATATGGTAATAGCTCTGCTACTTACTCCAGCATACTGTCCCCTGAGACCAACATAGAAACCATGTTGATACACTGTGGAAAGTTCCTGATCTGGCCTTCGTACAGGAACAATAAGAGGAAGATTATCCAAAATCCTGCCAAATGCAGCAAAAAGATGCTTAATAAATTCCACTACTTTGGAGTTAAATTGTATTTGAAATTGTGAGGGAATAGAAATTCATATTCAGAATTCTCCAAGTGATTCCTCACATGTTAACCCGATACTCATCATCTATCTTTTCCTTGAACTCCTTTGCAGTTTTGGCATTCAGCTCCACACGACATACAACATTGCACATCTGTGGTTCTCGCATTTTAAACTGCAACAAACAGCTTCTGTTAGAAACTAATAAACTGCATACAGGAAAAGGATATAAAGGAGGATCACTAAAGTATTAAGAACTCTAACAGACCACATATGGAGAGTTTTCAATACGATCACCCCGAAGAACTTCACCAAGATTCTCTGCACTGTCAACTATGGTTTCTGGACGACAATAAGGAAGAGAATAGTAGGAGTAAGGAAGTTGTGTCTTTGTAGAGGTTAGTTTGTTCACCTTCACCTTCAATGGATCCCCCTGCAAAAATGAGATATGAAATTTAGCAATCAAATACTGTGATCCATCACAAACATAAGAATAAGGTTTTAGTATCTCAAGTAATATCATAATATATATATATATATATATATATATATATATATATGAATCATGAAATCAATATTTAAAGATTTCATTCATGCATCCTCGGCATGCACCACTGAAGTGAGTAAACTAAACTGTATCAGCAAGGGTGCAGAAACAACAAAAAGTGCAATTTACTCTAAAATAGTATAACTCCCAAATATACCTCCAAGAAAAACAATGGTGTTACATATCTCCTGACCTTAACAATTGAGATCAATCCCAAACAACGGTATTCAAAGTTGATTTATTAGATTGAATAAACATTTGTGATTCAATTAATTGCATGTTCTTCAAGTTTTTAGCCATCAAAATCATGAGAAGTTTCTTTTTTTTGTTTTTTCAAATCTGAAGTGTATTAAACAAACAACAGATTAAATACTTTAAATCAATAGCATAATTCAAAATGGCTGGAACCTGGATATAATCGAATGAAGCTCAAGAAAAAGAAGAAATTGCAAGAGAGAGGAGATATTGACCCACACAAGGAGAATAAGCAAAAAGGGCAAACATTTTTTTTTATCTATGTTTATTTATTATTCATTGTTTTTGCTCAATATTAACTTTTAGCACCCACTCAATGCCATCCTTCCTACAATTTTGAATTTGCGCAGTTTTGCTATAACAAATTATGCAATTATTATCTTCAATGCAACAAAGATAAATCAAGCCTGGATGATGAAGAGGGTGACAAGTCACCGACCAACTAACAACCACTGACATTCTTCCTCTTAAATATTTTTCAAAATTACAATATTATTTCCAGTTTGAATGAAACTCAACTGTATCTCACTTACCAGGCCCCAACCCGAGCGAGAACCACAAAACAATACAAAAGGAACTAAAGTTCAAAAGATCATCTGGAACACAATCTTAGGATCTGGGCCCCCGCTAAGTTGAATCCCCTCTCCAAAAATTCAAATAGCCTAGTTAGCTCAGAAAATGTTTTGGATCCAACAAATACCCCTTAATACAAGAGTTCTCAGCCAGAGCAGCTATGCAGGGCATACATCAACAAAATTAGCTTCCACCTTGTAACAAATTCAAAATGAACTGACTCATTTTGAAACAGAATTATTCTCACTGGGAAATATAAACTTGCAGCCTTACCTAGAAAAATATGAAATATAATCCCGCTACATAACATCTATCTCATAACTCTCCAAAAAATCAAGCTTTGGGAAATTAGAACCACAAAAGAAAGAAACCGTGCAACGATGAAATCGAACATTCAGAAATCACCCAAAAATATAAAAAGAAAACTGTTCAATCCCAACAATAGTACGCAGCCAGATTAGCTTATGGGAACAGAAGCAGTAAACAAAGAAAATCAATCCCTTGTGTTTGCCCAAAATTACATGTCCTGCGACCGAGTCTGCTCGGAGAAGAAGTCATTTCCCAAGCCAATTCCAATATCCAAAAGCCACACGCTAGATCTCAATGAAGTGAATAACAAGATGAGGCTCAAACAACAAAACAAACACAGATCGGATAGAAACAAACGCTAAAGCAGCAAAAACCAGAAAGAAACACGGCCCAGCAGTGGAAAAACGAGCCAAAAATACCGAGATCTATGTAACCCTAATTTGATCTAAAAAGAAAGAGACATACCTTATTGAAATCTTGAGGAGCGACACCAGGGAGATAGAAGGAACGAACGTGGGGGAAGAGGAGGAGAGAGAGGAAGATCCATAGATGAAGGGCGAACGGCCCTAACCTTCTCCCACCACCACCTTGAACCGCCATGGAATTGACCCCTCTCTCTCTCTCTCAAATTCTGGATTCCTCAAAACCCTTCCGATTTTTCTCTCTCAATTTTTTCAATTCCCCTCTCTTTTAATGGGACGAGGAGACCGAGATAGTCAAAAACGCTGATTCGAGATTACTGTTAATTGCAATTACCCACTTTCGTTTTGCCTCTCATCTACGGCGGACATTCCACCACGCCAATTCCATCAACGGTCATCCCTTCTCTGTCTTGATGATTTCTCATTGGCTCTTGGCAGTCAAGACTCCAGGGGAATTAGGACTCTTGTTTTTAAAATAAAGAAAACATGTGCCATGCTATGATTTTAAAAATTATTTCTTCATAAATTATTTCTCTAAATAAATAAAATTCATCCAAAATGATAAAATCTATTTCATAATCATTGTTTAAGAGAAAAACAAAATAAGATGTTGAAAAATGTGTCATTTTAAAAACGTTAAAATTATTTTTTAATACTTGAAAATGTTTTCTTTAAAAAAAAAAGAAAAAAAAAGTTGATTTAGCATTATTTAAAATAAGGTGTTTGGCAAAATTTAGAAAACATTTCAAGTAGTGTTTTTTAAAGAAACACTCGATATGTAATTCTTTTAAAAATATTTTTAGAGAAAACACTTTTGAGTAAAAACGCATTCTAAAGTGTTTGTCAAATTTTTTAGAATTAATTATAAAATGTAGGTGAATAATTATAGATTATTAATAATAGTATCAAAACTTTTTTTTAATGATCTCCTTAAAAGTGTTTCTAATTGAAGCATTACCAATAAAATAAAAAGAGTTTAAAAGAGACTAAAAATACTTCATAAGACTTAGAGCAATTTCTTATAAAAATTAAGGGTTTGTTTGGTAATTGTTTTCGAAAATAGTTCCGAAAAATAGTTTTTGAAAATTGTTTTATGATGTTTTGTAAAACTCTGTTTAGAAATATAAAATGTTTTGAAACTATTTTTAACGATTTTAAATATGTTTTAAAAATATTTTCTATATCTAGTGTTTTATTTTTAATCATTTTACATGTTTGCATAATTATTTTTAAAACATCTCCCAAAAAATAAATAAATAAATAAAAATTAAAAGAAGTTTTCTGAAAACAACATGTTTTCTGTTCTTAAGAACAAAAAACAGAAAATAAATTTTGATTATCAAACATGTTTTCTTGTTTTTTTATTATAGAGAATATAAAACTATTCTCGAAAATAGTTACCAATCAGTCCTTAAGTATTTGATAAACTTTTAAAAAAATTATTATTGTTTAAATATGGAGAATGATTTAAATGATTTATGTATAAATACTTTATAGGTAAGTTTGTGATTTGTATAGAAATTAAGTATGTCACAAACTTTAAAAAAATTAGACAATAGATTAAAATAACTTCTATATTAAAAAAATGGGAAAAGTTGGTTTTGACTTATTAATATGAAAATATATGGAAAAAAAGAACCTCAATTTTTTTTAATTAGTATTATTTTCATCTATTTTTAAAAAAAAAATACATGCACTTTTTAATGAGTCATATAATTATTCCCTAAAATATCTCTTTGATTTGCCATGTCATGAACAACCTAAGTTCAAACCATATTATTGCCATTAGTTTTGTCAAAGAGATAAATACTGAATGATGAGCATGATAAGAGAATTTACTTTATTCCTAGGATTGCAAAACTAGACTCATCATATAAATGTTTTTCTTTTTAGATATGTTCTTTATTATTCTTTTTAAATATTTTCTTTATTATTCTTTTTAGATATGTTCTTTATTATTCCTTTTAGATATGTTTTATTATTATTATTATTATTTGAATTTTTTTTCTCTAGAAACAAACACCCCTATGAAAAGTTGAGAATTTTTTTTTCCCATAAACAAGCATCTCATAGCAAATGTGAGGTAGTTTAAAAAATGTGTATATTAGAAGCAGTGAAACCCTGATGGACTATGGATGAGTTTGAGTTTTGTTGGGAATAAGATTTATAATTTTTTCGATGGTCACTTTAGGAATTTTTTTCATTAGAGCAAATGGAAGTTAATTTCAAGGACTCTAATTGTTTAAGCATTTTCTTGCAATTTAAAATATAGAGATACAAATAAAAGTTTATATATATATATATATATATATATATATATCAAGATGAGTTTAAGTTACCTATGGAATGTTTGTTGATGGAGATAAGGAAAAAAAAAAGTCAAAAAAAAAAATCTTACATAATAAAATAATAATAATAAAGACATCTAAAAAGAAGGAAAATATTTACGTGCAGAGTTTGGTTGTCAATTAGTGTTGTCGACATGACAAGTAAAATGAGCATTTAAAAAAATAATTATATGACTCATTAAAAAGTGAATGTATTTCAAATTATTTTTAAATAAATGAACGGATTTAAAATTTTTGGGTTCTTTTTTCCATATATTTTCATATTAGTGAGTCAAAACCCACATTTCCCTTAATAAATCATTCTAGCAAAATTATCTTTCTATATATATATATGACATGTTACCAAAAATAATATGAAAACAAAAATAAACAACTATCATGTTTGGTTAATTTTATATAACATTGGATATAATAGGAGATAGTCATTTATCTTATTCCATATTTGATTGGTAATGGGACTAGATTAAGTACACGTCACTTATCCTATTATGCATTTTAAATCAAACATAAAATATGAAAAATGATTGGAGATGATATTATTTACTAAGTACCTTATTGTTTATATCCTTTTTAAGTGAGATATGTTAATTTTAAGTTAAAATATAAGATATACATTCCATCTTATCATAAATTTATTTTGTTATTAATGAGAAATTACCTATTTTCTAAAATAAACAATTTTGACTAAAAAGATTAAATTTGTTGTTAAAAAATAAGTGCTAAAAAATATTTATAATATATATATATATATTCATTTTATAAATCAAATATAAACATAACATATTCCATTGTATATATTTTTTCGGATATCATGTCTGGTGAATATCATTAATAATATCCTAACATATGTTTTTCCTATTCAATTGGATATGCATATCTAATCTTATCCTATATAATCTTATCCCGCCAACATATTTAGTTTTGGATTTATAAAATGTTATTAAGAAAATTAGTTTTCAAAACCTTTTGGTAAGAGTTATTTCTATTTGGTTTTTTTTTTCTTGCTTTTATTTATGTTTTTAAACAAAACCAAATGTTGTAATTCTTAGTAAGAGTAGATTGGTTTCATTTTAATTTTTCAATTTATGTTTTTAAAATGAAATATTTAAAAAAAAATTGAAATTATATATGATAACATGTTTTAAAATTTTTTTTTAAAATTAATAGAAAATATTTAAAAATAAAAGTATAAAAAAAAAATTCCTAAATTTTAATCAATTTTTCAAAATTGAAAATTAAATCTTAGATGGAAAACTTAAAAAGTTGTATAAACTCAAAAAAAAAAAATTCATAAAAAATTCACCATAAAAATTGTTTTTACTTGTTATAATATTAACAAACATTTTTTATTTGTTTCAAAAAAAAAAAAACAAATTAGGAATATCAAATATATTTCCTATTTATAAATTTAAAAATATTTATATTTTAAAAAAAAATAGTACCACAAAATGTAGAAATGTATTCTAATGACACCAAAATAAATCTATTTCTTTAAGTTTCTCAAATGAATCATTTTCAAGATTTTCACTCCATCATTCATTTCAACATAGAAAATACTTTAATTTTTCTTTCTTAAATCATTTTATTAGTTTGCTAGCATTCTATTGATACTATGTTTCAAACAAATTCATTAACAAAAATAAAATGAAATGAAAGAAATTAGAGTTTATTTTATTTATGTCTCCTTCCTTGAAGACATAAAATTTTTATTATTTATTTTAATTTTATTCATGCCAACATTAGATAACTCAGGTTGTAGAATATGCTCTCTAGTTTTTTCAGATAAGGCACTTCTTTTCTACAAAAGTGAGTTTTGTTTTGGTTTGGCTTTTTTTTAAAAAAAAAATTTTAAATATTGTATGGCATTTGATTTTTTTTTTTTTTTTTTTAGTGTGGCAAAATGTTTTCCACTTATTTAGGAACAAGCATAGATACTTAGAAATTGTATCAACAAGAAATGGTAACACAAAATTTCTTTTTTTTCCCCCCTTTATCCACTTCCTTTATGGAATATAAACTCTAGGCCATCTTCCTTTGGTTCTCTCCACAAATTGCATGAGTTGATCAATACAGGAAGAAGCATGATGATTGGAAGAATGCAAAAATTCAACATGTCAAAATTAACATCTTTAGGCTACGAACCAATTCTCGGATGAGGAGTTGTGAACTATAAAAATTGTAGTGTTCTATGAACCAAAGATTCTTATTATGGATCGAGGAACCACCAAGCACGCATTTTTCTTTACTCATTGCTATGTAAGCGAGTTGGTATCAACAGGTCATGCATCCTACTTAGATGAATGCAAGAACTCTAGAGAACCTACCTAGGTTCTCATAGGAAGTGGTCATACAAGTCTCATATAGGTGATTCCATAAAGTGTGTCTTGTAACTAAACAGATATGACATTCATTAAGAGTATGCACTCACCCTCAACCATTTCAGAAAACACAACACCTACATGATAGGAATAAACTTTTATATATAAATAACTTCTAGTGCATGATACAATTAATAAGTGACTTATTATTATTTATATCAACTTAGTTTCTAAGACATCAATTCATGTAGGTTAAATTATCATCACCCATGACTTTATTTTAGGCATAAGTCTCATCCTCCTTGATGTTTATTCCACTAATTTTCTACTTAGTGGTTTTATCAAAGGATTAATCAAATTCAACTTTGACCTCACAAAATCTAGGAATATGACTCATGTCTCAAACAATTATTATACAATATTCAGTATATATTTTACTTTTAGCCTTGGTTACTATGACCTAATTATCATAACACATAAATCCTTATGGTGCTACTCTCATTTATAAAAGAATGTTTGTGAAAAGGTTTCTAAGCCACTAAGCCTTAGAACTTGGCTTCTCTAAGCAAGTAAACTCACCTTATAGAGTAAGCCAACTAATGCAAGTTTGTTTGGTAGACTTCCAAGAGATCGTGCTTCCTCCAAGGGGTAAAAAAACTATTAGTGGATTTCAACTCATTACAATCCGAGATCCAATTGGCATCATCATACTCTTTTAGTACATTAGCTAATTCACTATTGCATAGACCATAATTGGCATGGTTCTTAGGTGTTTAAGTACTTTATAAATAGCATTTTAGTGATCCTGGTCAGGACTCTAGATGTGTTAACTCAATCTCCTATTACATAAGCAATGTCAAGTTTAGTGTCGTTAGTTAAATACCTCATACTACCTAAGATCTTAGCATACTTTGGTTAGGCAATACTACATCCTTTATTTTTATTTTTTTTAATTCGAAATAAATATCATAAGGAGTTGATACTAGTTTACAATCATCATGTTTAAACTTTCTTAAGATTTTCTTTTGATAGTGTTCTTATGAGAGTTTAAGTCCATTAGGCGTTCTAGTTATTTTGATTCTTAGAATCACCTCTATTTTTCTTATATCTTTCATATCAAAGCTAAACTCAAGGAATCTCGTAATCTTATAAACAACTTCTAGGCGATTTCTAAAAAAAATGAATATATCATCTACATACAAGCATATAATGACATGACATATGTCCTTCTAAAGTTTGTTATAAATACATCTATAAGCATCATTAATAGAAAAAATCACTTAGATACCAAAGCATAATCAAATTTATTGTGTCATTGCTTGGATGTTTGTTTAATTCATATAAGGATTTGACTAGCTTGTACACCTTTTGCTCCTTTCAAAGGACTATACAACCCTTTCATTAGTCCATCTAGATTTCCTCTTCTAATTTCTCATTCAAAAACATAGTCTAGATGAATAGGTTATATATAGAAACTAGAGCCATCAACACTCTAATAGAGGAAATCTTAATCATAGAGATAAAAGTGTTGAAACAATCTACATATTTCCTTTATTTATACATTCAACAACCAACCTTGCCTTGTAATTTTTTATAGACACATCTAGTTTCAATTTCTTTTTAAATTTTTATTTGCAATTTATAGTCTTTATACTAGGAGGTAAATCCACTATCTCTCATATATGATTTGATATTGTAGATTCAATTTCACTATTAATGGCCTCTTTCTAGAATGATGCACCAAGAGAAAACATTGCTTCTTTACAAATCTTGGGTCATCATCTACTAGAAAAGTGTATAAGTCATTTCCAAAGCTTGTTTTTTTCCCTATTTATTTTACTTCTTCTTGATCCAATTTCACAGTAATCATTAAACTTATTTGTAATTGTTCTCGGAATTCGATTTTCATTGTTAGTTTTCATAGGAAAGATTGTTTCAAAGTCAACATTTTTTGTTTCTGCTATAGTTCACTTCCATGAAATTATTTTCTAACTTAAATCACAAGGAACCTATATGTTGTACTATTTTCAACATATCCAATGAATTTGACATCAAAGATTTTAAGACTAAGTTTCTCTCCTCCTTCCTCGTAGAAGTTCAATTGTTCTTTTGAACTTACTAATATTGCATTCATCATATCCTTTAAGGTCATATTCTTTCCTTTCAGCTATACCATTTGCTTCAAGAGAATATAAATTATTTATCTTATAAATAATCTCATAATCTTCATAAAAGATGTTGAAAGGGTTTAAAACTTATTCACTTCCTCTATCTATTATGATTATTCTCGTAATCATTTTACCTAATTGATTCTCAACTTCTATTTTATATTTCATGAAAGCCTCTCTAACTTCATCTTTTTTCCTCAAAAGATATATTCTTGTATATCTTAAATAATCATCTATAGATATTATGTAAATCTTTTACCACCTTTATTTATTGTATTTTTTAAGTTTCCTAAGTCATTATGAGACTTAAAATTTTTGTCTACATTTATTATGACTTGCAAATTTTCTTAGAGGTTTTAGATTCCAAACAACTTTCAAAATCTCCATGATTTGTCAATAGCATTTTAAGTACCAAATCATTATTCATCATTTTATTCATGGAAGAATAATTCACATGTCCTAGTTTGTCATGCCATAACTTACATGAGTCAATAATATAAGCAAAAGAACTAAAAGCATTTTCATGAATAATTTAAAAAATGTTTAACAAGAACAAGTCCTAAATATAATAGCTTTGTCCCACAAATACATCACTCTTTATGAATAGAATTTTATCAAATGATATTCCTTGCTTTCCCAAGTAAAGGGATGGACACTAAATTCGAGTGAATATGTGGCACATGAATGACCGTCATTGAGAGCAAGTACTTTGCTTGAAGTCATCTTAAGAAACACCTTCATTTTTCCATTCCTAAGTGAGGGCCTCGAGTCACCCATAAATACATATTCTTCATCATCCTCTAATATAGGATGAAAATGCACTTCTATTGCTATAGATGTGTTTGATAGCCTTGGAATGTACTCCTTGATCCTTCACACTGATGATCATGTTCATCTAAGAGGAAACCATTATAGTTGTCACATTAGTCTCAACTAAATTTGTTATGGGTTTTGGTTCCTCATTCCCCTTGCAATGTTTGCACTATGTTGCATGATGCCCAAGTTTTCTACACATAATGCAATTTTCTTTTTTCTTAAATTTGGGGTTTTGGGACTTATCCATAGCATTGAGGTTAGATTTATCATTACAAGATTATTGTTGTTTCTATTATTATTATTATTTTATTATTATTATTATTATCCTTAGAAATGAGTTCTTTGGTTTTTCTAACCTTGTCTTAGTTTCTATTTTGTTCTTCAATTTAATGTGGATTATTGTCTCCTTTAGAGACATTGGTTCTTGTGTTTCATATTATTTTTAGTCTTTCCAAGACTTAAGTAAGGCCTCAATGAAATACCCAACAACAAAAGGTTCAAGTAGCTTAATGCGTTCATTTTATAGGTCATTGTGAAACCAAGGTTTGGTTAATCTTGGTTTTGATGATAACAAAACAAGGTTTTGAACTAAAAAATATATTTCAAGTGTGATTATATTTCAATTAGTCGAATGGTGCAAAAACCTTCTCTTTTCTAAAACGTTTGTTCAACTAATCAAGGTTGAACCTCAACCGGTCGAGGTGCCATCAAGGAGCGGTTGAGGTCCAACGGTCACTTGCCAAACATTAAATGCTAATAGCTAGTCAACTAGTCGACCCCTAACTCGATCAGTCAAACCCCCAACAGCTAATTTGGTCGTTTTCCTCTATAAAAAGACTTCAATCTTCATTGTTTCAAGAGTTTAACCTTCCTAAACATTTCTTGAATATATTTGTGTTTTATGAAAGTATTTTTTAGTGCACTATTGTTTTAAAACTTGCATATCATTAGTGAACCATTCAATCCTAGTTTTCTTGTATCGTTTGATCTTAAAGTTTTATACTAAGATTTTGTGAAATTATATGTAAATCTTTGAGAGGAAGAATCTAAGTGTGAGGTATCACTTAGGGATTCTTAAATATGGGGTATCACTTAAGGGATTATTCAAGAGTGAGGTATCTCTTGAAGATTGTAAAAGGTGCTTAAAACTAAAAGTCCAAGAGGGTGGATTGAAATCATAATCCAATTGTATTGCTTGAAGGCTTAGTTTGGAATACTACTACAAAAATTACATGCAACAACACTTCATTCAATGGCGCTTTAAAAAAAACGTCAACATCTAGTAGAAATTTTAACATAAGTTGGCGCTTGGTAGAGAGGAGGCTAACAATGGCGTTTTACCCATGGAATTATTGGCACTTTTATATGAGTGTCCTTGAATAATTTACTTTTGCTTACCTTGGCGCATTTGTAAAGCGTCATATTTTATTTGTTGTTTCATGTTTTATTTAAGGTTTAGCATTGTTAGCTTAATTTTTTTCCCCCAAAATAGAAATTAATTTGTTGTCTCATGTTTTATTTAGGGTTTAACATTGTTAACTTTAAATTTTTTACCCAAAAAAAAATAATTTGTTGTTATTGAAATTATTACTTTTATTTTTGTTATGTTCATCTTCATGATCTTCAATTCAAATTCTCTTTTTCTCTATAAATTTTCTCAACTGTTAAAGCTTTCTTCTCCTAAGGATTTCTTTTGGTGGAGGGTTGCTTTGTTGTTTAAAGTTTCCTTTTCTTTCTATTTATTTTTATTCTTAATAAAAAATTCAGGATTCTTTGTCACTTGTGATGTCATAGCCTCCATTACTACAATCTCTGCAGCATTTTGTTCAGGTTTTTTTTGTTACTCAAATATTCCACTTTTTCATAGGGTAAGAATTTAGCCAATATGTGTTTTCTTATTGCCTTTTCTTTTTTAGGTTTCTTTTATGTGAAATAGGTGTTTGGTTTTCATGAATTTTTATTGAATTTTTCTTTGTTTGGATGCCTAGAAAAATAATAGAGGAAAATTTTGGTACTAAAACCAATTAGAAAAGATATGATAGAAGAATAGGAAAATAAAATGAAGAACGAAATTTTTTTTCTTTTTCTACTTCTCTTGAATGCCCATAACTATATATTAAAAAAAAAAAAAACAGTCTTCTTCTTCATCTTAGAAATGGTTTTGATGATCAAATTGATATTATTTTCCTAACTTCATTAACAAAAATTGATCCTTTGATAAAATACAGATAGAAGTCCCTACACGGATATATAACTAACTGGTTTCTTTTAACCTCAACCAAAGCTGATTTCATTTCAATTATAAATTTGAAGACAAGGCAATGCGTTATTAATTAGTAATTTTTCATTATCCTGTTTGCATGAATTGAGTGATGACATGGTCTTGTTGAACTGAAATCTATATATTAATCCCATCAAATATATATATGTCTTTTATTTTTCTCCCCTATATTGTAGTCTAGAATTTTCAACTAAGTTTGGTTCAATTGGCTCATAGTCTACATGAAACAGATAACCAAATCCTACGAAGACCCTAATGTTATATGGTTTCTTCTTAATGGAGTGGATAAGCCCTACATTTAAAGGTAACTCTTTTGAAGGTCCAACACCTTCTAGTTTTTATAAATTAACCTCATTCAACTCTATGAGTTTTCCTTATATCATCATTTTAGATTTTTTTTTTTTTTTTTTGTTTCTATCTAGCTATATATAGAGAGATTATGATAAATGAAACAATTCCAATGATGTTCATGAATAAGTATGTAGGTGATTTATTCAATGTGAGCTTATCTCTTGATTTCATAAAGGATTTGAAGAGCTTAACCAAAATCCTCCATTCAATTTTAAAGTTTGCAAAGACTGTAAGATCTAATGCATATTAAACCTAAAAATTCCTACATATTCACCAATATTTCTTTCATTTCATCTATTTTTCATTTTATTTTCTTTATTTTACTTTTGTAGGAATTTGAGTTTCAACAACTTAACAAGTGGAATCCCCAATGCTTTGCTCAACCTAACCTCTCTTGGTAACCTGTATGATTATGTAAATTTGTTGAATTATGAATTTCATCTATGGGTTAAATTTGGTTAAAACTCTTCATAATATAAATTATGTTTTCTTGTAAATTATTTAGAATTTTTTTCTTGTAATTTTCTCCCATTCACCCTAGTATTTAAGAGGCTAAGGGGATTTAGGGTGGTGAACAAACTTGAATATTTTACATTAATTTTTGTGAAAGTTATAATTTCAATTATACTTATTGATTGATATATGCATAATTTAGAGATTTTATA
Source organism: Vitis riparia (assembly GCF_004353265.1). Taxonomy (NCBI): domain Eukaryota; kingdom Viridiplantae; phylum Streptophyta; class Magnoliopsida; order Vitales; family Vitaceae; genus Vitis; species Vitis riparia. The sequence goes on from NC_048441.1 coordinate 11,465,946, forward strand.
TTCTTCTTATCTTTGTTTATAGGTTGGAAAGGAAACTAGTCAGCCAAAAGAAGAGAAATCATTGTGTTAAAGGAGACGATATTGAAAACCATGAAAGATTACATCAATAACTCATATGGAGGTTGAATCATGTTTTTATAGATTGTGGTTTATCTCAATCTTGTTGAAATATTTTGATATAATTAAAAAATTTATATGTAATTAGTGCATATAAGTACTTACATTATTATTTGAACTAGGTTATTATATATAAATATTTGGAGATATTTTAATCAGTAAAATTCAATTTGATTTTATAGCTTGTAATATTTTTTTCTTTTATGTAATTATATGATAAATTCATTATTTTAATAATATGATATAAATACTATTTTAACAGAAAATTTGCAAAGATGACACTTGTACAAGCATCATTGATAAAATTAATCAAAGATCATGCTCATATAAGTGTCAATGTAGGTAATTTTGTACAAAATATTCAATGAAAGAAAAGCTCAAAGATGACGCTTTTTACAAGAGTCATTGTTAATATTATTCAATAATGACACTTTTAAAGCGCCATTGAAAGCATTGATAAAAGATGGTGCTTCCTAAAAGCATCTTTGTTGATTAAAACATACAATGACAGGGCGAAAGATGATGCTTTAGGGAAGCGTCATCTTTTACCTTTCTTGACACTTAAAAAGCATCCTTGTTTGTTTTTTTTCTTATAGTCAAAGCCTTGAAATAGTGGAACCTCAAGCTTGAAATTGAAGCTAGAGGAGAGTGAACGTAGGTCAGGTTGCGTCGAATCACTATAAAAATCGTGTGTTTGTTTTATCTCTTTCCTACACTATTACTTTATATACAATTGTTTTTATATTGTTTTCTTATATATTTTCATATAATTGTCTTTTGTATATATATAATTTAAATTTACAAAAAATGACCATCACCTTATTCATCCTCCCCCCTTCCCCCTTTAGGTTGATTATCTTAGGTTGGATTAGCCTAATTTTTCTAATAATCATTTATTAATACAAAGTATGCATGTATTTGATGTAATAGATTTTTATCCTCAATCATCTAGAAATTTCTAAAGATCCCTATGACATACTTTTGAGTTCTTGCATCCTATAGCACATATATTTTGTTCAATTTTTCTCATATATCTTTTGCATTTTTTTCATAGAGTAGTAAACATCAAATAATTGATAGGGCACTCAAAATTACATGACAAACTTATTTCTTACCTTTTTCAATCAACATAATTTTTTAGAGGTTCCATTGGGTTTTGAACGAGTTAAAATATGTCTTAGGTTAAGAACATCAATAATAGAGAACACATGTCACTACCATCTCTTAAAATGAGACTCGTTGAATAGGTCTATCTTGAATGATTTGACTAATTAGTCTCCAATATACTCTAAGATTGTTAGCATATAGTAGTCGAAAATTATCCTTAAACCAAGACTATCTTATAGAAGAGGCACACATGAAGAAAAATGTAGAAAAAAAATTTTGAAAAGAAAACCAAAATTAGAATACGAAGAAAAACTTATCGGCCAAGGTATGTAATTACTACCCTTAAAGTAGCTCTCGCCTTCATTGAAATATTATCTTAGTGCACTAAAAACAACAATGACGATTTACTTCTAAAATATAACAACATATTGCCGAAATAATCGAATTCTTTCCTCTAATTTTGACAATATGCTCTTTGGTTTTTAAATTTTGTTTATTTTTCAAGGAAAAGTGAATTTTTCTTTTATTTTTTGGAGTTAAAAAATATTTTATTTTATTTATCTATTTATTAATGTGAAAAAATATTTTTTAAATTATTTGGGAATAACATTTTATACTTACAAAAACACAAAAATTGTCTCTCTCTTCCTGAACTCAGACAATCCACAAACTCTTTGCTTTAAGTCTCAAAATGCAATGAAGTCTAGGGTAGAAAAACATGAAATCTTATAGAACAAGAATTGGAAGCATAGACCAATGAGTCAGGAGTGAGGACAAAAGATGGGAAGGAATGGAACCCACAAAACTTCCACTCACAATTTCACAACCACCTTATACCAACCCATGAATTGATTGACGTGTCTTTGCCATGTTGGGCTTGTTCTTGAAAGCAATCATCAAGAATGGTAAAGTAGGAATATGAACTCCTCACTCTCTAGTTAAAATGTACTCATCAATAAAACCTTGGGAGAAGCCATGTTCTTGAGTTTGAGTAATGATTTCTTCTATTTCACACTAGAATTGGAACTTATCTCAATCCACAACAAAACAAAAATGATATATACATATATTTTCTAATCATTTTAAATTACATATCACCATACAAAAAAGTGGTTTTGATGGAGTATTTTGTAATATTGAGGAAAATATTAGGTTATGTTTCGTTTGAAAAAGTATTAAGAAAAGAAAAAAAATATTAAAATTTTAATTTTTTTTGTGTTTAAATTACATTATATATGACTTTTCTTATATAAAAAAAAAAGTAGTTTGATTGAAGATGTCATAAAATCAAGCATTTTCCTATTTATCAAAATCCTTATTGTGTCTTGATTATTGAATATGTATGATGAAATTTGAATGCTAGATAAAATGATAAATAAATCAAATCAAGATATAAAAATACAAACACATAAATTCAATTACGTAACCATGAGAATTAAAGTATATATTTATAGGGATGTTTGGTAAAACTTAATATTTACCACCTAGTGACTTAAGTTAGTTTTAAGTTAAATTATATTTAAGTTGTTAACTTAAAATTTATTGCTTAATTTTTATTTAAGTATTAAGGTTATTTTATAAAATTAACTTAAAACACATTTTAAATTATCAAATTAGCATATTTATCCTTATAAATTATAATTAGAGTAAAGAATGTTAAGTAACAATAACGGTCATAAAATAGTAAAAAAAACTCGTTGATGTAATTAGAGTAAATTAAGGATAAAAAATATAAAATATAAATATAAATTTAAGAATAAATTAATTATTTTACTCATTACTTAAAAATATTTTTTACTTTAAATCATATAATTAAATTAAATTATTTTACCAAACACACTTAATTTACTTAATAACTTAAATTAAATTATTAAATTAATTTAAATCATTAAATTGATTTATCAAACTCCCCTATCACTAGTTGGTTGATGATGTTACCTATATAAATATTATATTATGTAGGAAACTGTCATAATTCAAGATCATCCAATACCCTTCATACACACCTCATCGTGGTCATCTATTATTTAGTATTGGAAGCAATCCACATGTTCCCTAGTAGCAAATTCAGGTTAAAAATTAATTTAGATCAGTCATGCAAGTCAACTTTCCAGTAGAATATTTTTTTTTTAATATTATTTAGATCAATCAAGCAAAGTCAACTTTCCAGTAGATTTTATTTTTTATTTTTTATTTTTTATTTTTATTTTTATTTTTTAAATTTTTATTCTGTTTGTTTGTTGTAGGGATCTGCATCAAGCTTACCATACAGCAGTAGTATAATTAACAAGCAGTTGCTTTGAGAGTGGTCTAGTCTGGTGTTGTTTGAATCTACAAGCAAAAAACCCATACAGATCTGGGTTTGCTTCATACACAATATCACATTGTATAAAACATAATCTGAGTAGCCTTAAGAAAAATCCCTTTTTTCCTCAATGATCACTTTATTGAACATCTTAAGTTAACAGCATACCATTTGTAAGAGGAGCAACCTACATTCCCTTTCAGAAGTTCTGGACTTTAATCTGAATTGCACCTCAATCAAACAGAAGGAAACATGGGGAAGAGTTAAAATTCCAATCTGTTTCTCTTTTTCTTCTTTAATCTATGGCAAAGGTTTGCAGAAAACCAACTTTATTAACTTAGGTCTTATTATTTGCCCATATAGCTTATTCATCACACCCACTGTTTGGAAGCTTTCAATTGAAAGTTATGCATCATTCCAATGGTATTTTGGAAAGGAAAATAATAAGGCTATGTTTGGTTTGGAAAAAATTATGAGAAATTGTAAGAGAAAAAATTGAGGGAAAAAGTACAATGAATGAAAAAGTAAAATAAAATAAAAATTAAATTTTAAAGACAATAAATTATTTTTATATAATTTAAACTTATTTAACTTTTTCTTTTCTTTTCTACATTTAGATAAAATAATTGAAAAATACATAAGCATTTAATAAATTTTAATTATATTTAACTTTCGATCAAATTTTTTATAATAAAACCGAACATAAGAAAATCATTTTGCTAATTATTTTTTTCCTTTCTTGGTGTTTTTCAGGAACCAAATATAGCCTAAGTTTTTAATCTGTTTCGTCGCTAAATATAGTAACCCATCATATACTTATTGTAAAAATTAAAAGACATGAATGCATTATGTATAATAAGAATAAGCAATCAATCTCACATTCCTCTTTTGTAAATCATTACCATCCTCTAAAAATATAATTACATAAATATTTTGAAAAACCCACTCAAACAACTTCTTAGATGGGAAAGTTATGGGTATGAGATCACCATCCACACATCAATCTACACATCAACACCCACATCCATCTTTTGACTGGGATTAACAATAAAACCAAGACATATCATGAATCTAAAGCTACCAGCTTTCTTATCTTTTATTCCCCCAAAAGAACAGTTATATTTGAATAGCCAAACTAGAGGAAAACATCACAGTGTCTCTTTCCCACTTAACTCTCATGGGAAGGAGCTTCTGCTTTAGATACACCCAAAATGAAAATAGATATATATAGCCGTTTTTTCAAGAAAACTGACCTCCATTTTCAGATGCTTTAGAGGCACTCAAAGGTCCTTGTGTGATCTCTCAAACACTTGTGCCTGAAGTTTAGCTACCAAAATCTCCACACCAGGAGGGGCTTAGTTGTCCTCTTGTGTAGGTGGTTCAATGAGTCTGATGGTTCGAGGAAGCATAAATTCAGCAAATATTGGATAGTGAGAGGATGGATAGTACCCATCAATGTTATCATTCACCACTTCACATAAAACAGGAATCAGGGATCTGCCTCTGAAAAGAACCCAATCTATATGTAGATCCTGAGTTTGGCGATCCCAGCAGAGGCAAAGTGCTCTGAATATCAACTTAAGGAATTCAACGGCTCCTTGCTTGTCACCTGTAGCATCAGATGGAAAATGAGTTATAGGCCATATGGTGGCATCTGATTCTCCCCACATTGAGAGAATTATAAGGATGAAAAATCAATACCTTTGAATCCATGGTAAGTGCGTATGAGTGAACCATTTTTTCTCACTCGAGCACTGGGCCATGCATCCCTCATATCACCTACAACGCCATGCTCCCTGTAAGCAAGAAGTTAGAAAAGCTCATAGTAACCTCTGTCAATCTTACAAGGAAAATCCCTGTAGAAAATAGTAGAGATATAATCCCTCTGATCTATAATCTAGTAAGCTGGCAAATGGTACTACAGGAGCAGACAAGAAAGCTGATTCAGAATAACTCCCACTACACATACCAAGGTTTGAACCAAATTCTATAATAGGCCAAAATGAATGACAATGACTTCCATTAATTTCTGGTGAAGTAGTTTTCCATGCATTACTACAACAATAATAGCATGCTATTACCACCATTAATCTAATGTCATAAATAAGGGCTGAAAAATTTTAAACAACTTGCAAGTTTCACATGTTCAGAGAACTATAAAATTGGCTGTTAGTTGAAAGGGAAAAGAAGGCTCTGTTGTCTCACAAGATTTGGGAAATAACTTCTGCAAGTTTCAGGAAGTCATTTTCCAGAATGTATGATGACTTTACATGCCTCAATCATTTCATACTATGAATTCTTTATGGCCTCATCCAACAGCATATACATGTGCCTTCATTGCTTTCAGTTTCCTTCAGAAAGACACAACCTAGATACATTCACTTTGAGAATAATATTGGTAAGGGAAACATAATCTTCTTGATGGGCTTTTACAAATTCGTTGGTGTGTGCTAAATATATCATCTTCAACAAGTCCAAGACTTAACCCGACTAATTCAAATTGACTGCACAGAATAGGGGAAACTTTTTCTATTAGTTCAACCCGTCATGAATTTCGAACTTCATGTTGCCAAGTATTAGAGTGCATTCAATTTGACAATTCCTACATCCCATCTGATTAAATAAACATATTAAACATGGTTGGGCAGCAAAACAATAGAGGTCACAACCATTCAGTTCTCCACTGAGTGAGGCTTGTAGTTTTCTTGTTCATTTGATGTCACAGGTAGCTTAATCTTAACCCACAAATTATCAAAATAAAGCAGGACTCAAGAGTGCTTACTTATTTAGAAGTTTCCGGAGCCTGTAATATGCCATTATATGTTAGGAAGCTTTTAAAAAAGCTGCTCTAAATTAAAAGAAATTTAGTGGCAGCACATAACTAGTGGAAAAGATCAGTAATTCAAGCAAGAGAAATAAGTTTCTTGCCACTGCAATTTCTTAAATAAATCTCAAGAAAACAAGTTGCAATCACCCATTCAAGAGAAAGAGGAGGTTTTCAATAAATGAGACCGTTCACTACAAAGATTATGGATCAAACTTAATGCAGCCTAAACAATGAACAAAAGATGACCTAGATAGTTTGCTTAGATCGAAAACAAAACAGGGAGAACAGAGAATATCAATGCCACGGATTAGGTAGCTATTAGATATGGTTATGGTAATTGGATGGCAATGTTACAGTAGTACTTAAAAAGGGACCAATGGGGCAGACAAATTTCCAGCAAATGTCCCAGAAACAAGCATCGATATTGTGAATGTAAGAGCGCTAGAAATCTTCTGGAAACATTTGCCACAACTAATTCTTAATGGTTTATATCCACTCATTTTTTTATTCTCCCAACTAAATAATTCCAACAAATAGCAGTCCCAAAAGACAAAGCAAGAAAAATCAATATTAGATTAAGTGTCTAGTGGAGTAAAGTGCATAAAACTTGACAAAGGCGGTAGAGAACAACTGAACATCCTTGTATCATACAGTACCTAGATCTTCCAAGAAGAAAACGCCCTGTAGTTGATTCCTTTGGTGTATTAAATCCTCCACAGTATACAACCGGCAAGCTAGGTGGTAAGGATGCAATATGCTGCCATGTGAGTAAAGCACTTCGTCTACGGGCACGAGGACTGAACTCATCCATGTTTGTATTTACAATCTGAAATGAAAAACCTGGTGGCTCGACTCCTTTTAATTGGAATGTGTGGAGATCATGTCAAAGAAACAAAGTATACAATATTCTTCCCTTTAAAAAAAAGAAAGAAAAGAAAAGAACAGAAAAAAGGAAATGTAATCTTCTATAGGCATAGTAAAAAAAGGATATCGCCCACGTTGCAATACATGGAACTACAGAACCCCATGATGTGCTTCCAGGAACTGAAGGTGACTCCGACAACCAAAATGTTCCACTTTCTAGCAGCTCTACCTTCAATTACCAAAGGAATATTCCAAAGGCAAGCTAATTTTTTAAATTTTCAAGACAAAACAAGATCATAAAAGCTATGCCAGGTTCAGAAAACAAACAGGATCGCATACCTTTTCTTTGTCATAGAAGATGGTGCAATGTTCATCTGAAGTGTCTTGGGATCCTTTTCTTGAAATTCCAACTTGATCATAACCTTAAGGATTTAAAAAGAAACCAGTTTTATTATTAGTTGCGCATCTTGATTTAGGATCACAAAAACATGCAAGTTAACATCTAACAAATCTTATATGGTGAAGTGCACTAAAGCTTAATTCTATGACACCATTTTACCATGTTAACATCAGCAGAGGATTAATACACGATCATATGATGATTGATGGAACCTATGGATAATTGATGGATTCCATTATCAACATGTGTTAAAGTATATGGTTGGATGCTTCTAGCAGTTTGATTTATCACATGTATTTCCTTGGGCATATGCATCACATGGCTTCCGGCCAAAGAGATACAAAAGCCCCATACACATTGGATTGTTTATTCCAGTATGTTTCTTATTAGACAAATATAGATATAATTGATCCAACTTAAATTCAATTTATTTACAGCCCTAGCTATTACCCAAGGGATAAAGCAAAAGGCTCAAAGCCTCAACAAATTTAGTCCGGAAAACATGGAACCTTTTCAGTTTAGATTGAAACCATTTGGTAAGCAACCCAAATCAAAACAATAATAGCACCAGGAATTTCAGAAGGCATCTGAGCACCACATGAAAGTGTAATAATGCAGCCGTTTCATTGAAATTTATGGGTCCATATTAGTAGCTGTAGCACTTTAAGAATTTAATTAAAGCAGCCCTCAACCACAAACTAAAGCAGAATATTTTCGTAATGATAGGCAGTTTTGTTCTCATCCCTTCCATCACAGATCACCCATATTTTAAAAGTTAATTACAGAAAGTCGTGCTTCCTGGCTCATCAATAACAATGTAGAAGGAAATGGTACCCAGATTATGGTGTTAAGTTTTCCTCTGTTTTAAAATAGGATAATTTAGGGTTTTTGATCAAGGAGGTCTAACTTCAGAGATGGGCAAAAAAAAAGCATCTTTTTCCATTCAGGAACCGAGAAATGAACCAATTTTACAAATAGATAGAAAAAATGGTCACAAAAGTTACCCGGCAAACCCTGCTGCAGAAATTCCAATTGCGTCTTTACACCTGAAAAGGAAAAAAAAAATGCAAGCAATGATTAAAAACCCAAGCAAAAAAGCTAAAACTTAACATCCAGATCACCAATTTCTAAAAAATAAGTAGAGTTAAAAATCCTTCCGAAAACCTCGTCCTACAACAAATCTATTAAATGATCAAACATTTGAAAACTAAAACTCAACTCAACTATATCCCTGAACAGATGAAAACCCATAAACTCAAATGCCCCTCGATAAAATCGATGAAACATTTTGGTACTTAAACTCAACTACATCATAAAACAATGAAAACCCATCTCCAAAACGCAAAACAAAACCGACCCAGATCGCCCATTTTCAGTAAAAGCACAAGCGCAAACAAGATCCACCAAAAAGAAGCATATCTGTAAACCTTGTTGGGTGCAGAGGATCATGGGTGAATAACTGGTGATAACGCTTATACACAAATCTCTCCTTTTCTCCCATGAATTTGGGCTGTCATCTGGTTGATCTTCATGAAGATTGAAGGTCATCACAGTCAAGGACACACTCATTTTTGCCTCCAAGTCTACCTCTGTCCTCCAGTTCCTTCTACATGATCGTATTGATCAAAAAAATAATTTCCAAGAAGAAAAGTAAGCTACTAGCTGCAGTTTTAGGGATTGTGATCTCAGGTGTGTAATGGTATCACGCAGAGAATGAATGTTGAATAGAGTAGGAATTGAAAGCTACAAGTGTGAACTTGGAGAGAGGAGAATCAATCCATGGCCCTTCAGACAAGTAGACAACTTCTGACTTTCAAAGTGGGTTTAACCTTACACGTGTGGACGTGCTACTCAACGTGACACACGTGCGAATACACCTGTTTCAGTGTTAAATGTTGCTTCTTGTGAATATTCATTCATTCTCTCAAATTGAACAATCAAATAGTGAAATAAAAATAAGAAAAGGTTAGGTGTAAATTAGGGACCTTTTTAGTAGTCTTTGATTCATTACACGGAACAAAAAAAGTATGGAATTAAGAATGATTTGAAATTTTATTGAATGAATTCTTACAATTATATACACACCTATAGTTTGTAGTGTTACATCGATATTCCGTTCAAAGGTTGTTTTCTAATATCATTAGTCATAAAATGATAAAAATTAGATCAATTCTCATATATTATCCATTCATGGATACCAAAAATTCAATGGAGTGTCACACTGTACATTTATAGTTGGCTTATTTGTTGATGCATGAACCCCTAAGGTTGCATCCTATGATGATCAAGTCCATTGACACTAGATAACGACTAGCCAACTTGCTTTTTGTCATTGAGTGCTTGCACAAATGTGTAATTAGAATGGACTTTTACTACACCTCTCCTATGGTTAACTTAGAATTCGGAAATAATAGATCTTAAAAGTCTTAGAGAAGGAGGAGAGGGAAGAGATGATAAGGGAATTAGGAGTGTAAGTGTGGATTGGATAAAGGGGAGTTTTAGGAACATACTCAACCTCTTTGAAGGTTGAGGTTAGCCTATATAGTTTTGTTTATTGCATTCTAATTAGGTGGGTGAAAGGGACAAACTTAACTTTTTCCTCATGAAGCAACTAACAGTTTGACAGGTGTCCTATCATGATAGGTGACACTTGGATTATTACAACAAGTTATTAATTGTTTAGATCTGTGTTAAGTGGTATTTAGCAGATTATAAGAAATATTCTTACCGATATGATACATTCTTAACCAAGCATTGATTTTGTTGTACTAAGTCATGGGTGGTTGTGTGGTTGTTGGGCATCCTCAATCCTCTGACCTAGTGGATTGAACGCTAATGTTACAAGCTTAGGAACTAATAACTTGGGCACATGTAGACGTCAATTGAAGGGCTTAAAGATATCTTTTAATGGAATAGAAAAGATTTGCTATTGATAGACAAGAGTGAAACACATTTAAAACATCCCATTTAAACCTTTTGGAATCAAACTATCCATTAAACACAAAGTCTCTAATAACTAGACATCTATGTAGTCATTCTTTTACAAGTCATTAAAGCATCTAATGCACGACAAGTAGTCATTATAGATTTAAAAACACTATGTGGACATTTTCCTGGATGGCTATATATTCAAGAAATAGCTAAAAGTCCATTTTTTAATTTCAACACGAGAGACAAGGAACATGAACATTATCTATATGATCTCACTTGAATTCCCTTTTGTATTTTAATGTTTCAAATATGCATATTAAGTACTTTAACGATCTTGAAGAGATTTGATGAAATTAGACGACTTTTAAAAGATTTTAATTGATATTTTGAGGTTTTTTTTTTTTTTTGAAGTGTAAAATATCTCAATAAATCACTAAGCCTTTTGAAGAGCCTTAAGAGTATATCTTGTAAACCGAAGTTTAAGATGATCTCCTAAGTTGGGTAAGGCTTTGTCATCATCATGTGGTACACCATCACTTGAACATTACTTCTTGGGTATAGAGGAGACGCTTGAACTTTATGGCATATGTTTTGGTATGATTTTTTTTATTCTATACACTAAGATAATAAAACCAATAGTGTCTTTAACCTTTATGTTAGAACATTATTTTTTAAAAATAGTTCTCGAAATTCCTTAAGAAAAAAAGTTCTTAAAAACATGAATAGCCACCTATTTTCTACTAGAACTTTTGAATTTTTGAATTTTTTTCACAATAGGCGTGTCATTAGTTACATAAATACAATGTGCCAAACAATGCCTAAAGTTGTAGAGAAGACATTATTACAAGGGCTTTGTAGAAAGATTCCAAAGACTCTATACCTATTGAGTAACAACATTTTCAGTAAGTAATTTTTGGATTAATATTTGATAAGTGCTTTTTACAAAAATCATTTTTTATTATAAAACAAATTATCAAAACCCCCTTTTGAATTATATTTTTATAGCTACAAACAAAAATATCATTGGGACATTATCACCACCAGCCCACCCTATTCCGTAATTTTCCCAAGAAAAAAAATGACTAAGGTTTGTAAATGTTAGCATAGAATAAGTTGTTTTCAGTAGCATATAGAGAAATCCACAGGGAAATATCAACAGAAATTCCAAAAAAAATTCTTCACTTAAAAGAGAAAAGGCAGTAAATATAAATAGATATATAGTTTTCTGTAAAAGACAGAGGATGATCAATGGTTCAGCTCATCACTTTCCATTCTCTTTTCCAACATATTTTATTGCAGGGTCAGCACCAACCCAATTGAGAATTTTCAACAGCAAATTCCAGCCAGACTAAGAAGAGTTCTTCAGAACCCATTCCACCAGAGTTGAAATGCCAAATCCTGTTGCAGCCCGCTTCTTATCGTTCCAAACTGGACCGGCCATGTCGATATGCATCCACTGAACCTTCTCATCCACAAACTGAAGCAACCACATAGATGATTTCATTATTCCCAAACAATAAACAAAGAAAGCTCACAAATAATCCTACAGTTTTTTCAGTTCATTTTTTGAACAGTTAAAATGAATACCGATGGCCTTGTGCTCCTCCTGTGTCATCTATGATCATGACCCAAGTCGATGAGTTGCAACAGAGGCAGAGATTAGCATGTGTGCATCCCCTTCTATTATACCCTTGACTCCCCAACTCTCTACCCGCCCAAACCGAGAAAGAGATCATTCTCATTAAAAGATGAAGAACAATTCTTGGACAGAAGCACTAAAATACCCTCTTTGTCAATTAGAGCCAAGGGCGGCAAACAAAAATCATTAACTCAATTCACTAGCATAAATTATTAGATATTTCCAATATCGACCATTATAAATACACAAAGGTAAATAAAATCACATCCGTACAAAATGAGATGTTATTTAGTGCATATGAAAATCAATCAAGGCTCGGGAACCACAAATTTCACACATTCCTCCCAACTGGCCGAGGATAGAGCCCCACTTTATTATCTGTCCTAGTTGACCCACCAAAATGTCCCAAATGCATGTCTTAACATGGTCTCAGACATCACCTACCCACCCACTAAATTTGCTAACCCATTTCCAAAGGCTCGCTCCCGGAAATAGGCAACATAAGTTCAATTATGAATTTTCTTGATGCCAAACCATATTCACTGCCAATTGTGGGCCAGTGGAAATCATACACAAACTCCATGTAAGAAGGGAAAACATTTAAAACAATAAGAGAGAATGATCAGATCCGCTTACCTGTTTCAAGAACAGAGCTGCAGTGATAGCACCACCTGGACGGCCACCAGTGTTGACCATATCAGCTACTCCTGATTTCATGGACTCCCAATAACTCTCCTCCATAGGCATTCTCCAAAGTTTCTCCCCACTTGCTTCTGAAGCTGCTAGTACCTCTTTAGCAAGGTCATCACTGGGCGTAAAGACACCTGTTCAAGGTGAAAAAGATTTCCCATCAAGAAATAAAATAAAAATAAGTATGCACTGTTCGGTCTTTCTATTGAAGAGTGTGAATGAAGAAACTACCAAGCTACCAATATTTTGAACAAATTCTCCAAGTACTTAAGTATTCCAATCTAAGACCAGATCTTACAGGGAGAATGTAATTCAATCTTATCATGTAAAAATTCAATAAGTTGCAAGTAATTCATGAAAACAAGGATAGGCCCCATCTATTCTGTATAACTACATAATGGTATCATTTGCCATTTTTTCCATGATGTGCATCATTTCACCCCTACTCAAATCCGTCCTTGAATTCTTCCTATTGCAGGAATTCCTTTGGCCTCAAGATTAAAATGTCTCTGAAACACAAAGCAATTCAAAAAGGTTTTCTACCACCAAATTTGTCACCATGATTATGTACATACCTGCAATTGAGGGCCCAAGAGCAACTACACAGGCCCCAGTTAATGTTGCTAGATCAACAATCTGCAAAACAATTTAACATGTTAGTCTCTAAAGGAGCAAACTATTCTAAGAACTAAAAAGAGGACCGTGGATGTTGAAATACACAAATTTTAGGATTGGCATGTACAAACTTTCCATGTGTATCTGGATAGCCAAGGTATGAGTGAAGATACGAACTGATATTCAGAACACTAGCATTTCAACCAAAAGTATGAATTCACATAAAAACCAGCTCGTCCAAGGCTTAGTCCCAGTCTACATCAAATTTTCACTTTCATCTCCAATAGGGAAAAACTGGTGAGATGCTTCAACAGCAGAACCAGCCAAATCAGCAAGCTCTGTCACAGTTCCTCACAATCAGCTTTCTTTATGGTTGTTGATTATTTTTACAACCAACTCAACCTGAAGTCATCCCTTATAAATGGATAGCAATTTTCCAGGAGGGCAATCATTTGCGGAACCTCATCCAAGCACCATTGATTGGTGAGCAAGCATACCTTATTGGTAATGTGGTTTAAAATTGCCTAGATGCTAATCTGCTCTTGCTTGTTTCCAGATGCTATGACTTCAGAAAACACGAAAGTTTGTTTTGTTGCCTTTTTTTTCCATTTATTTTTTCCCTCTTTCATAAAAACACATTTTACATCATTTCCAGGAAAATGTCAATTACTTAGGATTTTAAATAAGCCATGATTTTCTCCATCAACTTTATTAAATAACAAAAAGAAGATAATTGATTTTTTAATATTCCTACAGGTACCAAGTGAAAGTATACCAAACACCCTTGTAAATTAAAAAGGCTTTTTCCATAAAGAGTCTAGTACTTAGTTGATCAATGAAAAACGAAACAAAATTCAATTTCTCTGAGAAAAAAAAAATCTACAGGAATAGTAGCTCTTTTAAGGTGGTACCTTCTCTACACCTTGGTTACAAGCATATACCAAAGCATCTGCAAGTGTGAGTCTGCCCTCTGCATCTGTGTTATTGACCTGCAGTAGAGATGGGAGACAACAACACATTAGGAATTCATAAATAAACATAAAACATATGCAATCAATCAGTTTCTCCATGGACTTAACAAAATGGACTATACTATTCCCCCCAAAATATGAGATTTTTAACAACATTAATTGCACGATACTTTGTATCCAAAAACCTAGATGGTGATGATGAGTATAATTAAGTTAAAACTGCAATGTTTTCCGTTCTCTTTTTTGGTGAGGCACTAACAAATGGAAGGAAACAACATCAGATAGAGAACTTTTACAACCATTTATGCACCTCCAACCAAAAATTAGAAAGGTATGTAACATCAAGAAGAAAATTGGAATGTGCATCCATTCTTGACACCTATCAAGTAATAAAGACCTTCCAACAAAACCTCTCCTAAGTTGAATAGTTGTAATTTTCCTGCAAAACAAAGAAAGCACCTCAATTGTCTTTCCATTTGAAGCTGTGACAACGTCTCCAGGCCTCATGCCTGTTCCGCTTATCATATTCTCACAAGCTGCAACAATGAAATGCACCTGCAAATACAAGACCCTTAATAAGTCATAAGTGTATGCTAGATTCAATTGCTGGAGAATTGAAAATAGAACATACAAATGGATTAGTTAAGAAATTGTTCCATGCAAGTTAAAACAAACAAACAATGATAACAACAACAACAACAACAAATGGCTTACCTCCACTCCAGAAGGTTTAATTTGACCAATGGCTTTTGCTGCACCTAGAACCGCAGCTGAACCCCCCATATCAAACTTCATGAGCTCAATAGAACAGCCAGGTCCAGTCTTGATGTTGTAGCCACCACTAAAACCGTAAAAGATAAATGTTTAAGAACACGTGTAGATGGAGAATCAAATGCACATAATAACATAGATTATTATACTGGCCACTTTTTGAAAACAAATATCATCATTTGCACTGCCATTGCAACAAGTAACAGAAAAAAGCAATTACACTTGAAAAAGAAGACAAAATACCGCCCAATGCCCATAGGAATGAAAGAGACTCATATCAAGGACAACGCGTGATCACTAGTCAGCAGGCCATCATTAAACATATCTTATGACAAAAACATAATTCAGTAACTGAAAATATTCTTTAGCCTTTGCAACACCTTGAACTTGCCAAAAACAATAGCCAATCCGAAATAAAACACTTGTTTCTCTCTATGTCAAATAACTGAACCAGAAAAAAAAACTCTCATTTTCTGAAAATACACGATCACCTGTCAAAAGTCAATCCTTTACCAACCAATCCCAGTTTGGCCTTGACAGGTCCAGTTAGAGGCTTGTAACACAAGTGGATGAAATGAGGGGGATTTGCAGAAGCAGCAGCAACTCCAAGATAGGAACCCATTTTCAGTTCCTTGCATTGCTCTGCATCCAAAATTTTTGCTGAAAGGACATCGCTGTATGCGGATGCAATTTTTGAAGCCTCTTCTGCTAATACCCCTGAGGTATAACATAAATGACAATTAACAGTTAGAATTCTAGAATTGACAGACAGGAACAGACAAAAAGGCAAAAAAGATCATATTATTGCAATAGACAAAAAAAGGACTAAATTATGTATCATGGAAAAATCTGAAACGCGCATCACATGCTCAATATAAACAGATAATGAATATCATAAATGAAAACACACGTAAAAAAACCAATAATAACATAATCTAAGCTCATACGGACCAGGGGTAAGCACATTGGCAGGTGCATTTACAAGTTCTTTTCCAAAAATTACCCCAGAACAGACATCTTCTGCATACTTGAGCTTCTTCTGTACATCAGGTCCAGTTCCAAGGCCAATGATATCCACAGATTTAAGAGCTGGCTTCTTTGACTCTGACTTAAACCTATTATCCTCATGAATGCCCAGCACAGCCCCTATCAAAATTTAAGGGATCAGACATTTATCACAAATAAACACTGATCATATCAGTTTTGAAACCAATAAATCATAAAACAAGTACCAGAAGCTATGGCAGAAGCGGTATAAATCTTTGATTCAGCAGAAAGCCCCTCAGAAGAAGCAAGCACAATGGCAACATCACTTGCTTGAGCCGCCTTGGCTGCCACTGCAACAGTCTCGCCAAGACTCCGATAAGCTGCTGGGGGTGAACATGGCGTCAACTGTCCGAGCCCAATCAAGCCAACCCTTTTCGAGCCAAGACCAGGGAGCCTAAGAATTGTTGACTGTCCAGATTTTCCTGTGAAATCTTCCTCGGAGGATGCTTCAGCTAAAAGACCACCCAACTGAGAATCTAGCTTCTTCAAAATTGGGTTCTCAAACTTCAAGTTCTCATCTTTAGCCATGTCTTTCTCCGTAACACCCACTGCAAGAATGTCTCCTTTCCATTCCACCAAATCGATCTCTTTGGCGGTGAAAGAGATCTTTTGGGATTTTAAAAGCACAAAACATCATTTATTAACTCAAGGATATAAGATCAAACCCAGAAGTATAAGTCACCTAATAAAAGAATCAGCCCATGACAATCACAAATGATACATTAATGAAATCAATACAGAGATCAGTACTCTAAGAAAGAAGCAAAACCCATAATAATTATTAAAAAATATATATATCATTTATAGATTCTAGCGAGAATAATTAATCAACCAGATGAAAATTCATGATCTTCATGACACAAAATTATAAAAAAAAAAAAAAAAAACGGTGGGATACCCCAGTACAACCACAGAAAAATCAAATATTTATTTATTTTAGCCCATGGTAATAACCAATCAATCATAAAAATTCCTAGGCAAGGACCAAAAAAAAAATCCTTAATTTCACATAAAGGACTTAAAAAAATTGCATTCATACAAAATAATAAAAACCCATAAACAAAAATCAATCTCCAGTAGACCCTTCTTCCAATGTTGATTAATCAATCAATCAAACATAAAAGTAATGGATTTCTTCCCAATTTATAAAAATAAAATAAAAGAGAGAGAGAGAGAGAGAGAAAAGTGATTTAAGATACTGGGAAGAAAACTCGTTGATTATAAACATATTCTAGCCCAACACAATCCCCCTGATGAATCAAACTACTTAAAAAAAAAACACAAATGGGTTAATTTATACAGACAGTAGTATTGATGGATCTTAATCCAAAATAATCATCCAAACCAGGAAATATAAAACTTGACAGTATAAGTACACAAAACGTTTAACATAGAGATAGAAAGAGGGAAGAAGAGAGAGAAACCTTAGGGGGTTCGACATTGGAAGGGTGAGTGAGGCCGAGAGTGGCCCGGGCGAGAGTGTGAGCCATGAGCTTCCCTCTGCGAAAACACAGGGGCTTGACTGCAACGGAAAATGGAAGGGAAGGGGAAGAGCGGAGTCTGGTGAAAATGAGAGAGGAACAAGAAGAAGAGGATGCAGAAGCGAAGAGTGAAGAGACCAAGGAAAGAACAACGG
The DNA here is from genome assembly GCF_004353265.1 of Vitis riparia. Classification (NCBI taxonomy): domain Eukaryota; kingdom Viridiplantae; phylum Streptophyta; class Magnoliopsida; order Vitales; family Vitaceae; genus Vitis; species Vitis riparia. Next base: position 11,483,866 of record NC_048441.1, read on the forward strand.
GGGATGCGGTAGCGGCCATTCTACGGTGTGGGCTTCTCTATCAATTTATAGTGGAACTGCAAAGCACCCTCTCCGTGTCAAACTGACACTACTTTCTGAGTCATCCATCTTGATGGTTGTGTCATTTATATCCTTTTTCTTTATTTTTAAGGTTTTCGTAGAGCATTTGTTCCTCTTACCTCTTGCCTTGGTGCATTGTTGTGGCAACATTTTTGGTATACGGGAATGAAGAATAACAATCGAAAATTCTTTTTCTTTTTCATTTATTCTGGATAAGAGAATGAGAATAAAATAAAAAATGATTTTAAAATTCTCATATTTGGATAAGAAAATGAGAATAAAATATAAAAATAATTTTTTTTGAAAAATGAAACCTCCATGATTTTGATTTATCTCTAATAAAAAGTATTTTAATTTTGTTGATATAAATTATTTTTAAAATCATTTTTCAAAAAATGAAAAACCAAAAACTTATTTGGATAAGTTTTTTTAAACTAATTATTCATTTTGATTTTGTAAAAAATTGTAATTATTGACTAATTTTAATTCAAGTTTTATTAAAATTACAAATCTTCTTTTAATTATAAAAAAATTTAAAAAAAAAATCATTTTTAATAAAAAATATGCATAATAATATTGTAATAAAATCACAAACTATATTTTTTTTTATATTATAAAAATATGAATATTAACACCCTTTCAAAAGAATAATTGATTTATTTGTTAAAATTAGATAATAATAATTTAAAAATAATAATTGGTAATGTTATTTCATTTTAAATGAATTTTAAAAAAAAAAGTTTATTTTTTTAAGGTATAAATTAACCAAGTCTTTTTTACATTCATACATTGTGAATAGAATATTCTTAAATTTTTTATTTAATATGTAATTAATTAATAAATTTTTTTGAATTTTAAATTATTTTTAAAAATTAGAACATTTAAGATATTAATTATGTCTAACTTAATTACTTTTAATTTTTTTTCTTATTTCTCTATGTTTTTCATTTACTTTTATAAACTAACGAAATCAACTTTTACTTATTCTCTAAAATAATTCTCCTTTGTTTTTAAAAACCATTTATATAGAATAAAAACCAAATAGACCATATAAGTTTTAAAAAAATATTTTTTATTTTTAAAAACAAAACATTGTTTTTAAATCACACATTAAGAAAAACTTTCTAAGATGTTTTTATAAATACAAGAAAAACTTTCTAAGATGTTTTTATAAATACAAGTAAAAATTTATTTTAAATTATATGTAGGGATATTTTTATTAATTTATTTCTTTTTCCATTCCAATTTCCATTATTACCTAAAATTGAAATTGAAATAAATAATGATTCTAGTCTCAATCATAAGTATATCCAAACATAAAAACCGGAAACATCAAATTTATTTTTATTCTTAAAAATAAAAACAAAATATTTATTTTCATTCCTTCTTCCCAATATCAAACATAGGATCAGGAATGTAATCAATTAAATCACATCACATTATTTTATTTTTTATATCGGACAAGACTAGCATTCTATTATACTTTATCTCATTACTCGTAACTTCACCAAATGATTTGGATTTTTTCATATATTTTCAACTATAAAGATTGGAAGTTCCATGAATACCCCTTTGATGTATTGAAAATTTTCATATTATGTTATATTTACTATTGTTAAAATATTGGAAAATAATGTCAAAAAGTGAAAGGAATAGTGTTACTCTTATTCCTAAGTCTAATATTTATTGATCATTTTTATCATATTTTATTACCATTTTTTATATCAATAAATTACAAAAAAATGTGAAAAGAACAGTGTTACTCTCATTCCTAAGTTTATTTGTATAAAGTAATATTGTTACCTTCTTTAATCAATTTTTTTTTAAATTAATAACAGTATTTGAAAATAGATTGATTTTTTATTTTCTTTAATATTTTTCAAATGCGAAGAAATGATAAAAGATATATAGCATTTTTTTTATAAAGAATTATCGTATTATTTTTTAAAAGTATTAATTTCATCCACTTTCCTCGTATTTAGGTTAAATTCGCTTAATTATCATTAATTTAAAATTTTGATAAAAATATATTTAAAAAAAATTCAATTAATGATAATTAAATATATTTAACCATAAGGAAAAATAAGTGAAATTAACCACTATTTAATTTATTTTCCTTTTAATCTCATTGACTAAAAACTTAAATATTTTGAAATTGTGTGATAAGTTGATTTTGAGTACATTTTTTGAATACTCTCTAATTCCATCCATTTTTTAAAATTCAAATAAATCAAATTATTTATCCCAAAAAAATTATTTATATCTATATTTAACTACCAACTATAAAATATAGAAATATTTATATAAGACAATCGACACATTTCAAAAAACAATATCCTAAGTTTAAATTTATTTTTTATTTTTCTTTCACTTTTTTATTTTTATTTTTTCTATTTATTTTCTTTTCATCAAAATTTACCAGAATCAAATTTAAGATAAAAAGACTCTTTCCAAAAATACTTATTTAAAAATCACATAACAAAGTTTTATTTTAAAAATAAAATATCAATGCCAATTTCATTAAAAAATCATCATAGTGAATAGTGATCATTTAGGAAGAAAATCATATTCTTTTTTTTTTTCTTTTTTTTTTGGGGAGTACAAATGATGTTGGAAATGGATGTGATCCTTCTAGAGTCTTGTGGGTTCTGACGCCAAAAAGCAATGCTTTTTGGCACATTGATTAAGAAAGGCAATGAACCCAACCCTTATGCAGGCCTCCACCTTTCACTCCAGCTGTATTGTTATAATTATAATCCAAATTTACTCACTTGGCCTTGAAGTTCGACAATCCAACCAATATTTTATTGGGGTATTTAAAATAATATAGCTATTAAAAATTTGACTTTTATAGATAAAATTATTTGCAATAAATACATTTGAAGGATAAACTCTAAGGGACAACTATGTTAAAGGCGTAGTTGGGGTGATAATTGCCTTGAAAGACTATAAACTTTAGATTATTGGTGGCACAAATATGAAATGAGATGGATAAAAATGCCTTTATTAAGTGCGCCATCAAATCTACTCAAGTTTTACTTTTCTATTTGCATTGCTCTCTCTCATTTTTTCTAGAGAAAATAAAGAAAAGAAAAAGAAGAAACAATGTCTATTACTATTTTATTTCACTTTGTCTCTATCCTTTTTCTTTTTCTCTATGCAAAAATATAGAATAAAGTGGGGTGAGACAAAGAACAATGTTAGGGTATTTTATTTAGTTGACCATTTTGTTCCTCTCTTACTAATTGGACAACTTATTTTCTCGGGTTTTATTGGTTTCAAGGTAACTTCGAATTTCATCAAATTTGGATTGGGGTTCTTGGACTTGTAGAATTTAAGGTAAATATGCATTTATGGTTGGTAAAGCTTTTGGATTGGCTAATATAAAAAATTATGAAGACAATACTTTCTATTTCCTAATTTGATTTCTACTAAATTTTTAATTCCAAAAATTGTTTTTGATAAGTTTTAAAATTATGTTTATATCTAAATTTGTATTTGATTCTAAAAAGAATTTTTAGAACATTTTAGAATTAGGAAATTCTCCATAATTTTTAAAAAAGTTTTATAAATGTAAATATAAATATAGATATTCTATTTAAAATATGTTTGGATTTTTATGAACCTGTAGAGAGTATAGTCATTTTCATCCTCCAACTCTCAAACTTTCAAGATATTTCTTGAGAGTAACTTTCGACTACAACAAAAGTCAGAAATATCATCATGAAACTTCGATAAGAGTTTTGAGGGATCTATTGAGGAGCATAGGGAGTGTTATATTATGGATGTGGAAAAGAAGTGTAAGTGTTGATGGTATAAGACATTAGGGAGTAGGTGCACTCCATAAGGTAAAATTGTGTACCATTTTCTCATATTTAGTGGTCAAGAGACCACCAGTGGTTTTTTACACCTAATAGGTTGTTGGGTGGTTTTTTCACGTTATATCATGTGTTCATTTATGTGATTGACTTTATACATAAATATGAGATTTTTAGTCACTCTAAAAAATTAATATAAAGGGATAAACCAAAAATAAGTAAAAAAAAAAAATATTAATTTGGGGATCAATTCAAAGACTACACCTTCTATGTAATTCCATTATATCAAGAATAAAAATAAAATTTTCTTTTAATTGGTATTAGAGTAGGAAAAAAATTATTTTTATTGATTCATGTTAGTCTTGATAGATGGAATTGCAAAGAGTTAGGACTTTTATAAATTGTCCATCATTCTTTTATGGGAGTAATTACCCCTATTATAAAGTTCGAATATATATATATATATATATTTAAATGCAAGGTGAAAGAATTTGGAATATAGTGGAATGTTGGTGGTTGCCCTCCAATCTCAATGGGCAAGAGTGGTAGTCCAAGCAAGAGTGAAATAGATTGGACAATGAAGGGCGTGGGACAAATGCTAAAGCCTTTTACCCTATTTTTAATGGGGTTAGTGCTGACAAGTTTTGTAGGATTGCCACATGTAAATACACTAAAGAGACTTGGGACATTCTTGCAATAGCACATTAGATCTCAATGATATTGTTAATTCTTGTTTCAATGTAGGAGAAACAATCCTTGAGTATAAAGTGATAAAAAAAAAAGATTGAGATCTCTCCTTGGGAGATTTAAACCTAAAGTAACCATTATAGAGGAAAGTAAAAATGCGGACTTAATGAGTGTAAATGAACTTTTGGGTTATCTTTAAACCTATGAGATGACTCTATCTTCCTTTAAAAAACCTAAACTAATAGTTCTAAAAGCCTCTTCAAAAGTACAAGTCGAGTCTAAAGATGAGAGTGAGCAAAATAAGGAAAAAGATCCATTAAAATCATCACAAGTTGAGTGTTTCAATTATAGAGGGAAATGATACTCTACTTCAAATTGCCTTACACCTAAAAAGAATAAGAAAGTTATGAAAATAGCTTAGAGTTACTATAACTTCAGTGATAATAATTCTATTGATTCAATTGAAAGTGAAAATAACAAAAATTTTATTGTCTTCACTACCTTTCTTCTCTCACCTTCTAAAATTTAAAGTCTCATTGAATCAAGTAATGAGGAACCAAAAGAGTTTGACACTCTTCAAGAGGCAATAATGCCTTGTATCATAAGAGTTATGAGTTAAATGTTGAGAAAGTGAAATTAAAGAAAACCTTGAAAAGAACACTCATTGAATGTCTTGATTACGAGAAAAATGATCTGAAAGAAAAATTAGATTTTTATGGTTCTTAGAAAATTGATATAGATAGAAAGATTAAAGAACTTAAAGTTGAAAAAGAAAATCTAATTGAAAAGATTAAGTTTCTTGAATTTGAATACCATGATGTGGTGATAAAAAAACAATTCCTTACTTTAAAGCTAGGTCAACTTAAAAAGAACTTAGAGAGTCAAAATGAAGTATTTCATCCTAACTCTAAAATTTTGAATGAAATGATTATGAAATGGAAAGCCCATGGGGATAAGAGAAGTTTAAGTTATTTAAGTAAGTCAAAAACTCTCATGAGTGAAAATATTACTTTTGCAAAACTTAGTGAAAACTCCTCTTTTAGGGAATTATCCTTAAAGCAAGCCCCTAAATGCACCACTTGTTATAAATTTAGGTATGTGGCTAGTAAGTGTTTTAGTAAATTCTTTGAAAAATATCAATCTCATGTTAATAGGCTAGTGAGCGAGTCCAATTACCTTAAAAATCAAATTTTGAATATCAAGAAAGGTAGTAGATCTCATATTAAGCTTAAGAAAAAGTCCAATTAGTTATCCCTAAAATTAGGCAAATTTGGATTAAGAAAAAAGATCTAGTTACATTTCAAGGTAAAAGCCTAGTAAGTTCAAAAGTTTTCTCCTTTAGATTCCCTTGAGTTTATCACTTAGGAAATCTTTCAGAGTTTCCTCCTCTAATTAGCATATTTTGTTCTATAGTCTAGGGTAAAGTCTTAGTGTTTTATTCTTTATTCCTAATGCTATGTCTTTTTAGAAGTCCTTGAATTTTTATTTTTTTTCTTTTTATTTAGGATTTATTTGTTGTTTAGTTTTTTTTTTTATCTAGGTTTAAAATTTAGGGGGAACTATTTTTTCTTAAGTCTAGGATTTCATATTTAGAGGGAGTTAGTTACTCTATAAAGTATGTTTTGTATTCTATATCAAAGTTGTATTTTTCTCTAGATTTTAGGGCCTTATGTTTAGAAGGAGAAATATTTTTAGGGTTTCTCAAACTTAATTCATGCCCCTTAAAAATCAATATACTCTTTTAATTATCTTTTTCTTAAAAAAATTTGGAGTTTTATGAAATTTAGAGAAGATGGACATGAATTTATTATTCTTTGTTGTGATTGAAAACATTTTAATTGATCTATAAAACGATCTTGATAAGTAAAAGATTTTTTTTTTTTTTAATCCTTCATGATGTGGATTTGATATTTCTAAAAATTCTAAAGTGATATGAATTTGTTTCTTCCCCTTTTTCAAAGGAAATCAAATTGAGTTATTTCTTCTTATTGGGTTTAATACACATTACCCCCTTAATCTATCGTGTGTTTTGCACATTACCCTCTTAAGTTTAAAAACAAACACATTGCCTTCCAAGCTTCTTAAATATCAACCCTTTTTTGTTGGGACAATGTTAGCTTTAATGGACAAAAATGTCACATGTTGTGCACATGACTGAATTAGTAAGGGTAGATTTGTCATTTCAATCACCCCGAAAATCCCAAAATAGCTATTTCTCTTAATCTTCATCATGGTTTTAAAAATTGGACCGAACCGGCCTATTCGACCGCTGATCGGTCACAGTTCCAATCCGGTCCAGTCAATTCGCCCGGAAAGAGGTTGAACCGACGGTCCGACTAGCAAATCGGACAAACCAACAAGTTCCCTTCGATTTGGATAGTTCCATTTTTTTCAGTGCCAAAACAACTTCGTTTCTCCCATCTTCAACCTTCAACCCACCTCTCACAGCATGAAGCCATCATCACACCCCTTTTTGCCCCGACATCGGTTGTGAGCCTTTCCCGCCGCGACACCAACTCCCCCCACCCCGACGGCACAAACTGGAAACTCCCCCCACAGCTAATAATTGCAAATCCCCATTCTCTCGCTGCAACCACCCTTTGTGTAAGGCCTCCCCGAGGCCCTGACACCAGCAATGAGCCTTCCCCACTGTGACACCAGCTCCTCCCCGATAGCATCGGCTGGAAGCTCCCCTCGAGGCTTGCAACTATAAATCCCCCTTCTCCTACCGCGACTACCCCCTATGTAAGGCCCCCACCCACCCCCTCTCCTATGTAAACCCCCATTTTCCTAATCCTTTTTGCCAACCCACTATAAATTTCCCTCGTGTAAGCCCCACTCCGAGTAGTGGCAGTAGCTGGAAGGTTAATTTTTATTTATTTATTATTTTTTTTTATGTTTTATATTTAATGTGTTATTTTTTTATTGTAATTTTGATTTATTTCTAATTTGAAACTAGTTTTCTGATTTTCAAATAAAATTTTAATTTTTAAATAATATATAAATTTTTATTTTTATTTTTATAATTATTTTAAATATTAATATTTTATAAATTATATATTTAATTATTTATGACGTCATCGGTTCAACCACCAGTCCAACTAGTGAACCATGAATTGGTAACTTTTCCAATTCATTGACTGGTCCGGTTTTGAAAACATTGGTCTTCATCTTTGTTTTTCTTCCAAAGTTGAACTAAAAACCCCAAACAGCTCTCCTTCAGTCTTCGTCTCCATTTTTCGTCTGTAACCTTAACCCTTTAAGCCCCAAACAACTTTCCCTTAGTCTTCTTCTTTGTTCTTCATTTGCAACCCTAACCCTCCAAGCCTTAAATAATTCTCCCTCAATCTTTGTCTTCGTTATTTATCTGTAACCCTAACCCTCCAAGACCTAAAAAATTTGAAGCCCTAGATCCGGAAAGTGGAGCTTTGTAAAGAAACGTAGTTGGAAAAGCAATGGAACCCTAATCTTAACCCTAAACACCTCAAAATTTACCAGTTATCAAAATGAACCCTAACCCTAAACACCTAAACAATAAAAACTTGTTCTCTTTGCTTGTATTTTCTTAGCTATAAAAAGAAAAATTGAAGTAAAACATTGCAAGAAAAAAGAGATTTATTGTTAAAATCCATTTCAATTGAATTCACAGCTCTTCGATGTTTGCGTTAGGTATTTGGGGCTTTTAGGTTGGCTTTGGAGGAAGAATGAAGACAAAGACTGATAGAGCGAACTGTTTGGGGATTTTCAAGTGATTGAAATGACAAATCTACCCTTACTAATTCAGTCATGTGCAAAACACGTGACATTTCTTTCCACTGAAGTTAACATCGTCCAACAAAAAAGGCATGGTGCTGGTATTTAAGAAGTTTAGAGGGCAATACATTCGATTTTAAACTTAATAGGGTAATGTACAAAACACGTGATAGGCCGAGGAAATAAAGTGTATTAAACCCTTCTTCTTATTAATCTATGAATCTGTTGAATCATCCTTAAGTGCATAAAATAAAATATTTAAATTTTCATAAAGTAAAAAAAAAAAAAACTACTTTAGATAAATTCAAAATTTAATATATTTAATTCAAGAGTAAAAGTCATCACTTGCAAAAGTATGAAAAATCCACAAAGTGGAATGTGCAATTATTCTAGAATTGTGCCACACACAAAAAAGAATTAAAATTTGATAAATTCAAATTTTATGGGGAATTATAAAGTCACGTGATATGTATGAATATCTATATGGAATAAATTAAGTCGTATTAAATATAAATCTGATTGGATTACTTTTAAGCTTTAAATTAATCAATTGAATTGATAAAAGAAGATGGAATGAGAATCTCGGGTCGTTAACTATTCTGTATCTTGGAATTGAAGTTTCTCTTTATTCACTCGTGTTTTATTCTATTCAATCTTGAAAATCTTTTGAATTCTAGAAATTCAATTATTTTGGTTTTCTTTCTTCACTCATGTTTTCATGCTCTATCACATCCAAATTACTTAATTTCTGGCTAACTTTCTACAAATTATAGTTCTAAGAGTGTTTAGGTATTCCAGGAAGTATTAAAAGTGTGCAATCTTAATTTTTGGGATTTTGGAGTTTGATTTTCCTTGTAAAGGTAGAATATATATTAGGAAGTGGAGTCAAATAAGATTTAGAGTTTCATAGAGTTACAATTTCCTTATAGTTCGTTGTTATTTGAATTATCTTTTAGAACTTTGTTTTCTCTCTATTGGATTAAAGTTGGATATTTGATAGTTTATTCCTCTGTGATTATTTTGTCATATTCTTAAATTTCTTATATTTGTCATTTTTGTGACAAAAAAAGGAGTGAAAAAAGATTCATTAAGTTAATTGATTATATTTTTTTTCTATTTTTGTCACACTATACTTTTCACAGGTTTATTATTGAAGTGTATGCAGATTACAGGAAATTGACATCACTACTTAAGAAATGGTTTAGACTAAGATTAAGATTGAGTTCAATGAGGTTTTATGAGAGTTATGAGGGACCTCATTGTATCTTTGTATTTTGTCATAAAATTGACAAAGGGGAAGATTGTTAGGACGTTTTATTTAGTTGACCATTTTGTTCATTTCTTATTAATCAAATGCAATTTACTTCCCTAAGGAGTAAGTGCATTCGATCAAGTAAAATTATGTACCATTTTCTCATATTCAATGGATTATTTAGCTGTCAAGAGACTACTTATGGTTTTTTACACCTAGTAGATTGTTAGGTGGTTTTTTACATTTGGTAGATTGTTAGGTGGTTTTTTCACGTTATATCCTATGTTCATTTGTGTGATTGATTTTATTTATATTTGTATGAGATTTTTGCTCTCTTTAAATAATTAATACAAAGAGACAAACCTATAATAAAAATTAATTTGCGTATCAATTCAAAGACTACACCTTCTAAGTAGTTCCATTATATTGATACTAGAAATAAAACTTTTTTTTTCAAATACCAAATAAAGAAAGAAAGGTCATTACTTTGTGAAGCTTGGAAGAGGGATACGGGGATGGTGGCCATCGATTCCGACCTTGGATGTGAGAGGGGTTGAGAGTCATACTAGTGTCATTTTTGGTAAAGGTGGTGAAGTTAAGTTCATCGATTTGTTGATAAAGGTGGAGGTGTTAAGTTCATTGGTTTGTTGGGTTAATATACTTGTGCACATATCCAAGAGTACGAAAGTACATTTTAATCAATTATATAAGATAATTGCATTAACTGCACAATGCTAATGAACTAATTGTACAAAAGTGTACAAAGCCATATTAAAAGAATTTAAGTGTTTATCTACAACTTGTTTAATTATTTTCCTTGTCCACAACCACTCGCTTCCAACAAACACATTTAATACATCATACCATCATTTCATGCGCTTTTGTGCATTCATGCATTAGAGTTATGAATGTGTGAGATTTCCTTTTTAGAAGCAACCAATTTATAGATTCCTTCTATTAAACCATCAAAAACATTATTAACATACTTGTACACATGCCCAATACTATGATTGTTGATTTTGAACAACATACAAGAAAGTTGCATTGCTGGTATAAGGTCAATGAGCTAACTGTACAAGTGCCTACAAGTCAACCCATTCTCATGTTTCTTAACAATTTACTTTCTTATTTCCCCCACCAAAACATTTTGAAATGTTTTAATAAATGATAATAAAAAAAACAAGTGTTAAATTTTGTTCTCAAATTTAAAAAAAAAAATGATAAATATAAAAAATAGATTGTTATCTTTTAAGATAAAATTAAAAATGGAAGAAAAAAAATGATAAATTTAATTTTTTATTTTTAAGTTGATTTGTATATATTTTAAAAATAAATGGGAAAATTAAAATATTTTAATTGAATATTAAGGTAAAATTTGAAAACATAAAATAATAATAACTTTCATATAAATATAAAAACTTTTAGGGACTTACATTAAAAAGGTAATGATATTTAAAAATATTTAAAAATTTTGAGGTATTAAAATTTTTTTTCTATCTCAATTTTTAAAATTCTTTAAAGTAATTTTTTAGGATATAAGACAAGTCCATATTTTTTATGTAAGAGTTTTCATTTCAAGTTATAAAAATTATTATTTCTTTCTATTTTTAAAAACCAAAAACAAGAAATGTATTTAAAGGAAACCTTAGTATTAATTTTATTTTAGAATGTATACTAGTAAACAAAAAATTGTTTGAAATTTTAAGCAAATAACATATATTTATGAGATTTTAGGAATTTTAAGTTTCAAAATTATGAATAGTATTTAAGAGTTTGATATATTTTGGTTTTCCTCTCATTTAAATTAATTATTAATCTTTTTTAAATAAGATTTTTTTTTATAGAATATTTTCTAAACTTTTAAGAAATTAAAAGGGTCATTTGGTACAAGGGAATAATAATAATAATCTTATTGGTGTAGATATCAATTTAACAACAATTATGTAACTTTTATCCACTAATTTATAAAAAAAATTTCAGTTTAAAATTTGGATTCTAAAAAAAAATTAATTCAAAACAATTATTTTTTGCATTTATCTTATTTTTATCTAAATTTATTTTTTTATTTAATAAACTAATAAAAAAACTAAAATTATCATTTTTTTTAAAGAGGATGATTATCTAATTCATTTTTTTTTATTAAGATACCATATATTATTATGACAACATTGAAATTAACTCGACACCTTATAAAAAAATTTCTATTTAAAATTTCGATTGTAATTTTTATTTATTTATCTGATTTTTACCTAAATTTAATTTTTTATTTATTAAATTAAGAGTAAAAATTTAAATTATCATATATTTTTTAAAATTATTTAATCCAAGTTATATAATGGGAATGATAAAAATAATAAATAAATAAATGAATTAAATATGAAAAAGAAAAAAGAAAAAAAGAAAAGAAAAGGGACAAACACTTTTTCTACTGTTGTATATAATTATTCCCTCTTCAGAATTTTGTTTCAAACATTTTCACGAGTGTTGATCGATTCCAGTGTTCCCCGCCGCTCTAAAATCCAACCCTAGAGGAAGGCGCGTAGATAACAAACTCTAGGTAGAATGGTGGGGGCGAACTTGAAAGCAGAAGCAATGGCTCTGATGGACAGGAGGACTGAACTGGAAGCTCAGATGAACGCCATCATCCAGCGTCTCTGCCAGCCCGGCGGTCCCGGAATTTCAGGCAGTCTCGTTGATTCCGAGGTAATCTTGCTTTTCCATATTCATTATTATTCTGATTTTGAATTTTAGGTTTATTTTCCTTCAGTTTCTTGGCTACCAAACGGACAGTTAGTCAATGATTCAATGTGATTGCACTTTGCTATTATGCTTTCTTTTGTTTTCCAGTTTTACTGGTCATGTTTGGTTTCTGAGAAAATTGAGGAAAGGAAAGAGGGGAAATATGTTTTATATGTTCTGTTCTTTTTGATTCCTGAGTAACAAGTGAGTCTTAAAAAAGCTTTATTTTTGGGGTTTTATTCATTTATTTATTTATCTAAATTACTTCTTTCATCAAGTTTATCGTGAACCAAAGGAAACATTGTTGTGTTTTCTAATTCTCTTATTTAGTCTTTGTTTTTGGTTGATTGCTGTAGGGGTTTCCTCGGTCAGATATTGACATTCCAACTGTGCGAGCAGAGAGGCAACGTCTTGCCGGTATGATGCTTATCTTCATTACATCTAGGTTCAGTTTGATTTTCATTGAATGGAATTTTGATGGTAAATTTTTAAGATAGTTTGAGTAAGGACGCAATAGTTGTGTGGCTTAATGAGAAATGGAGTTTCCCCAGCCTTAACAGTGCACTTTGATCCTTATGCCCATTTTGTGGCATCGTGGGCAAGGCTTTGAAGTTTTGATCTTTCCATATAATAGATCCTTTACAAGTGTGGAAACTCTATTAGAGAAATCATAAGTTTGTTAAGAAGGTAGTAAGAAATATGGTGGCAAAGATAGGGCTGCTAAAAAGGGTAGCCATGTACAAGTCTGTAACATGTGGTTGTGTAGCTTAATAGTAAACAGAGTTTCCACAGCCTTAACAGTGCCCTTGATCATTATGCCCGTTTTGTGGCATCAAGGGCAAGGCTATGAAATTTTGACCTTTCCACATTATAGATACTTTCCAAGTGTAGAAACTCTACTAGAAAGTCATAATTTTGATTGTTAAGAAGATATGAAGAAATATGGTGGCAAAGATAGGGCTGCTAAAAAGGGTAGCCATTTACAAGTCTGGAACATGGTGTACTTAATACTTGTTTGGTTATCTGGAAAGTCCTTTGGGTGAGTGGATGAGGATGCCAAACCCATAGCCTTGTAGCAGCCAAGGTAAACCTATAGGGTATGAGATGGCATTCTTGAGGACAAGAAACAAATACATGTATTAATCTTGCGTTTCATGTATCTTGCATTAATGTAAGCATATTTATTGACACATAGATTATATCATGTACCATTTCCCCATTCTGCTGTACTGTCTATCATAACTTATCATGAACTGTAATTTCTTCCAACCTACAAATAGAACAAATGTTATACACATATGGAAAGCATAAATATTGGCATGGTTCAGTATGAAGCAATATTCTATCAATTTTATAACTGATAGCAAGGTTAGTAAGTTGTAAATATAGGCATTCATGAATATCATACATAAATGATATGGTCTAGTAAAAGTTCTCATTATATTTGAATTTCAAGTTTGTGCAAGCCCCTAATATGTATTATTAGACCAGAAGTCCTAAGTTTCTACTAGTCCAGAACCAATATATCTAAAAGAAACTATGACCATCATACTGTATATAACTATGACTATAAATGCATGGACTATTGGAGAAAGTTTTTAAGTGTTTTTTGAAAACTTTTGAGGTTAGGCCTTAGGTGCCACATTAGTGCATCAAGTGCCACATCAGCAGCAGGTTCTGTCCCCTCAAGGTCCTTTATTTTGAAATCAAATGTCAAATCCCAAAATATTTGAATGACACCTGTTCCATCCGGCCTCAATGTTATATGGAGGCCCTTGAGGAAAAGAAAAACTAATCAATCATCCTCAATCTTATATGGAAGCCTTTGAGGAGGAGGCCTTAGATGCCACATTGGCAGCATCAAGTGCCTCATTAGCAGCATCAAGTGCCTAATCAGCAGCAGGTTTTTGTTCCTTCAAGGTCATTGGTTTTGAATCAAATGTCAAACCTCAAATTATTTGAATAACATTTGTTTCATTCAAATAGCACTCAAGGTCTCACCACTAATTGTCAGAATAATAGTTAGAGAACCTTTTATCTTCAACATGCCTTGTTTTTTTGATGAATAAAGAGCAATATATTAAAAGAAAAGAGGCACATCAAGGAAGCACCCCAAAGTATACTACGAGCGAAAAGAAACCCTTAACCAGGGCCTAACCAATCTACAAAATCTACAACGGAAGGGGGATCAGAGCCAAAAAACCCCTTAGTCCACGCCCACAGATTACAAAGGAAAAACGATTTACACCCATGAATCGAATGCTCCTCCTTTTCAAACGCCCTATTGTTTCTTTCCTTCCAGACAATCCAAAAAAGGCACAAGGGAGCTGAAAACCACACTTTCTTCCTTTCCTTTCCCATACAAGGCCCAAGCCACCCAATAATTCCTCTCTAACTGAAGAGGGGAGCACCCCCGAAACCCCAAAGAGGGAAAAAAGTAAACTCCATAAACTTCTGGCCAGCACACAATGCAAGAGGATGTGATCAATAGACTCTTCCTTTGACAGACACAAATAACATCTGTTAGCCAAGGAAAACCCTCTCCTCTGAATACGATCCAAGGTTAAGGCCTTTTTCCACGTAGCCTCCCAAGCAAAAAAACACACCCTTGGAGGCACCAAAGAATTCCAAATAACTCTTGCAGGAAAATCCCCTAGTCTTTCCGGTTCCAACGCCTTATAAAGAGACTTAACAAAAAATCTTCCGTCCTTTGCCTTTGTCCAAAGTACTTGATCTTCCACATCACTATAAACCCTCCTCCCTTGCAACCTTAAGAGAAAATCTCCACATCAAAGACTTCCCAATCATTAAGCCGCCTAGAGAACCTAGGAGCCCACACTCCCCCTCCAGCATGGCTCCACATATCCTCCAGCCAAGCCTCCTTAGTCAAGGATATAGCAAATAAAGAGGGAAAAGAAGTACACAAAGTATCATCTCTACACCACTTGTCCTTCCAAAATCTAACCCTCCTACCATTTCCCACATAATAAACCAAGTTGTCGCCTATCACATCCCAACCTCTCCTAATCGCTTTCCATAAACCAACCCCAAAACTACCTCTCACAACGCGGGATCTCCAACCGTCCTCTTCTTCCCCATACTTTGCACAAATAACTTGCCTCCTCAAAGCTTCCCTTTCCACCGCAAAACGCCAACTCCACTTACATAGGAGGGCCTTATTTAGCAATGCCATGTTCCTCACACCCAATCCACCCTTTTGTTTATCTGAGCAAACAATAGACCAATCCACTAAATGGGGCTTCCTCTCCAAGGCCCCACCACCCCAAAGAAAGTCCCTTTGGATCCGCTCCAATCTCAAACTCACACTCCTTGGCATATGAAACAGGAACATACAGTAG
Organism: Vitis riparia; assembly: GCF_004353265.1. Taxonomy (NCBI): domain Eukaryota; kingdom Viridiplantae; phylum Streptophyta; class Magnoliopsida; order Vitales; family Vitaceae; genus Vitis; species Vitis riparia. Next base: position 11,499,534 of record NC_048441.1, read on the forward strand.
ATAGGCATATTGGATAGAGTGCTCTGGATCAAAGTCAGTCTGCCCCCCTTGGAGATATACTGCCTTTTCCAAAAGGAAATCCTCTTTCTGAGCCTTTCCTCAACCTCGTCCCAAACTGCCACTTCTTTGAAACGAGCACCCAAAGGAAGACCCAAATAAGAAAATGGGAGCTTGCTAACCTTGCAACCAAACTCAAGGGCCAACTCCTCTACATTCTCCATTCCTTCCACTGCGATGATCTCACTTTTGTCCAAATTCACCTTCAACCCTGACATGGCTTTGAGCCACATAAGGAGCCAACTCAAGTAGGACACTTGATCAATGGAAGGCTCATAGAATACTAAAGTGTCATTCGCGAACAACAAATGAGTGATCTCCACTCCCGCACCTCCTCTACCACTGAGCTGTCATCCCGGCAAAAACCCTTCCTCCTTCGCTCTCTTCAACAAACAACTAAGAGCCTCCATGACAATCACGAACAAGTAGGGGGATAAAGGATCTCCCTGTCTCAATCCCCGAGAACTTTGAAAGAAACCTGAGGGAGTTCCATTAATAAGGATGGAGAAACTGACAGTACCAATACACCACTGAATCTAACTAATCCATTTAGCTCCAAAACCCATCATTTCCAGCAACCAAAGAAGAAAACTCCAATTTACATGGTCGTATGCCTTCTTAATATCCAGCTTACAAAGAATGCCACCACCCCCACTTTTCTGCATCGAATCAATCGCCTCATTCGCAATCAGCAAGGCATCCAGGATTTGCCTTCTCTCCACAATGCATTTTGGGACTTGGACACTATCTTAACCATCACCTTTTTAAGCCTATTAGCTAGCACCTTTGCTAACAACTTGTAAAGACTGCCCACTAAGCTTATAGGCCTAAAGTCTTTGAGATCTTCAACTCCTCCTTTCTTAGGAATTAAAACCAGAAAAAAAGCATTAATGCTCTTGACGAACTTGCCCTGATTATGAAAGTCCTTAAAGAACCCCATAACTTCCTCCTTCAGAAAACTCCAGCTGAATTGCAAAAACGCCATTGTGAAACCATCAGGATCAGGAGCTTTATCTCCATTTTTTTTTATAAGTAAATAAGAAATGCATTAAAAAAGAGGCAAAAAGCCACAAAGCATACAAGGGGTATACAAGGCGGCTAAGGCCTAAAAAAAAACAACAAAACCAGAAAGGATTCACCTCCCCTTAAGTGGATGCTACCCACTCCAAAAAGCCTATAAGGGAGAGAGACTCCTCACCTAAATACAATTTGGCACAACAAAACCAGGAGCTTTATCTCCATTAAGGTCTGAGAGAGCACCAAACACCTCTTCCTCAAAAAAAGGAGCCTCTAACATTCCTGCAACTTCCCCTTCCAGGACCCCAACCTGCAGCCCATTGCATCTGGGCCTCCACTCATCTGTTTCCGACAACAGAGAATGGAAAACCTGAACCACACCATCTTTAATGTCACGTTCTTCTATTACCCACGACCCACTTATCTTAATTTTCACCAGGGTTTTGACCCTCTTATGTGCATTGGCCATTTTATGGAAATAACCAGTATTTCTATCACCCTCCCTCAGCCATAACTCTCTAGACTTTTGCCTCCAGGATGTCTCTTCCATTATCACCCACTTCTTATACTCCTCCAAAGCCTGCTTTTTGAAACTTTGCTCTTCAACAGACAAGACCCTATCCCCTTCTATTGAATCCCAAAACACCATCTGCTTTAAAACTGAATCTTTTCTAGCAGTGACATCTCCAAACACTTCTCTGTTCCAAATCTTCAAGCATGCCTTCAACATGCCTTGTGTACAGTGTTTCCACATAGAAACACCATCTCTCCCTTTCCCTTTTGTCATCTAATTTTAACTTTAAAGCACCTTTTAATTTAAAAAAAAAAATAATATAATGAACTTTCAAATAAAAATAGTTCAAATTTGATTTTTTACTAAAACTATTAAAAGATGTGTATCTTATATATCATATTGTGTATTGCATATGTAGCATATAATACACTTACTGATGTGTACTGCTTTACTTAAAATTGTGTTGAATCATATGTACCTTGATGTGTACCATAAGTTTTTGAAAACGATGAATACAAGTTGGAGAATTTAGTGCAATGAGGATGAAATTTGTGGTACAACCAAAAGAAGCTGTAATTTTAAGAAGAGCTCACCAGTGACTATGTTGCTTGGCTTCTTGGTGGGGTCTATCCAAGGGCTTGGCCAATCCTTTTTGTGCAAGTTGAGCCCAAAGCTTTAGCCTTTTATTTGGTTCATGACAAAATGGGCAGGGGCAGTCCTAGGGCCTGGAAACTCCTTTTGGGCCTATGTTGAGACTCTTGAACTTAAGATAGGCATGGCTTGCCCAAAGGGTGGGAAGATGTCTGTCACAAAGCCAAGCCCTGCAGCCTCATGGAAGGCCTAGGGGCCCGTGGCCGCCTTGTATGATCACTTTTAGGTTGCCAAAATAATCAATATATGCATGAATGTGTATTATTCTCACCCAGAAAATTTTAATATGGTTCTCCTATTGTTATTTGCATAAGTATGGCTAGAAATAAGAAAATTTGAGTATGGATGTTATTGAAGCATTTAGATCAAGATAGAACATTTGTGTAATTTTATAATTTATATCTTTAACAGGGTTATACCTTCAATTTCTTTCTTGCATCAGTCCATCTACAGGGATCTTTGGGAATTCAAAAAACTAAGACCTGCGCTCTGTCTGCTCTCAAACTTTCATGGGTTGATTTCAGTTTGCAATGGTTTGGAGGCTAAGATATGCTCCTAAAAACATGTCCCTTTACAACAAAACAATTGACTTGGTTTGCCTTTGAACACAAAGTGGCAAAATGTGATGTTTGTCTTAACTAGGTGAGTCCAACTTAGGAGACAACCCCAGCTGTTTGTAATGAGTTGATAGCAAACATATTTGCGGAAGGACAGCCAACAGGATGAGTTGCTTTTAGTGTGTCTTTTCTGGGGTACTCATGTGGGTGAGCTGCTTTCAAGATTTTATTTTGATCTTTTTCAAGATTGAAAAAAAAGTGAACTTAGATGATGTGCAGCGAACACTTAATTGACTTGTGCTTGGATTTGTACGTTTATATATGACAGAGGAGTGGTTAGAGTTGCCTGCTGGGTGGGTTTGGTTATAGAGTTTGAGGTGTTATCTCTGTTGGAAGGCGTAGCCCAAGCAAATCTTTATGGTGTCAACAACTTCCTGTAGAGGGTGATTCGGTTTTTAGTTATTCCCTGGATATCTTAGAGAAAGTGAGGTCCTTGAATGAAGGATTTGATGCATAGGATTTTAGATTTGACGTCAGACTATGGTCATTCTCTCTCTTTTTCATGCTTGGCCACCCAGTTAGCAGATTCTTAGGCCAACTTAAGAGCTGTTGAGAGGTTTTTGTAGGCAACTTCATTCCCCTCTGAGTTTATAAGTGTCTTTGGTTATTGGTTGTTGTGTTTCTTTTTTTATTTTTAAGGATAACTTGTACTTTCTTGATCTAGGTGGCAATGAAATTGTTTTTTGTGGTAAAAAACTATTTATATCCATTATTTATTTAAATGTGTTATGCCTTGCAGAAATCTTGAAGTTGATTTCTGATGTGATTGGTTATTACTTCATATAAAAAAAGATGTCTGTTCATTACTAGATTCTTTGACTTTTTTGTGGAATTGGGAGTTAAACCTAGAGGAGGAGGTCAATTATGCCTTCTGGCATTACAACAGAAAATCTGAAAGTCAATTTCTCATGGTGTTACATTCTTGGCCAAAAAGATTGCACGTAACTTCCCTTCCCTACTTGTGTTTGTTAAAAGTCATTCTATACTCACATTTGTAGCAATTACCTGCAATGAGGTGTAATATTTTAGATTTCCATGCAGCAGAATGTGAGAAAGTACTCTGTTGGAGCCAGTGTTTTCAAAGGTGTTGGTGAGGCTCGCTTCAGGGTGCGCCTTGAGGCGAAGCATTCCCAAAACGCGTTGAAGCGTTCACAAAAGTGCTAGACTACTAAAAGGCGCACGCCTCTGGAGTCGAAGTGTATCTAAGGCACGCTTCCAGTGCGCCTTCAACGCATTAGTGCTTGAGGCATAGGCCTTAGATGTGTTTTTGTTGTTGCGACTAGACCAAAAAAATAAAATAAATAAAAAATACAAAAAGGGTTGTCTTTAACCAAAAGAGCCTGTGGAAAGTGCAATCAAAGGAGAAAACACAAAAAAACCCTAATTCTTAATTTACTATTGGTGAATTGTGGCAACGGCTCACTCTGGCGTAGATAGCTTCGACATCTCCCCATTGCTCCAAAGAGATCTCCCGATATGGTCCTCGGCTTCTTCTCCCTCTTTGTTCTCCGTTCTTTTCTTTGCTCCAGTTCTAATATATTTTCTTCTCCCAAATTGGTTTTTTATTTTATTTTTCATTTTATATTGTCCTTTTTTTTTCCTTTTTTTTTTTCACACCTATTTGTTTTTTCCTTATCTTTCTTTTTTGTTTTGGTTTTTCAAAAAGCATCTTGATCTCTTTGTTTAATGAAGCTGGTTTTTTTTTTTTCCCTTTTTTCTATTTAAAAAATTAGCAAACCACTAATTTCTTTTTCTATAATTGATTTTATAGTAAATAGTAAAAAATTTTAGATAATTGATTTTTAGAAATAGTAAAAAAAAATTAGATAATTAATTTTACTTTTTCTATAATTGATTTTATAGTAACTAGTAAAAAATTTTAGATAATTGATTTTTCGAAATAGTAAAAAAAAATTAGATAATTAATTTTATTTTACTTTGTAATTTTCTTTAGTTATTAATTTTTTCAAACAACAAAAAAATTAGCAAAAAAATTAGACAATCGATTTAATATTTAAATTATTTAGAATATGAACTTGTAGACTTTGAACTTCATTATATAATTGAAATTTTATTATTTTATATTCTAAAAAAGGTTATGAAATTAATTTGAGATTTAATACCAAAATTTATGTAATTCAGTTATCTTTTAAATTTTTTATACATTTTTAATTATATTTTAATATTTATTAATTCTAAAAATGATAGTCTCAAAAGGCTTACGCCTCGCCTCAAGGACACGAAAATGGTTCGCCTTACGCTTTCGCCTTTAAAAACTTTGGTTGGAGCCTTGGAGGAGAGAGGAGATAAAATTTAATCAGTGAAGTATGCTTAGGTTTCATTTTCTTGTATGCTTCTAATATTAGGATGCATTTAGAGGATATGGGAATTTTGGCTAGTATCTATTTTTTAACATACTTCGTATACTTTGATGATAGGGTCATAAATGCAGCTAATGCTTATACAAAAATAAAATAAATAAATGAATAAATGAATACAACTAATAGTTTAATATAACAGATAACTGCAAAATAGGAATGCAATGGTCTGACAAAACATGCTAAAACAGACACAACATTATAGAGGGGTCAACTTAAAACCATGGTTGTGACAACCCATGTAATTTTCTGAAACCAACCTGCTATCTTTGTTGCTCTACTGTTTGTACTGCTGTGGCTACTACATTGATTGCTTCTGCTGCTATTACATTGCTACTGGGAGTTTCATATTTTTAGATGTGACTTTTGTTGTATTGGAACTTCTTGTTTAATTTTTCTTTTTACTGCAGAGCTGCGGAATGATTACAAGGATATTACTGAGAAAATAAATGAAAATATTCAACTTTTGCATTCAGCAAGGCTTGCTCCTAGATCCTCACTGCACAAAGATTTAGGTAGGCAGTTAAAGTAATTGTTATTTTTAATCAGACTTGTAAACGGGAAAATATTCCAGTAAACATAATATGCTGACATGACTTAGTTTCCAAAGATATATCTTATTTATCAACTAATGGATGTTCATGCATATAATAATGATACTCAGCATGGTTTTTTATGATCAATATATAGGTATTGGAGTTGTCATATTTTTTGATAAGCAAATAATACAATTTTTTATAAACAAGCGCCAAAGAGATGGTGCACCAAAGGTTAAAAACTTATAAAGAAACAAATATATGTATTTGAGTTTACATATCAATCTCGATGGTTAAAATCTTACCAATAGTTTGTCCTGATTATTTTCTTCTTGATACCTTTTCTTTAGATTTTTTCATATCATTAACTTCTTTAAAGGCTCTTGTTTAAGAAATTTGTAAATGATAATTTCAATTTATTTTTATGATGAATTTGGATAAGTTTATGTTATTTGGTTTTCTTTTCTTTCTTGCAGTTCATATTTGGATTTTTAGTCCATGGTGTCTTGAAGGTTTTATTTTTAATTCTTAATTCATTATCTTGGGAGATAAACAACAAATTGTTTATAGGTGCTTAGGGAGTTGACTAGTCTTCATCAAGTTGGTCATTCTCACCTTAATCAAGTTCTTACCATGTGTTTGTTTGCTGGTAGATATGCCCATCCAACAATGTATTAGGTACTATTTCTCTGTCTAGGCTAGAAGAAATATGGAAATTGTTGGCTTCTCTGATGATTGAGCTCATAAATAATCATTATCATATTGTTGATAGATGATGAAAAATATATCTACAATTGATGGATGAGAAGAAGAATAGGCAAATATTAACCATGATGAGGAGGATAATACAATAGTTATATATGATTATGATTTTTGCAAGATCTTATATACATGATAGTGATGGTAGTGCTAAAAGATTATTTGATGAAGCCATGATAGAGTTTAATTTTAGAGAAAAGAAAAAGAAACTAAGAGTCCATTCGGCAGTGCTTTAGAAAACACTTCTAGCATAAAAAGTGTTTTTTAAGAAAATTTAGATGTTTGGCAAAATTTAGAAAATACTTTTAAAAAGTTGAATAATCATTTGCAATATTTCCTAGATAAGCACTTGATAAGTGATTCTTCTAAAAACACTTATAGAATTTAAAAATGTCGAATAGAAACATTGCCAAATGCACTCTGAATTAGAAATTATTGACAATAACAAACAATTGATTTTGTTATTATGAATTTCATGATTTTTTTATTATTCAAATTTCATGTAATTTTATATTGGTTTTTGTTTTCTTAAATTTTTATTTATCTGTTTAAGTTGATGTTTATGTCTTGTTTCTCCTCGAGCTTTAACTCTCCTTTCCTCATTAGGGAAAAACGCCTCAAGCCTACCTTTAGCCTTATATAATATTATAACCAGGTAGTTGATCTATACATACTTCTAGTAAGTTATCGTGTAGAAAAACATGCTTTATATGAAGCTAATATAGAAGGTCACAACTGGCAAAAAATAACTCATAGAGAATTAGGACAAGCAATAGGAAGGAATGTCTCAAAGTAATTAATATGATAATGTAGGACCTTTTGCAACCAAGTGTACCTTGAGATGTCTAATAAAACCATCGTGAATGTATTCATATGCTCAACAATAATTGACTCTCTTCTTCCTAGAGAACAATTTATTAAGCTTCCAAGATGGGTTCTTGTGAAGGACATTCATTTTCTTATTCATAGCATCTTTCTATCTTGTTGAAGATAAACCATCTTGATAAGATGCATGAATAGACATGGAGACAAGGTAAAAGAAAAAAAAGAGTACAAAGATAAGGAAACATGACTATAAGACACAAAATTAGCAATAATATGTTCAGTACAATTGCATTTACCTTGGTGTAATGGATTTGGTAAATCAATAGCATCTACGATGGATGATGAAGGAATAGGATCCTTCGGTAGAGAGGACGCTAAACATGGGCCAAGAGAAATAAATTGTTGATTTTTTGGATTGTTGATAGACTATAAAGGAGGCTTAGGACATCAAAGAGAATGAGAATATAGGAACTTCCCCTCAAGTAGATATGAGATGCGTAGGTAAACATTGACCAAGGGAAGAAAAGAAGGGAATGGACTAGAAAAATATAGCGTTGGCACTCAAAAGTATCATTTAGATGTAGGGTTGTAACAACAATAACATTTAAGCATGAGGAGAAAGTTTGTTACACATAATGAGCCAATGGAAAAGGAGAGAGGCTTGGTTGTAAAGGGGGAAAAGAGTTTGATTATTGATAATAGTAGTGAGCATACAATCAATGAGAGGACATGCAGTAAGAATAACATTAGCTGAAAAATGTGTTAGGACCTACATATCGAATGATGAGGTGCACAACCAATCATTGATGAGGCTTTCATTCAACAACTCCATTTTGTTGAGAGGTGTGAGCACAACTAGCTTGGTGAATGAGACCATGATTAATAAAAAATGAATTCATGATAGATTGTGCATATTCTGATGCATTATTAGGTTGAACAACTTTTATATGTTCACCTAATTGTACAAGAATTTCGTCGTAAAATTTATAAACAATGCTAGGTAATTTAGATATCCTTTTCATAAAAAATAACCATGTCAATCTTGAGTAATATTAAAAAATGTAACAAAATACCAAATCCATTCAAACTAGTAATTCGAGAAGGACCCAAATATTTGTGTTGATGACATCAAAAGACTTTAATTGTCAACTATGACTGCAACTTGGAAAGAAAGTAAGGTGATGTGTGCCAAATTAAAATAACTTCACATTCAAAATAGGACAACTACTCAATGTAGGTATAACTAGCAAATAAGGATACCTTAGATAGAAATGCCATTAAAGATGTGAGATTGTAGTATTCAATACTAATGAAGAACATTCAATAAGATCTATGTCATACAATCCATCTTTCTCATGCTTTGAGTCATCCTCTTTGTCCGAAAATTATGAAAGACATATGACATGAGAGAAAAAGTTATAGAACAATTTGAAAGCTTAGAAAAACAATGGGAATAGATACTCTAATTGGGATAGAAGATTCAAGGTTGGGCCATTTGTTCTTATCAAATGCAGTGAAACAACCATGGAGATTCTCCCATTGAGGAAAGGTATCAAAATAGGACGAAGACTCATAATAGGTATAACTAGCAAATATGGATACCCTAGACGGAAATGCCATTAAAGATGTGAGATTGTAGTATTCAATACTAATGAAGAACGTTCACTAAGATGTATGTAATACAACCCATCTTTCTCATGCTTTGAATCATTCTTTTTGTTTGGAGATTATGAAAGACGTATGACATGGGAGAAAAAGTTGTGGAACAATTTAAGGCTTTAGCAAAACAATGTGATGGTGCAAGTTTTAGATTGGAGAAGATTCAAGGTCCTTGGAGAGACTTTCTTTAAGGAGCAGGTCACCCTTTTCCAATTTGTGCATGGAGGCCAGATGGCTTCTCCATGCCCTTTTGGCAATTTTGTTGGAACTTCATGGAAAGTATGGTGAGTTTATTTATTTATTTATTTATTTATTTTATGTGTGTGTGTGTGTGTGTGGAGTTCTATGAGTTAGCCTCTTTCGAAAAAGCTTAAATGCCATTTTTATTGCATTATTCTTAAAAAAAAAGGATCTAGAAGATTTAAAAAGTTTTAGATTGATTAGTTTGTTAGGGGGCCTATACAAGCTTCTAGCAAAACTCTTTGGTTAACAGATTAAAAAAAAAAGGTCGAAAAGGTGGTTTGTAAATAGATTTTGGATGTGGTCCTCGTAATAAATGAAGCCATTGACTTAAGGCTAAAAAAAAACTGAGAATGGGATCATGTGTAAGCTAGACATGAAGAAGGCGTGTGATCTTGTCAGTTAGGCGTTTTTACCGATGGTCTTGGTATAAATGAGATTTGGTTCTAAGTGAATAGGGTGGATTAAGTAGTGCATTTCTACGGATCATGAGATTATCATGTAGTGGAAGAGGAGTGTCTCACTTGTTACTTTTTTATGATATCCTTATTCTATGTGATACTAGTAAGGAACATATGACATACTTGAGCTAGACGGTCATGTGGTCGAAGGCAATATTAGCTTTAAAAATCAATTTGGAGAAAAGCTAGTCGGTACTAGTTAATGTGGAACCTAGATAGGTATTAGGTTGTAGAGTGGGTACCTTACCCACCAATTATATGGGCCTTCCATTGGGAGCTCCTTTTGGATCTTTCATGAGTTGGGATGTGGTGGAAGGGAGATTTTAGAAACGACTTGCCATGTGGAAGAGACACAACTTACCAATTTACTACATGTTATTATTTTTCATACCAAGATGGTAAGTTTAAGATTGGAAAGGATCTAAAGGGAGGGGCTCTTATGAGAAGGCCTCATCTAGTGAATTGGTTGACAATTTACATGGACAAAAGGAGTAGGGGATCGAGTGTTAGAAGTTTGTTCATTCTCAACAAGATTCTTCTTGATAAATGGTGTTAGAGATTTATGATTGAGAATGAATACCTTTGGAATCAGGTGATTATAGGGAAGAAAGTATGGAGAGGAAGAAGGGGGGGATGGTGCTCTAGAGGAGTGAGGGAAGGGTGTGAGGTGGGGGTGTGAAAGGCAATTAGAAGCAGGTGGGAGGTTTTTGATAGTAGAACTGGATTTAAGATGGAGAATAGTTGGGGTAAAATTTTGGAAGGATAAGTGATGCAGTGATGTGCCCTTGGGAGAGGCCTTTCTTGCATTGTTCTTAATAATCACTACCAAAGATGCATGAGTAGCTGAGATGTGGGAGCAAAAAGGGGAATGAGTTTGTTGGAACCTTAGGTTCACAAGACATGAGCTATATGAGGTGGAGGCCTTTTTAGGAACTTGCAAGCATGAACGATTAGTAAGGGTAGAGAGGATAAAATGGTTTGGCTCAATTTGAAGCATGGTAAATTTACAATTAAGTCTTTATATTTCTCTTTATCCAATGGAAGAATGAAGGCGTTCCGCTCTTGCATTGTTTGGAATCCTTGGGTTCCAATGAGGGTCAAGTTTTTCGCTTAGGAAGCTAAGTGGAGAAGAATATCAACATTTGATCAGCTCAAAAGGAGGGGTTAGTTAGAGGATGTTGTGCAGAGGAAAAGAAGAAATGGTTAGTCACATTCTAGTTCGTTGCTTGAAAGTAGTTATGTTATAGTAGCTATTTATGCTCTTCTTTTAGTATTGTGGGTGATGCTCTCCTCAATCAAAGATGTCCTTCTGATTTGACATGGATCTTTTATTGGGAATAAGAGGAAGAAAGTTTGGAAAATATCTCCTTTGTGCTTATTTTGGACCATATGAAAGGAGAGATTTGAGAGCGTTTAAAAATACTGAAAAAACGGATCAAACAATGCAACAATCCTTGATGCATAATATTTTAGAGTAGATTAGAGTATATATAGGAGATTGCTCATTGTCCATGATAGATTTTAAGATGTCCTTTAAGGTTAACATAGATTTTTGTTGGGAATAAGAGGAAGAAAGATTGAAAAGCATCTCCTTTGTACTTATTTTGGACCATATGAAAGGAGAGATATGAGTGTGTTTAAAAATACCAAAAAAGCAGATCAAACAATCCAATAATCCTTGATTCATAATATTTTAGAGTTGATTAGAGTGTATAGAGGAGGTTGCTCATTGTCCATGATGAACTTAATTGTTTGGCTAGGCTTTAAGTAAGGCAATGGAGTTTTTTTTGTGTATCCCTCCACCGTTGTTTGGCCTTTTGGCACCTTTGTATAAAATATGTTTACTTTTGTGTGCTTGTTTGTTTGACATTTTTAATATATTTGATCTTTGCCTATTAAAAAAAAAAAAGAGAGAAGACGGATAACTTACTAGATATTTGGGACTTAGCTTTATAGTCAATGACTGAGGATAGAGAAGATTGGGCCAACATGCAATATCACCTGAATTGGCTAAAGTAGCAGCAAAAAAGGATGGAAGAGTAATTTGCAATGTTTGGATGAGATCGTTAGAGTTTGGAGCTACATGTCTAGATGTATTAGAAGGTTGCAGTGACTATCTAATGGCATTATTGACTTGATGTATATAATGTGGCATACCACATATCACTCAATAATAAGGCTTAGTATGCTTGGTGCTGCCACATTGATCACACTTCCTATCACCATGTCCACCAATGTGACCATTCCCATGAGAATTACTAGGAAAGTCACGACCACCACCACAACTATTGTCATGTCCACTTTCAGAGATTAAGACAATATTTTGGACAAGCTACAATGGAGCCTTGACATTAGATGGACCTTTATAGCTTAATATAAACATTAAAAACTGTTAGATAGTGTACAGTTATTTTGGTTATTTACTTTTCCTTTTCTTTCCTTATTGTATTGTGGATCCCACTAACATGTATATATATACCCAAGTCCAATGTGTATTATTAACAGTTTTTTTTCAATAACAAAAATTAGGGATTCTCCATTTTCTCTCTTTTCACATGGTATCAGAGCCTAGGGAGAAAAAAAAAAAAAAAACCTAATTATTTCCGGTTTATCAGTGAATCAATTCTGGGAAATCTTTCGATGACCGTGTTTCATTTCGGTCACCTTTCCCATCTCCTAAAGCTTTCTGATCAACTGTATCGCCGTCAGAAAACCCTCATCGTCGACGACTTTTCCGACGACTTTTTCCGGTGACGTCCTTTCCGACACTGACCATACCATCAGGTGTGCAAGGAGGAGATCTTCAAGTTTTGTCAAAGCACCAGAGGGAGATTCTCATACACGTGTCGGCCACGCGCGTTTCTTCGCCGACAGCTTGAATCTCACGCGCCAGTGTGTGAGGGCGCGTGGAGCACTTTTCGGCCACGTGCTTCCACCTCCAGCCTCGCCTGACGCCGTCTAGCCACCCTCCATCTGTGCTTGTCCTTTCTGAGCCCTACAAGTGCATTTTTTGGGGTTTTTTTTTGTCTCCGTTGACCCTCTAAACAACTTTTCCGGTGACCTTCGGTGACTTCCTCTCCACCCCGAGCCCTGCACGTGTCTTAGGAAGTGTTCTTCTACCCTTCCAGTAGTGCCACATTTGTTTTTCTTTACTATTTGGTCTCTCACAGCCGTGGATCCTCGGTTTTTTTTTTTTCTTCTTTCAGTCGCGATCTAAAGCCGTATTAGGGCTCTCTTCGATCCAAACATATTTCGTTCTCCAGATAAGTAGATATGGCTACTAAAAGTTCCATTTTTTCCTCTGTCATATCTGGATCTCCTATGATTACTTCGAAGAAATTAGTTGGCAGTGAAAATTATTTGTCTTGGTTTGCTTCTGTGGAGCTTTGGTTTATGGGTCAAGGTTATGAGGATTACCTTGTTACGTAGGAGGCGGATATCCCTGAGGTTGACAGAGTACAATGGAGGAAGATAGATGCACAGTTATATAGTGTGTTATGACAATCAGTCGATCCTAAAATTCTGCTTCATCTTCGGGCCTACAAAACATGCTTTAAATTTTGGAATCAGGCGAAAGGGCTATACACGAATGATATCTAACGTCTCTATAAGGTGGCTTCTTCTATTGTCAATGTCAGACAACAAGACATGGATTTATCTACTTATATTGGCCAGATTGCCTCTCTTAAGGAGGAATTCTTGACCGTGGTGTCTCTTACTACTGATGTTGGGGATCAACGAACACAGATTGACAAGTTCTTCATGGTTCTTACGCTTATTGGCCTTCGTCCAAATCTTGAGACTGTCCACGATCAGATTCTTGGCAATTCCTCCGTTCCATCCTTGGATGATGTGTTTGCTCGCCTCCTCCGTATCTCCTCCACTCAGACTTTGCCATCTGATAACACTTCAGATTCTTCTGTGTTAGTTTCTCAAACTAACTCTTGAGGAGGACGCAGTGATAACCGAGGTAGAGGCCAACGTCCTCATTGCACCTATTGCAATAAGCTTGGCCACACTCGTGATCGGTGTTATCAGTTACATGGGCGGCCTCCCCGCACTGCCCACGTCACCCAGTTATCTGATCCTCAGTCGCCTTAGCCTTCTAGTTTCTCCACATCTCAGGGTACTTCCCTCACTGACAGTGAGTATGATGACTATCTCTGCTATCAGGCCACCAAGTCAGCTTCTATTGCCCAGACTGGTAATGTTTCTGCTTGTCTTATCCACACATCTTCTCTTAGACCTTGGATTCTAGATTCTGGCGCTTCTGATCACATATCTGGTAATAAGGATCTTTTCTCTTCTATTACTACTACTTCTGCCTTACCTACTGTTACTTTAGCTAATGGTTCCCAAACTATGGCTAAAGGTTTTGGTTTAGCTCAGCCTTTCCCTTCCTTACCTCTCCATTATGTCCTTTATGCCTCTGAGTGTCCTTTTAATCTTATTTCCATCAACAAAATAACTCGCACTCTTAACCGTTCTATCACTTTTTCTGATAAATTTGTGACCTTGCAGGACCGGAGTACGGGGAAGACGATTGACATAGGACATGAGTCTCAAGGCCTCTATCACCTCTCCTCGCCTTCAACTCCTGCAGTTTGCATTTCCACTGATGCTCCCCTCCTCATTCACAGTCGCCTGGGCCACCCTAGTCTATCTAAGTTCCAGAAAATGGTCCCTTATTTTTCATCTTTGTCGTCGCTTACGTGTGAGTCCCGTCAGCTTGGGAAACATACTCGTATCTCGTTCCCAAAGCGTTTGAATAATTGGGCAAAGTCTCCTTTTGAACTTGTCCACACTGATGTTTGGGGTCCTTGTCGGATCGCGTCTACTTTAAGATTTCAGTATTTTGTCACTTTCATTGATGACTATTCTCGATGTACTTGGTTATTTTTAATAAAAAATCGAGTTGAGTTATTCTCTATTTTCCAAAAATTTTATGCTGAATTTCAAACCCAATTCAATATTTCTATTCGTGTGTTACACAATGACAATGCCAGAGAATATTTTTCTGCACCATTTACTTCATTTATGTCCCAACATGGGATCTTTCATCAGTCTTCTTGTGTTCATACTCCTTAACAAAATGGGGTAGCTGAACGTAAGAATCGACATCTTGTTGAGACAACTCGTACTCTCTTTCTCTATAGTAATGTTCCTTTTCGTTTTTGGGGGGACGCTGTTCTTACAACGTGTTATTTGATTAATCGTATGCCCTCATCTGTATTACACGATCAGATTCCTCATTCCCTTCTTTTCCCTGACTAACCACTATATTTCCTTTCTCCTTGTGTTTTTGGTTGTACTTGCTTTGTTCATATTCTCACTCTTGGATAGGACAAACTTTCTGCCAAAGCCACAAAATGCATTTTCTTGGATATTCTAGACTTCAAAAGGGTTATCGTTGTTATTCCTCTAAGACTCATCGCTACTTTCTCTCTGCTGATGTCACTTTCTTTGAGGACTCACCATTCTTCTCCACCTCTGAGTCTCTTCCTGTTTCTGAAGTCTTACCCCTTCCCATTATCTCCCCACCTGATGCAGTGCCTTCTCGCCCACTTCAGGTTTATCATCGCCGTCATCGTGTCGTTGTTCCTCCTTCTTTGGCCGAGGTACTTGCTGACTCACTTCCCATCCCTTCGGCTTCTCCCGCCCCGACTCTGCCTTCTTCTGCTGACTTACCCATTGCTCTTCAGAAAGGTAATCGATCTACTCGTAATCCTCATCCCATTTACAATTTTTTGAGTTACCATCGATTATCTTCACCCTATTCTGCATTTGTTTCTGCTATATCTTCTGTCTCTCTTCCCAAGAGCACCCCTGAGGCTCTTTCCCATCCAGGCTGGCGACAGGCAATGGTAGATGAAATGACTGCTTTACACTCCAATGACACTTGGGATCTTATTGTTTTATCCTCTGGTAAATCTACAGTTGGTTGTCGTTGGGTCTACACAGTTAAGGTTGACCATGATGGTCAGGTTGATCGCCTTAAGGCCCGCTTAGTTGCTAAAGGCTATACTCAGGTTTATGGTTCTGATTATGGTGACACTTTCTCTCCTGTTGCCAAGATAGTTTCTGTTCGTTTATTGCTCTCCATGGTTGCTATGCGTTCTTGGCCTCTTTATCAGTTAGATATTTAAAAATGCTTTCCTTCATGGGGATCTTGTTGAGGAAGTTTATATGGAGCAACCACCTGGTTTTGTTGCTCAGGGGGAGTCTGGTTTAGTGTGCAGGTTACGCCGTTCTCTATATAGCTTGAAACAATCTCCTCGCGAATGGTTTAGCTGTTTTAGTTCTGTTGTGCAGGAGTTTGGCATGTTCCACAGTACAGCAGACCATTCCGTTTTCTATCATCATAACTCTTTGGGGTAGTGTATTTATCTGGTAGTTTATGTGGACGACATCGTCATTACAGGCAGTGATCAGAATGGTATTTAGAAACTAAAGCAACACCTTTTCACCCACTTTTAGACTAAAGGCTTGGGGAAACTCAATTATTTCTTAGGGATTGAGATAGCTCAATCCAGTTCTGGTGTGGTTCTTTCCCAAAGGAAGTATGCTTTAGACATTTTGGAAGAAACCGGTATGTTAGACTGTAAACCGACAGACACTCCTATGGATCCAAATGTCAAACTTATACCAGGACAGGGGGAGGCTTTAGGAGATCTTGGGAGATATCGACGACTTGTAGGTAAACTGAACTATCTCACCATTACTCGTCCAGACATTTCTTTTCCTGTAAGTGTTGTTAGTCAATTCCTACAGTCACCATGTGATAGCCATTGGGATGCTGTAATCCGCATTCTTCGATATATCAAAAGCACACCAGGCCAAGGTGTGTTGTACGAGAACAAAGGTCATACCCAGGTTGTTGGTTACACAGATGCAGATTGGGCTGGCTCACCCACAGATAGACGTTCCATTTTCAGGTATTGTGTTTTTATTGGAGATAACCTAATATCCTGGAAGAGTAAGAAACAAGATGTAGTGGCCAGGTCTAGTGCTGAAGTCGAGTATCGAGCTATGGCTCTAGCAACATGTGAACTCATATGGCTGAAACATCTTCTTCAGGAGTTGAGATTTGGAAAGGATGAATAGATGAAGCTCATTTGTGACAACCAAGCCGCTTTGCATATTGCATCCAATTCAGTCTTCCATGAAAGGACCAAACACATTGAAGTTGACTGTCACTTTATTAGAGAGAAGATCGCATCAGGATGTGTGGCGACTAGTTTTGTCAATTCAAATGATCAACTAACAGATATTTTTACTAAATCTCTCAGAGATCTTAGAATTAAATACATTTGTAACAAGTTTGGTGCATATAACATATATGCTCCAGCTTGAGGGGGAGTGTTAGATAGTGTACAGTTATTTCAGTTATTTACTTTTCCTTTTCTTTCCTTATTGTATTGTGGGTCCCACTAACATGTATATATATACCCAAGTCCAATGTGTATTATTAACAGTTTTTTTCAATAACAAAAATTAGGGATTCTCCCTTTTCTCTCTTTTCACAAAAACAATTGGTAGTGTCTTGCTCAGAAGAATATAATATATAAAACTGCAAAGATTTGAGTCTAAACTAGTTAACATGAAATAGGCATAAACACCTAGTGTTGTTTTTGTTGTGTTAGGTCAGCAGTTAAAAGATCAATATTGCACTTACTTTTTTTTTTTTTTGATAGGTAAAAAAGATAATATACTAAAGACACCAGCAAAAAGGCTCATTGAAGCACACACGAAGCATACAATTAGGGCCAAATGGCAAGCATGAGAAGGAAAAGAAAAACAAACACCCACCTCCCTAACAACAACCAACCCCCAAGCGAGTTGGAATGCCCCTAGTAGGAGCTCCCAAAACCAGTGAACACCCCCAACCTACACCCACTGATGATCAATATTGCACTTACCGTTCCCACAAATTTTTGAGGGTGCCATAGTATTTAGAGAGATTTTCCAAATTGCTTACTGGTGAAAATTTTTTTCCAACCTATTGGTGGTGAAGATTTTCACATTCAATTCATAAACCTGAGAAACATTACCTTATTATGAAAATGGCTACTATCAAATACTAAATCTTCTTAGAGCCATCATAGGACTCACTTGTAGTTGCCATCTAGGATTTCATACTCTGGCATTGCCATTCCATAACATTGTAGTCCTCACACATTGAATTTTTTTATTCCCTAGCCTTCTTATTTAATAGAGGATTATTTGTTAAGTATTTAATTTCATATTTCTACATAGAAAAATGTGGAAAGCATGGTGCAAGCAAAATAATTAACTCCATTTTGTTCTTTTGATGTGACCAAATTTGGTGTTTCATCATCCTTGGATGTTTGTAATTTATCATCCACCCAAAAAATATCAGATTTGACCCATCCAAGCTTTACACAACACAAAGAAACAATAAGAATAATATTCTAACTACCAAAATAAATCTATCCAAACTTTCAGCCATAAATGAACCATCAAAGCAAGCTGCCAAATCCCTCCAAAGCCAAAAAACACTTTTAAATTCAACAAATCAGCAACACTTAAACACTTTCCTATTCCAGGCGTGCCATTTAGCGAGGATTTTTAAGCTAACAAGACCCAAAAAAAAGGCCCCAAATTTCAGAATGAAAACATGAGGATCAATTATCCAAAAATTATAGAAAATAGAAAAAATAAACCAAATGACCTCAAATAAGTTGGAAGATTGTACCATAATCATCAGAAAAATCAATTTACAACCATGGAGATTTCGGATTTTTTTTAATTATTATTATTAATAGTGGTGTTACTATTTGTGCAACAACTGCTACTACTAGTATACTTTCTCATCTATTAATTATTATTATTATTATAGAAAGATTGCTTGACTTCCTATCCTTTCTCACCTATTTATATTTGTTAACTAAGACTGCAAAAATACCTCAAATAACTGTTTCCTAATAACCATAAAAAATAATATAAAAAATAAAATAAAATATACTCTACATTTATTATACACCAACCAACAACTATTTATCAATTGATTTCTTGTTCAAGTGGGATAGTTGACTTTTTGCAATATTTAAAGCATAAAATGCTTTACAGCTGATTGTGCAAACATGCCCAATTTCATCCACATTTTCCTTAGTTAAAGATGATTTCATTCACTAGTGTCTTCTAAAAACATAATTATGAAAGGTAAGAGCAAAACATTTCAGATATACCAAACCAAATAATTTGAGTAAGATATTATAAAAAATTCAAAGAAAAATGTTAGTTTCCAAATTGGACACAGCAAAATTCAGTAATTTCAGTATGAAATTTTAGTAAGAAATTATTATTATTATTATTATTATTATTATTATTATTATTATTATATTAAAAGATTCTAATTCATTGGCGATGACAAACTTCAGTAAGAAACTTTACAAGTTTCTTTTGTAAAAGAAATCCAAAGAACATTTATAAAAGCCATCAGAAGGCTGGGTGAGTGTGACCCTTTAGAAGTTGATGTGCTACATTCTGTTTCTTCTTACTTCCTCTTTTTAGACTTAATTTTTTATTTTTATTTTATTTTTAATTTTATTTTTTTACATTCAAATACATGTAGTAGTTAGAGGCTTGTACTTGGGTAAGGATGGCCCAGATCTAACAGGGTTTTGTTTCAGCAAGTTTGTCTCCAAGTAGCTGACAAATAGATAAAGATATATAAAGTTCAAATAGAAGGCTTTTCTATTGTATCTCAGTGGAATGAGTTCTGCTTTTTACCAAACAAATCTTAGCTTTGAGCTTAATTAAGGTTTGGATTTTTAGGATTATTTCATGGGTGGCATGTGCTCCCCCATGAGTGTCAATGCATCTTGATGTTTGTATTAAATTGTGCATTCCTCCGACTTTCTTTTTGATGGTTAACAGTAAAAAATTGTAGCAAAGCTCTTTTGTCTGCATGCCCCTATGTGTCCATGTTGTGGAATAGGTTTTCTATAATTTAGGCATATAGGGTGCTTTTTCTTTACCCAATTTGTTGCTTTGGCTTCTGTTTATGGTGATTAATTTTTCACATCTCAGTTTTTTGAAGTTCTTATTTTATGAAGAATTATGCTTAGTTGTTTCCAATTAGTATCCTGCTTGTACTTTTTATATTTTATTTGAATTGATCCCAGTTTTTGTTTATGTACAAGATAATGATGAGGGGTCAAATAACCAAGATTTATCCACTGCTACTGCTGTTCCATCTGCAGCTTCTCACAATGTTCTTCCCAGAGATACCCTGACTGCCATGGACGTGGATGCCACTGTCAGCTTACCCTTTGCAGTGGTTGATGAAATAGCCGAGGCATCACCAGCAGCAGAGGATGGGTTACAACTTGGAGATCGGATTGTGAAATTCGGGAACGTGGAAGCTGGTGATAATTTGCTCCCAAGGCTTGCTTCTGAAGCCCAGACAAACCATGGTCATGCAATACCTGTTATAGTTATGAGGCAAGGTGCACTGATCAACTTAACAATGACACCTAGAACATGGCAAGGCCGGGGTCTACTGGGGTATGTTTTGCATTTCTTTCTTTCCCTTTTTCTTAATGCTCCTTACTCCTTTTGATTTACTATTAATTTTTTTTGTTACCATTGCATTTAATTGTGATTGTTTTTTTCTGTTAAATTTGTGAAAAATTTGTTATCTACTAGAAGAGCCTAAAAGAATAGAATTTTTTAATGCCTGTAAAAGTGATTTCTAGTGGGCTATTTGTGGCATATTTCCCCATGAAATGGCTATTCCTTTGTCTTTTTATTGCACGATTCCTAAAAAGGGAAAAGAAAAGGGGGAAGGGTTTTGGATAAGAATATTACACTATTTAGATGATATTTCTTCAAAGGAAAATAATAAATGAGATATGTAGTGGTTGGCAGTGAAGTTACTTGGAAATAGTTTGCAACCTTGGGTGGGCCATTCTAACCAATGTTGCATGGACATCTCATCATTACCAAGCCAATTTTTTAATATGCTCAGGAGGCTATTATAAGCTTGAATTTCATTTCAAACATACTACAAGCAAAAATAATTGTAACTGGACACTGGCAGCCTGGCACATGTAAGATGGTTACTCTTGTCAACCTCTGCAGTGCCCCTTCCCAATTTCTGTCAGAAAGAAGGTGGTAATTGTTTCTTCTTTACTCCTTATATTTTAATAAAGGAATCTCTTGGTTGGTGATCCATAAGCAATTTACAGAGTAGACTTCACTCATCATCTCCAAGGAATGGATATAGCCAACTCCAGTGGCCAATTGAAGTCATTCTAGCTCTTACTTGGTGTTATTGTGAGCATTACTCTTATTTGCTTCTTTTGTTGATTAAAATCATTAGCAGTTAATCTATGGAGGACTTTTCCCATGGCCCTCATTAATTTTCAAGATCCTATTATGGATATTAATTTTGGAAATAATGCTGACCTGGATCAGAGTACTCAATATGAAATTTTCATATAAAAGAAAGTTCTGAAATCTAAAACATCTGCTGTGGCCTGCATAAAAATAGCAGCTCTACAACAATATCCATTGAAGGAGACTCATTGCTATCGAGGAAATTATTATAAGAGCCTACTTAGCTAAAACTTAATGCTCAATTTTCTTGGTGAGAACTAAATTTTCTTTCATTTCCTCAACAAAACAGAATGATACAACTGTATTTAAAGCCAGGTGCACCTTAACACTGCTGTAGCTTTTCTAAAAGCTTTCCTGTTTGAATAGGACTTGAGATAACCTGCCTATGATGAATTCCTTGTTATTATCGTTGTTATTATTGTTCTTATTCTTATTCTTATTCAGTTTTATGTGGGATACTTGCAGATGTCATTTCCAAATGTTATAATTGGTTGTATTTCATGTCAAATTGGGAAGGATACGGCAAGATGTTAGTGCCCTCTCCTGTTCTAATGCCAGCTGCAAAATGGTGCTCAGATATTTTGTGTTGGTATTGAGGTGCCTGTTAATTTTAATGGTTTCTTGTATGAAATGATTACACCAAATACTCCTCCCTCTTTACAGGCATATCACTTAAACGGATGATTAATTGACCTTATTGTGTCCTAACCTCTAATAGACTTGAAGAGGTTCAACCTTTTGTAGTTTCTGCTCTTAAGGTGCAAAGCCCAACATCCCATATGGTTTCATTAACTAGTAACATTATAAGCATGGTTTTAGGATTTCATATAGAACAACCGAGTAGTGAATGGGAATTGGAAATTGATTCCATTCCCATTAATAAAAATTTCATTAGTATGAATTTTAATCCCTCCCTTCTATATCGTATTATGACTCACCCCCATTACATGTTATTGTCATTTTTCATTTCCCACGTACCAAACGCACTAAGGAGGGGAGGAGTAGGTGCAATAGGGGTTGACTTGGAACCCTATAATTATGCATTTCTTGCTTGGATGGATGTAGCATATGGTGTGAGGAAAGGGGGGAAGGGCGAAGGTGCCCCTACTAGATGCATTTCTTGTCTAGACTACACTTCTGTTCTTTCTAGTAGGAAAAAGAGAATGGTGAAAAAGATAGTAGTTGGACAGATGTCACAAAACTAGGACGCAAAAGTAGCTTTGTCTTCTGCATCAGTTTTTATCCAAAAACGTGTTGCCATAAGAAATGTGACATTGATTTTGACCTTTTTTTTTTCCTCTGAAGAGTGACATGAAATAAAAAGAGGGTGTACAATAGAAAGGAATTATATTCTCCCTTGAAAATTCAGGCAAAAGTATGTCTGGTTTCCAATTCCCATGCCCGAGCCCATGCCCACCCTTTCTCTCTTGCTGCCCAAGTAAAGACCCACATGACCAGTAAAATAAAATTGGAATATAATTGAAAAAATTACCATTTCAATTTTCAACCTCAGTCTGAGTTCAGAAGTTTAGACAAAAATAGCTCCTATGAATGAGATGGATTCAAACAGTTAACATGATCAGGCTTATCAGCCAGATTCATTATTTCAGTGAAAAATTTCTTATACTTCCAGACAAACTCCACTGCATTACTTGTTAGGTGAACTTATTGCCATTGTTAGATTACAATTTTCTTCAAGTTATTGCCATCATCCCAAAAACTTATCAAGTCCCTTCCTCTAACAATTTCTATTAAAGACCCTTTCTAGATGTAATTTTAAAGCATGTGTATAATTTTTTATTATTCAAAATAATGTTACGATTTAGGCGGCGTTTGATTTTTTATTGAATAGAAAAAATTAAAATATTTGATTTTTTTTATTAAGTTAAAAGCCGTTTCAGTCATGTTGATTTACTTCAGATTATTTTCGGTTACATAAAAAATTTAAATATTTTTAATTAAATAGAAACAGTTAAATATTTTGATTTTTTTTTATTGAATAAAAAAAAACAAACATCACGGTAGAGTTAATATTTTCTGCTGGTGAACTTGGTGGACAGTGTAGTAGATCAGGCCTGAAAAGCATTAATAGAAAAAATTTTGAAAAAAGAAAAGAAAAAAAGAAAGGACAAACGAGAAGGGGACCGGAGAGGAACCGGAGATAGGCGGTAAAACCGGTGAGCATCACCAGTAAATAAGGCCAATCTAGAGATGGACCTTTTCACTAAAAAAAAAACTCTTAGTTTATTAAATTATCTTCCACTCACTCAACACTCTTTCTCTATATGAATTCTAGAGAGAGGGTTCCCTCAGATCGAACTCTTCCCTGATCGATCAATTCTGGCAGGTACGTGACTCAGATCGACCCCACTTTCCCGCATTTTCTCTCCCATTTTCTCTTCCACTTTCTCGGAATAGTTTGAGAATTGCTATGAATGAGGCAGCTTTATCTCTTCAAAGCACTGAAACTGCGCTGTTCCGACTCCGCTTTTTGAGGTACAGAGCTTCGGTTTCCGCAATGCCTTGTGGAATCTCTGCGTTTCGAGGTTTCTTTCAACCTCATTTTAATAAATTATCAAGCCTCTCGCCAGCTGTGTTTTAAAGTGTAAACCCTAGCTTTGGTCAAAAGCTGAAGACATTTTGTAGATTTGAGTGTGCTTCTTGTTTTCTGGGTCGTTTCAACTTGTTTGAACTCAAATAATCTGAAAATGGCGGTGTCGCTGTTGTATATCTGCGATGGTGGTTTTTGAGTATTTGTACGAACAAACCTAGGTTTAGCAAAATTTGAATTTTGGGATTTGGACTTGAAATGTCGTTTGGATATGGTGGTGTTTTTTAGTTCCCCGTAAATTTAGGTCTTATTTGGGTATTCTGAGCATTTGATTTGACCCCAGGACCAGTAGAAGTGGCAAATTTGGGGGGTTTTGAGGCCAAAGCGCTGAGATCTGTGAAGAATTCAAAGACATTGATGTTGAAAGCTTGGAGAGTACCGTCCATGAATTTAGCTGATTCGGATGTAAGGGCAGTTGTGGAATATCATGAAAATGGCAGTTTCTGTCACCATTTGAGGGTTTAATTCGGTGATTTTGAATTTCTAAAACAACCTGTGGTTGCTAAAAAGTGCAAATTTTAGGGGACTTTGAAGGTGGAAAGCTGAGATCTATGTCAGGAGGTCCCAGAGTGAGGTCAATGAATGTAGCTGATTCAGAGGTGAGGCCAGTCCTTGGACCTGCTGGAAACAAGACGATGAGGTCGTTGAGTGGTCGGAAACCTGCAACAAAGCCTCTAAGGAAGGCAGAGAAAGCAACCAAAGATGATGAAGAGATAAAAGCCCTTCCATCATCTAATGGGGCTGCATCATCTCCACCATCACATTCTGTTAGTGTTCCATTGGTGCTTCGTCGGCAGGAGCAGTTGTTGCATTCTAATTTATCACTCAATGCCTCATGTTCATCTGACGCCTCTACAGATTCGTTTCATAGTCGAGCATCTACTGGTAGGATCACTCGATCAAGTAGTACAGCACGGAGGAGGTCATACGCCTCCAAGCCAAAAGTCATTGTTTCTGATGGTGTGTCTGAATCGCCACCTGATGGTCTGAAAGCCAAAAGGAGGTGTGCATGGGTGACACCAAATACTGGTATGTCTTGTTACTTGATTTTGGAATATTTTGTTTTCATCCTTTTAGAAATTTTAAGGATGGGATGTTCATGAATGCTATTTTCTGAATGAGATGTTCATTAATAATTGTAAGCTTAAATTTGCACATATCTCTATTTGATCTCCAAATGCTTGTGACAGAGCTTTGGTTTGCTTTTATCAATCATATATACCATGAAAATGTACATACAAACCTTTGACATGAGGAAAAGGATTTTATTGCATATTCAGCAGTAAGCTGCATTTAGGCATTTCTTTTAGTAGTGTAGGCTTTTCAAGTGCCAAGGTTCCTAAACGTGGAATGCACTCCATTGGCCATTTGGAAATTAAATTGGAGCTTGAAAAACTAAGTTTGCGTCTCTTTCCATCTATTTTTTTCCTCCAAAACTGAAATAAAGCATAGTGGACTGCTTTGCTTGAGACCAGTTTGGTTTGGGTTGATCTTTGGTTTGGGATGCTTAAAGCTAGTAATTGAGTGTCTTCTTAATTTTTACTTTAATTTATGATCCACACTAATCAGTTGATACAGGTTTTTAACTTTGTATCCTTTTTGTTTGGTCATAAACACTTCTAACCTGTAGAAAATTATTTTATTTCTTTGATGATTTAGATCTATATGTGTACCGTATGGTACAAAATGCTAGGAGGCTAATGCTTTAGTGGACATGACATTTGATGTTAAAAAAGGGTTTACATGGCAGACCCCAAATAATGGGGCTCACGTCTTCGTTGAATTGAGTTATCTACATGTACTTGCATCACATCTGTTCTATCTCCTTGAGGTTGCCTCATGTAGTTCCTGTAGTGGGGCATTGGCTCTGTTTTGCTACATAGCTGGCTGTGTTAAAGTTCTAAAACTAATTTTAATGTATGTTGAATATGAGATTTTACTCAAATTAACTAATTGGAATCACTGAATCAATAGAATACACAGGCCAGTTGTTTGACTGAATTATATTGGGAGAGAGTAAGTGTTTTTGTCTTGTTGCTTTGGGAGTAGAGCAGTTACCCTTAGTGGATAGCTCCTTAGCCTTATTCATTTTATTTTTCTTTACCAGCTCATCCTGTGAATTGAACTCAGCCACTTTTTATAGGTAAATTGTTCCAATCCTCTCTTTTAATTGATTTTAGATCAATCTGGAAACTTTCATATTGGTCTCTGTATTGGGTCAACCTCATGAATATGTCATGGTTATTATTACTATTTTCTATCTTCTCTATGAATCATGTCTATTGTATTCAAAGTTAGCTAGCTTGGTAGTAGATGTACCTTTGTAGCAACCAGTTAGAAGAAAATATTTCTTAGCATGCTTTAGTTTGTCATAACTCTTAGCTCTTCCATTCAATTTCATGGTGATGAATATTAAAGTTAGAATGAAATTATGCATGCTCACTTCATTTCGTGTTTTTCCCTCGTTGGGTGCAAGATCAGGGATACACGGCAAGAATTGGACAATTTAAAACTTAGGATAAACAAAAAGGGTCTGCGGTGCTATATCCTCTTTATTCTTATACATAGTAGTACCATTTATATGAAAATTTGAAGCTTTATCATTTGTGAAGGTAAAAGTAAAGAACATAGGTTCATTTTTGTCACTTAGGGAGACTAAATCACTTGGTGTCAACTACATGTGTTGGCTACATTGTTTTCAAGATTTATTTGCTCACTGATTTTCTTATATTTTTAAAGCAGACTTGTCTTACATTGCTTTCCATGATGAAGAATGGGGAGTTCCAGTTCATGATGACAAGTACGTGATCTCCTCAGTCCTTGCATTGCCTATCAATTCCAAAGCACTAACATGGCTCAGGACTCTATTTCATGTTCTTTTAGTTTTGCTTAATATCCTTTATACTAAATGCAGGAAATTGTTTGAGCTTCTTGTCCTTTCTGGTGCCTTGGCTGAACTCACATGGCCTACCATTCTCAGCAAGAGGCACATTTTTAGGTACTGTTCCATGAAAAGCAATGTTCTAATTTGATGAACTATATCTGCCATATATTATCTATGGTTCCACATGGTCATATTCCCTTCCCCTTTCTTGTGCATCTACCACATTCTCTTTTAACATTTTTTTTAATTGCAGGGAAGTCTTTGCGGATTTTGATCCAATTGCTGTTGCAAAATTGAACGAGAAGAAGTTAATGGCACCAGGAAGCATTGCTAGCTCTCTAATATCAGAGCTTAAGTTGCGTGGCATCATTGAGAATGCACGACAAATGTCCAAGGTAGATTCTCTTCAATTTGATTTGATTTTTATTTGTTTCAAATTTAAACCTTGAGTAGCAGAACATGGGCATTTGTTAACTTTGGTTGAGCATCTCCCTTTTAAATAATAGTTTGCATCAGACAGATAATGGTATTAATCTTCAAGTAGTCTGTTTTTACCAGTGTGATGATTTTTAGTAATGATCACATCCAGAGTACCTAGATTTGCTCAAGATGCTTTTTCCCTTGGGACCACTTTCTATGCTTTCTTTATCTGTTCAAACAATTAAATGACATATAATGAATGTTTAGCAATCACCTGATTGGTCAGGTTAGGTGGAAAGTGGTTGAATGGTGGTCCTCATTCCTCTCCAATCTGCATGACTTACATAAAGACAAACCATAAGCTTATTATCCAATCCAGGTTGACCTTAATATTTCCTCTTATTTCAAGAGTAAGTTGTGCAACCTAATTATTCCAGCTTGCTTAGTTGGTAAATTTGGAGCTGTTTATCAAGTTGGAATATTTTCAGCTATCATCAACCCCCTAACTACTAACCTTTGTGGACGCAAGTAAAAGTGATATAATTCCACAACCAGGGTTGTTGCTATGATTGTAATAGTTTGCAGGTTTTGCTGATGGCAGGTCATAGATGAGTTTGGGTCGTTTGATGAGTATATATGGAGCTTTGTGAATCACAAGCCAATAGTTAGCAGGTTCCGGTATCCTCGCCATGTTCCAGTGAAGACTCCAAAAGCAGATGTCATAAGCAAGGACCTTGTGAGAAGAGGTTTCCGGAGTGTGGGGCCTACAGTCATCTACTCATTCATGCAGGTGGCAGGAATAACTAACGATCATCTTATCAGTTGCTTCAGATTCCAGGACTGTGTGACCGCTGCGGAAGTCAAGGAAGAGGAAATCACTACTGGAGCAGCTGAAGAGAAGAAAAGCAATGTGATTGAATCAGAATTGTCCAGAGCTATCGATGAACTGAGTTTTTCATCAGAATGATGTGCCAAATGCCCTGTGGGTGGGTAGGTGGGCGGGCTGGCAGGTGGGTGGGGGCGGGCACGCAGGCAGGCAGGCATGCAGGTGGCGCTTCAAGGTCAATCATCAATTTTACCATGTTGACTGGTTTTTAGCTGCTCTTTACAACTGGGTGGCTACGAAGGTTGTGTATAAAATTTCATGAATTTGCTGCGCAACATGGATTGGTAGATTGTAGATTACTAAAAGCCGAATTGGATTAACTGGTGATCGTGTTGTGGAAGGGAAGGAAGCTGTCATGGGGAATTTATAAAAAAAAAACAAAAAATAAAAAACAAAAAAATCAGTGTACAATTATTTGTACAGTGGAAAGTGTTAATTAGATTTTTGCTTGAAAAACAAAAGGCTAGGCATGAGAAAGAGATGGAAGGAAAATGAGTGTCCCCTTGGATAAAAGGACATTACAGGTTGGGAGCCTCAGGAAGGTGGTGGACAGCGCATAGCTTGATAAAGGAGAGCAGCCATGGGCTTGTTTCTGCCTTTAAATGGGGTTGGATTTGTGTTTCTATGTTCCCTTGGGACAGGGTATGGCTGCCGTATTTATAACATGTTTGCCCTGTTAGGTTTAAATCACCAATTAAATGTGGGGCATCCCTGTTTCAAAGAAGGAATTAAGATAACGACCGCACCATGTGTTTGTCCCTTTTTTGTTTTATGCCCCTAGTCCTGAATCTTTTTTTAACCAGAAGAATCATCCCATGATCCAAGCCTTGTCTCCGTAAAAGATGGAAGACACCCTGAAAAGTTGGGAAGCTGCTGACCCCAACCACCTTGGTCATTTCAATCTCTCAATTTTCTGCCGGTATGGAGGGAGGCTGCTGCAGAGTCACGCACCTAATCATTGTTTAGAGGCCGGGCGCCTGCCTAACAAACTTGCTTTCTAGTTATCCCAAACTTTGTGGCTCTATATCATCTTCAAATAATCTCATAAAGTGGCAGCCACAGCCAGCTCAAGCACCAAAATTGACATGCTTTTTCCCAGCAAACTACAACCACAAAACAATAGGTGAAATATTCAAAGCCACTTCCATCCATGCGTGTAGACTTTGTACCAGACACTCAAATAAAGCCCAAGCCAGCGCCAACAAACATCATGGATTAATATTAACCTATATTAAACAGGCCTTAAGGAAAATTGCCATGAAATGAATGCCATCTCAACACGCCAACCAAATATCCATACACGAATTGCATAATCAAGTGTGCTGTAGCCTGTAGTCAATCCAATAGTACAATATATAATCAAAATGCAGCATCTTTATAGCAGTTACTATGACCTAGAATTCAGATGTCAATAATACCTTTTTGGAGTTTGTTGCCTAGTAAAATTACTTCTCTCAGCTCATGCCCAATAAAATTCGTTCTTCCAGCTCTTTTGAGTCTGTTTCCTCCAACTTGCCCACAGCCATACCCATACACTACCATTTCACATTTTTATTTTCACTTACCTGTTTAAACAGTAAATTACAAGTCTTTCTGAGGTTCACAGACCCTCACCACATTCAGAACCAACCATCGGACGTGGCCTCTAAAGTGATCTACTATCCAACTTTATCTTCTGAAATCCACCATGGCAAACTCTAAATCAGACAGATTCCCACCTAGACCATGGATGCTGCTACTGTCTTAAAACGTTCCCATTGAAGTCATCTTACAATAACTCAAGTAAGAATCTTGAGTAGCTGTGTCTCTTTTGTTTGGGTCTGTTTCACCTTAAAACGAAGATACTGAAATGGGTGCCAGCCAATTCTATATAATGTCCCGCAAGTTGCAACTAGTATCCTGCTCGAAACAAGTATCATACAAACTATATACAAGTGTTCACTGAAAGACTAAAGTGGAAAGAAGGAAAATAAATGAAAAAACAAACAGAAAAAAGAAATCACCAAACCTGTAGACTCAATAATATATATGAAACAGCTGGATGATTTTCACAGAAAGGCCCATTGGTGATCTAATCTTTTCGTTCTTTCCTCTCTTTTTTTTTTTCTTTTTTTTTTTTTTTTAATTTTTGTTCTTAGGCCAGATATTAAGTTTTCAGCACGGCTTGATTTCAAATCCAATGCTCAGGAGAGTTCGAGCAGATTCCATGGCTTTCTCCCCTCCTGGATCCAATTCCTCAGCTGCCAATTCACCTTCCATGTCCACTGACCATTGAGTTGAAGATATTTGATTTTGGAAAGCTTCAGTTTTCTTAAACTGCAAGCTGTTCATGGAAGCAGGAGCAGCAGCCGCAACAAGAGGAGCACTTGGTGGGCCATGTCGCTTTTTGGGTACAGGCATGTCATGGTCGTGTATCCCCTTGTATGTTATTATGACAGCACTGGTGTTATCTATGGCTGTCTCAATATGCTTACGAACAGGACATCCAGCAGAAGTGCATCTGTAATAGTTCCTGGAAATTTGTCCCAAAGACAGATCAGAACAAAAAGCAAGCTCACAAGATAAATTTAAGGATATGAAGCTGTCAAACTCGGTAAAAGAGTTGGACTTCAAAATTAAATGGTTCAACAAATATTAGTTTCATAGTTATTTCCTTAGTTTGATTCATTAAGACTCCTGAGATCACATATTAAGAAGAGGGATCCATAACTAGATCGTTCTCTAGATTTCATGGGGAGACCTGATAGTTCTCTAGAGCTTGTGGGGGATCCATGACTAGATCATTCTCAAGAGTTCATGGGAACCTCATAGTTCTCTAGAGCTCATGAGGGATCCATGACTAGATCATTCTCTAGAGTTCATGAGGACCTGATAGTTCTCTAGAGCTCATGTGAACCTGATCACACTTTTTCAACCATCAGCCTCAAAGAACTGTTTAGATTTGTTTGGGAAAGATGGACCAGTGTTGTTAAAAGTGGCTTTCTGAATGAAGGCAATAGGTTTGCTGAATCCAGTCATATCCATAGGTAGTTGGCTATGTAATAAGGTACTTGCTAAGTTTGTGATCACCTAGTCTTACTTTCTTCCTTCAATTTCTCCTTCTACTGTTCTCGAAATCTCCATACAACTAATAAGCCAATAAAGCCTGCCATAATTCCTTTATTTGTCTAATCTATACCCTAATTTCACAACACTTATATTCTTTCTCCCTTCAGCCTATTGTCCAGGAAACCTTAAACCATAAATCAGCTGCATCCAGAAGCCCTAGCAACCTATTTTCTGCAATTCATCAACCGATTACTTTAAAACCTTGCATCTTTAAAACATTGCATTAAACCCCCCTAGTATTCTTTCTCAATCTTAAAGAAAGATAAACTGTAGCCCTCCACACTTTGACCCATACCAATAGAGATATTGTAGACGACATTACTCAATGTTTAAGTGCTGTGCTGCATCAAAGCAGATATAGCCTATATAAGCATGATTGTTTTTTGATAGGTAAATAAAGATAATATTAAATAAAAAGTGACAAAAAAAAGTGCATCAAAGTACACAAGACGTGCATATAACAGTCACCAAAAGGTGTTAGAAAAAAGGAAAAGGGACAACAAAAGGCTACTCCCTCCTCCTCAATAAGAACCCATCCAATTGATGAAGTCAAATAAGGACATTGGGCCTTCAAATATATACAACTTGGTCGAAGACAACAAATTACAAAGAAGGAAGCTTTTTATTCTTTGGTCTAAGCATGAAATTTAGCAACTAAACTATTATGGCTGCATTTTTATTTTTATTTTGGATAATACAGAAAACCGATGGCCTTGTTTCACAGGACTCGGGAAAATGACATTAATTTCCATTACTGAAGAACTAGGTAGTGGGCAAGCTCAGGACTTGAAACCAGGACCTTCATTGTGGGAACACCTATCAGTTGAGCTGTATGTGGAGCTAATATTATTTTATTTTTAAGAACTTAAAAGTTAAAACTATAAACTAAGTGAAATTGTGTCCAATATTGCAGCAGCCTAAGACTCGGAGTAGCAATGTCAGACTCACACACAATGATGAAATAGGTTTGTTCTACAAAATCTAATAAAGGAGAGCACGCACCTGGGGTGAGGGTTTCCCTTCACCATCTTTTGTCCATATTTGCGCCATCTGTAGCCATCACCTGAGATCCCCACATCACCCGCCGCATGCACAACAAATTTAGGTTTTTTTCCAGGTTTAAAGTGAGAACCTGAATTCCCTAAGCTGCTTTTCTTCGATCTGCTTCTCAACAATTGAAAAAAAAGGGACAGAAAGCCGTATCAGTACCAATGCTCCCCAAATCAATCCCCCAAGTACAAGCATGGAATAGAGGTGACAAACAAAATTCATATAACTCATATGGGGCAACTTTGCTTCCACTTTGATACTTGTATTACCATTGGATCTAATTTGTTGTTTGTAACTTTCTTGAAAAATCCTAGCATCTTGGTGCATTAAATCTGTTAGGAGCAACCCCTGGGGTTATGAAGCCAGATTGTCTTTTGATGCTACTATGAACATACAAAATTAATGAACTTAAGTACTTGGTTGGGGCTGACATGAAATGAACAACTTCTCGCAGAACAGTTTCTATATATGATTCCCACCACATGCTACAGCCAATCATATCTAGGCAAATCCTGAAACATCTTTCAACTGAATCCTATATAATAGCCCTTTCTTTATAAAACACATGATACCATGTCATCAGTATTGCAAAAGGATTGGGATCCAATATGTCATCGATCCCATCAAGTTTAACTAGATATATGAAACATCAACATGGTTGGCAGTTACACTCATGTATATATCTAACTATTATTGAAAGGAATCTTATTAAAACATATAGCTCTTTCCCAGATTTCTATAACTATCCAACAGTCAATTACATCTGTTTTGTTGGTGCTGAAAGCATTTAGTTTAGTTTTTTGCTAAGCTAAAACTTACTAAATAGAAAAAAAAATATGTACCAAAAAAAAAATAACAAAAAAAAAAAAAAAAAAAAAAAAAAAAAAAAAAAAAATAAAAAAAAAAAACAAAAACCACCTTAGTTTTGCAAGCTAAACTTGACCTACTCCATGCAAATGAGGCAAAGTAGATAGAACAGAGGTGGAATTGCAAGAATGCAGAAAAGAGATGACAGCCTTCCTTTCTTTTTGTTTTTTTAATTCTTTTTTTTTGGTCGACAGTAAGAATCAAACTCAACCCACCCTTTGAAAGGCATTTCTACCAAGCTAGGATCATTTTTGTAGCTAATAGACTAAATTAGAGAGAGAAATGAAGGGAAGTTTGAGTAGGAAAAGGCTATCAAGAGATTGACTTGTATGGGATTGCCTTTAATCCACATTATATGCACAAACCTTATATATGTGTTAAATGAGTCTGTTGGGGAGCATACTCTGAATCCACTAGGGCTGCCACAAACTTGCAGAGCCAAATTCAATAGAATTGTCTCAAAGTTCCAAATTCTCTCCTAATTTAGTTAACCAACTCTGTCTCTCAAAATTTGTGCATGACTGACAAGATATGAATGTTTCATTGAAGAATTGCATAAACTTTGCTGGTCAATAGGGATTTGGAACCAGTTCTTTATCTCCAACAATGATGTCTTGGCGTGTGCATTGAAAAGCATGGTAGGCAGTCCATATTTAAGGGAAAAATCATAGCATCAAAATGAATCATTTGAGAATAATTTTTATTTAGATTTTCTAACTATGACTTTTTGTCCTCCTTTTGACTTGTTCTTTTAGATTGCAGTAATCAATTGTCACAAGGGGTGATGGTGCTTCTTTTATGCTGACATGGCAACATGAAATTGGAAAAAATACCTTATGCAAAATTGATAGTGTAAAGATTGTTGTGCATGCAATCTTGTAAGGAACAAGATTGGAAACTAATTCATAGGGAACTTACCTCCGTTTAGGCTCTGGCTCATCAGTATGCTCCTCCTTAACCTTAATTTCAGCATTCTCATCAGAAGCATCTGAATTTGGCCTTTTTCTTTCAGGTATCAGTGGTGTTTCTTGTACAGGTTCTTTTGAAGATGTAGATGGATCTGAATCATTAAGCATTCTTACTGGGTCAGCTGTAGTACTATTCCCTGTAACAGACCCAACTGGTGAAAGCTTGCCCTCTTTCATGCAGTTAATCTTCCGAGGCGGATCATGATTGTGCCGACTTTTATAAATAATTTCTATCACTTGGCCCGAGTCATCACAACATTCAATCTTTTTAGCATAACAGTCAGAATATGTGCATTTGTAATAGCTTCGAGAACCTTTAGGACTCTTTACCTGCTTCTGACCATATTTCCGCCAATTGTAGCCATCTGCGGAAGGTGTCTTCACAGAAGGAACAGTGGATATAGTTTTCAGGTCAGAAGAATTTTTCTGGTTCCCTTCTGGCATACATTCACTGTTAACCTTTGGAAATGGTGATGGCCTTTGTTCTAGTATTGTTGGACTTGGAGCCGATTGAATAGACTGGGTAACAGAAGTTGGTGATAATTCCACTGACGAAGTTGGACAACCAGATGACTGAAGCTGCTTCTTTGTTTGGACATGAGTGGTCTGGGCTGTTACAGTAGTCTGAACTTCTTGATGACACACCCCAGCTTGCTCCTAGGGAAAGAAAGAAGATATCAAATTACAAAAATCAAAACAGAATTTTGTCAATGCATGAAAAATAAAATGTTAGCTCTTGAATGTAATGGGTAAAAATGCTCTCGCATAATAGACAATTAAACATAGCAATGCAAAATGCATCTCAATTAGTGTCCAAAAAAGAAAGTCAGGGTTTCAGCTACAAATTTGATGCAAAGGGAGGCTCATGCTTCAAAACTGGAGATTTAGATTGCCAGATTTATGAGGAAAACTGCCATATATGGTTAACAGATCATTCTTTTCGCACATACAACATGAAATTTTGCCAATTATTAGAAAAAATATGGGAGCAAGAAACCATGATGAACTAGTTGTTGGAAAATATCTCGAATTCCTAATTGGTATACATTCCCTTTTATAAAGAATATTGCACAAAACATTTCCCATATTCATGTCATTGTAACATTAGGTTTTTTTATAAAATAAGGAAAGTTAGTAGGAATATCTTTATACATATTCTAGATCATGAGGGAAAAGACTTATGAGATGAAGATGGATTTGTGAGGAAGAATGTGAGGCATCCAATGGAACAAGGGGGTTGTGGTTCAAGGTATAGAAATAAGGAGTGGGGAAACATGAGATGTTTCAAAACTTAATAGTTATATCTAGTTTTTGTCTACTATAATATTCTTTATAGTATAATGGAATGATCTTTCTAATTCGTAAATATATGTTTGGTTGGCGGAACTACGTTAAAAGCTTATAAACCTTTACATGCAGATGATTTTTTCTTCGTATTCTTGTATTAACATGTTTGAATTGAAGCTAATGCTAGCACAACACTATTGATCACAAAAGATAATTAGGTGGACCCGGATCACCAAATACAGTTAACCCAGAAAATCAGTCCACATTGTGTTAAAAAGCTGCATGGGCTCCAAAAAAATTATTGACATTTAACATAGATACAAGTTGTATAGAGTAGGACATGGGTATGTACTTTACAACACCCTTCTTGATGTAAAAAATGGCAAGAATGAATAATCCCAGATGACCATTAGCTTTCTGAGAGATGCAGTGTTCATCTCTTTCTTACAAGAACATCCCTATATTCTCATAAAAAAAAAAAAAGAAAAGAAAAAAGAGAGATCCTTATTCTACATCCACATCCATAATTAAACGGTTATATATTGCAAGATGGCTCTCCTCCTGCATAACACAATGGTCCCACTCCTATCACCAGCAATTAATCTGCTTCAATTCTCTCCTTAATGCATATTCCTCTAGTGTTCCACATCCCAATGGTTCAATCACATTGCTATGCTCATGATTCTGAATGATCATTCACTGACTCAAAGGCCCAGATTTTTTATCCTTAGGTTTTCCCCAAGAAAAAATATGGAAACAATGTATAGCATTTTCGATTTCTTCAGAAACAAGAAAATTGCACCCACTTGTCTTTACATGATTTTTCCCAAATCAAGAGCTAGAAGACCCCTAAACATGTCTCACACTACAAATTTCCAAACAAAATTCCAAATTTGCAACAACAATCAGAATTACACCAAATTCTGGATTCTTGAAAGCCAACAGCTAACAGAAACCACAAATGGCCCAATGACACAACCCTCAATTTGGTTGCTGACAATTTAGGAAAGTAGAAGATAAAACTTTGAAAATTATGTGTCCTGTTATTCTTTTTAAAGAAAAAAAGAAAAAATCAGAGGCAACAGTTCTTATATGAACTAGAAAATACAAAGAAGGATTAGTTGTTCCCTCAAAAGGATTACAGAATATAACCAAAGAAGAGCATAGAATTACAACCAAAAACCCCAACCCAAGGACAAAAACGAGAAACCAGTAAAAAATTCAAGGCGTTAAACAATCCCCTACAAATAAATCTAGCAACAAGGCAACACAGCTTGCCAACTGATCCACATATGATTTGTTGTTTTGGTTTCCCAAATTATGTCAAAAGTGATTAGATAGTAGAGATTTCATTTTCTCAGTTCCTAAATAATGGAAATCTAGGATCCCAAAGTTGTAGTTTTTTATCCTTCTGCCTCTCAGAGCAGCCAAATGGTATGCAAAAGAAACAAAAAATAGTCTCTCCATAACCTCCCTAACAAACCGTCCCGCAGCAACAGCAATTCAAACCACAAAGATTCGATCAATTTCCCAATTTGAACTAATATCTCATATAACAACAGATGAAATAAAATAAAGAAGCAAATACTTAATAATTACGCAAAGGGATCAAGAAACCGGACAACCATCAACTAGCCTATTCATGGCTGCAGAGAGCATATGCTTGGAAAAGAATCAGAATATTAAATATAAAAATATTAGTTATTTATATTTGTTGAAACTGTATCTAACTTTTCTACGTTTTTCCAACTAAATCTCGCAATGATTATTTTCAGAAGCTGAAAGCATCCATGAACAACTCAAAAATGAAGGAGAAAATCGAACTACTACCTTGAATTCAACCGAGGCAAGCGACTGCGAAGTGGAATTGAGCGCCGAACCTACCAGATCAACCATAAAAATCACCAACTCCACATGAAACCCAACCAAACACACCAACTCGTGCCAGAGAACCAACCGTACCTGAGAGTAACTGCGAACCACTCTCCGTAATCGACGAAGCCACAGCTAGGGTTTCCGATTCACGAGGCTCTCCCAACTCAGCAGCTCCAACTCCCTCCGAGTCACTGAGTCCCTCTCCGTCCTCAGAGCCCGATTCGGACGAGTCGGAATCCGACCCCGAATCAGACTCGGGGTTCGGTTCAGCCTTCTCTGCTTCGGGAGCTTCAAAGCTCTGGTTCGCAGCCATGGCCGATTCGGAGAGAAGGTAAAGGCTTCGAGCGGCTAGGTCCGGTTTTGTTACTCCAATTTAATTTTAATTTTATTTAGTGTCCGAATCCGAAACGCGGTTGGGACATGGGTTTCGGATTTTGTGTGTTTCGGAATAGATTAGAGAGAGAGCAGTGGTGCGGTTGCTTTGACTCGAATTGACTCAGGTGGTTTTTTTGTGGGGGGTAGGCAACGGAAACCGTTAAAAGCTCCGTTACGAAGGCAATCACCTGACCGCTGAAAGTGTTGAGGTGTTCTTTAACGGCGCAGGTGGCCGTTTGTTTGGAAGGGCATCTTTGAGTGCGAGTTGACGTAGCGGCTTTGTTGATTACTTTTATTTACTAGTTTAATTTTTTTTTAAGAAAAAGGGAGATTTATGTGAACGCTGTGTGTTAGGTTGGTAAGAATGCCATTCATTGGCTTTGGTCTAATTTTAATGGCACGCGCCTCCCTTGCAATCCTTCTTCACAACTCATGGGCTACAGCTTAGCTGGTCTCAGGTCTAAGCCCAATCTATTAGCTGAGTTTGGCTGGGCATAATATTAATTTGGGTCGAGTGTAAATTTTCGTCAGAATTTTGTGACCATTTGAGGATTCTCCGATGAATGGGTTTCCAATCAGGTAGACAGAGGAGAGGAAGTATTTTTTAAAATAATTCTGAAGAACAGTTTTTTTAAAAATATGTAGGCACATTGCAAAATTTGCAAGAACTAGCCGGTCCGATTATGTCTTGAGCAATCCAATCAGATCGATCTAGCATATCAACATGAGTCATCCTTCTTGGGAACCTTGGTGGCAGCCTCAATTGCATGGCATCCTCAATCTAGATTGGCAAATGAGTTGCCACGATCACAACCCCCACTTTCTTTCTATGCTCTGCAATTATACTCCCGCAACTCTTCACCCCTTCATCATCCAATGCTACTGATGGCTCATCCAGCAACCAAATTGGCCTATTCAGTGCCAGCAACCTAGCAAGCCGAACCCTTTTTCGCTGACCCATTGACAGCCTTCGTGCCTTCTCTTTCGCCAATCGTCCCAGCCCAATTAGCTCCACTGCAGGCAGGCTTTCCTTCTTTTCCTTCTAGTTGTTAAAACCACACCACATTCTCAAAGACTGAGTTTCTCCTTCATCGCTTCATTGAGGGAAAGCCAGTTGAGCTGAAGCTTGTACTGATGAAAACCCCTGATTTTGATTCTTTAATCAGAACGATACAGACTCCATTTAACTTGAAGTTAATCTAGGCTAAAGGCAGACCAACGTCAATCCTAGGAAGTGGGGGTTTTGGGAGAGACATCAGGGTTTTGGGAGTACAAAATTATGGTTAGAGTTTGAGGTTTTTTATAAAGGAGTTTTTAATTGTTTAGAATCTGGGCATCACACTATAGTTCTGAACAACCAAATCCATCCCAATCGATGAACAATCTGCAGGATCAAGTAGGAATCACCACCAGCAAATTCCTGCAAAAAGTTGAAAATAAAGTTTCGACAGTAAATCAAAATAACGATTTGTTACTAAAGCACATATGATCCAAAATCAATATTTTAATCAATGGGAAATGGGATGCAGAAGAAAATTCCAGTCAAGAAGAAGCTGGGGTTAGAAGGAATCCCCAATCATACCTGCATCAAGCAAAAGCAGTCAACAGTTTACAAAAGAACAACTCCCATTTGTCAAAATGCCCAAATCAACAAATGACAATCAATACCAAAATCCCTCAATTTTCACACTCCTTCTCAGACCCACTTCCGAGTTTCAATGCATAAACCATATCAGTTCTGGCCGAGAAACTCTCCTAGAAAATACTTCCATAGAAACTACGGTTTATTTTGTCTGAGAAGCGAATACTTTCCAAACCTACCATAAGATCAATTGGAATGCAGAATTCATCCAAGTTTGCAAGATATTCAATGCATTTCTAAAAAACAGCCCTATTCTCATTCTCCAAAACAGCTATCCATGATTCAGAACCACACTTTCAACTAAACAAACATTCCTTATCCCCAATCAATAATTAGGTTCAATTCCATGGAAACCCGGTTTGGATGCCCTAGATTTGGTATCTATGTCTTCGTTTCCGGCTTCTGGATATTCATAACCGGTCGAAACAGAGATGCACGACAGAAAGGGAAAAGGAAAGCACGAGAAAACCCAAATAATAATAATAATGCGCAAGGAGGAGACGCTACCATGTGGGTTGGAGGTTCCGGCAGGTTCCGGCGAAAATGGAGAATTGGCGTAGCGGAGACTCAGGTCGCGAGCTGCATTCTTCCTTGATGCTATGTTTGGTTCCGAATAGCTTGAGGGAAAGAAGGAAAGTGAAAGGAAAAGAAATGGTAAATAAAAAATAGATTTAAATCAAAAATTATTTTTATATAGATTTTAATTTTTTTATTTTTCTTTATGTTTTCTTTTTAAATAATTTGAAGTTTTTTTTTTTTTTTTTTTTTTTTTTTTACTTATAAATATAAAAAGAAAAAACCTTGATAAGTTATTAGAATATTTAAAATTCTTAATTTAGATTTTATCTATCTAGGTCTTCAATTATTATGTTTAAACATTTCTAGTATATCAATTTATTATTTAAATTAACAATAATAGTATATTATTATTAATATGTCATATATTTAGTGACATAAATTTAAGGTTAAATACAATATACTGCATAATTATTTTTTACAATAAATTTTTATTTGTAAAACAAAAAATAGAAAATATATTTAACAAATTGTTAAAAAAATGTTTTTAAATAATATTTTTAATTGTTTTCATTTATTTTCTTATGGTTGTTTTAAAAAATAATTATATAAATATGAAGAATGAGTAAAAATAAAGTAATACATGGAAAAATTATTTTCAAAATGTATTTAAAAATATAAAAAATAATATAAGAACATTTTAGGTTATTAAACATATTTTGTTCTACAAGCATTGAATTAAAAAAAAAAAATGTTTTCAAAAACTATTTTTTAAAACTATTTTAAAAAATACTTCTCAAATAAAGCTTTTAAAAATTAAAAAAAAAAAAGATATTTCCAAAATAGAATCTTTATTTTGCCCTGCAGCTCAATTGCATCCACCTCCTCACTTAAGTCAACTTTTCTTTACAATTTTTTCATTTCTTTTGAGTCCTTACAAAGAACAATTCTTCAATATTTTCATCATTAGGATTATGATATTCACTACTTCCATAAAAAGCAAGCATCTAATCAAATACATCAAGAGATACGGGTTTAGTCAAAAATCTTTTCCTAAGTTAAGATGTAATTATCGAGTAATAATTGTTTTATCTCTTAAAAGGGAGAACTCCATCGCATCATATAGTTTGGTACAAATAGGCCAATAAAAGATAAGTGAAAGTCAATTAAAGACGAGTTGATAGAGCTAAATAGCATAAGTGCAACAATACTAAAATTCAACATAATAGTCTACATCTACTTCAAATAAATCATTACTATAATTCGATTGCTCATAGTCATCATGGAAGAAAAAAATTCATATCTTCATTGTCTTCCTCATCTTCTCACCTTCTTCAAAACATGTTTATCTACTCTAACATCTTATTCACCACTTCATTTACACCAACCATGATAGATTGTTGACTTTCAATAAACTTTATCCAAGGTTTGGGATATGTAAAATATATTTAAACTACCTTATTCATAATTCAACATCATTGTTCATATCATGAATTTAAGTACACTACCTTAAACTTTCTTTGATTTCATCAACCTCTATCAATGATATGTAGTCCACATTGCACCAATCATAATAGTCAACACTACCACTTGCATAAATTCTAAGACCCCGGTCATTGCGACTATACCTTAGACATTATCTTCATTGTGATCGTATCATAATTGCTATCTTTCCCTAGGATTATGGCAATGTAAAAAATTATCTTCCACACCTATGATAAATTAGAAACCAAAGGTCCAAAATTTATTAAGGGTTTAGGAGCATATTACTTAAATATAAGGAATTAAGATTTAATTTTTATACCTAGATAGAGAAACAATTTTCAAAACATCCTGATAAACCCATCTTAACATTGAGTAAAGTTAGAGGCATGCTTTAGACACAAATCACTGAACCACTCTACTTGAACATCTGACTCTCTTGAAACAATCCAAGTGCTAATAAACATGGATTGATTCTAAATCATCAACAACATTTCACTACCAATCAAACCTAAAAAAAATGTTTGAAAAAAATGTTTAGAATACTTAACATCTTCTAACATTACTAAGATCCCATATCAGTCTCAGTCAACCATTCCTTATGAAAGTTGACTGTCACACACCCTACTCAAATTATCCTTAACGTAAGTTTGCATAGAGTTGGGAAGTTATTAAAGAGATATACTGATCTCTAAGGATAAAGATAGATGAGAGTTTTTGGAGCTGTGTGGAAGATTCTAGGCAACTATTCTACATGTCTCGTATATCGCTTGAAAATAGGTAATCTTCATAGTGTTCTAGAATAATGGAAAACTATGAAAGTTCTAGTTTAAACACCAGATTGGGATTCCCATGGACTCACTGCAACATATGAATCGAGTCTCAGACCCATAATTATACAATTTTCTTTCTTTAATTTCTTTTGAAATCTCATTCCATTATATTCCTTAAAACGGATAGAGGAATTCCCAAGTTCTGACACTAGGGACTTTCAGATCCCCTTCTCTTCCATACAAGGGAGGGAAACTGGGATAAAGACTAATAAAAATACATACTACATATAACAAAAATGAAATTATAATGTTCATTCAAATCCCCTGCAAAGGCAGATCAGGGCATCAG
Source organism: Vitis riparia (assembly GCF_004353265.1). Lineage (NCBI taxonomy): Eukaryota > Viridiplantae > Streptophyta > Magnoliopsida > Vitales > Vitaceae > Vitis > Vitis riparia. The sequence continues at coordinate 11,541,705 of NC_048441.1, forward strand.
GGCATCAGGGCATCCTCCTTTCGAGTTTGGCCTTCGGGTTCCTGGGCTCTAACATTTGTTTGAACCTCTAAGCAGTCGCAGCCCGAAGAAGCAGCCAGCGTCAGACTTAATGCCTCACCCTCGGTTAGGGCAGAGATCCTGTTGGCACAACTGGCCATGCTGTGTAGGACCTTCTTAGCACCCCCAATAATCTGTGTAACAAAATATGGATTGATGCTTTGCTACTCCGACAGACAACCAATTGTGTGCCACACAGATGGCCAATTCAATGTTACATTCACTAGTATATACATAACATAAAGAAGAACCAAGTATAGAGCAGCAGCAGAAAGGTTACAAGATTATATAATGGAGGTCATATGGCAATCAATCTCTGGGGCCCTACACAAGGCAACCTTAAACATGATGCACCACAATGGGACCAGACCTTCAGAGTCTAGAACAAAGAATCGGGCTGAGCAGGAGTTCCCCAGAACTGCAGTAGTGACAAATGACCAATTAAAACTGGCCCCTTCACTTCACATTTAGTTACCAACCCACCTCCTTTTCCTGGCTGGGCGCTCTTGCTTTATCTCTGAATCCGCAGGAGTCTCAGTTGGGGTGGAGGCAGTGCTTCACTTCCCACTTTTTTAACAGCCACAGCTTCCTTCTCACTTGGCATCGGAAGCTTGAACCGCTCGCTTCGTTTCTTTAACTTTGCAACTGTGTCCAGGTGACGATCTTCCATCGGTTTCATATCAGCATCCTTAATCTCAAGGTCACCAGCATCCTTTTCCTCAACATGGTGTTGGCTATCAACAGCCTCAACTGTCTTGGCAGATTCGTCTGGAAACTTGCCAGTTAATGGAGATCCACCACTATTATTCCTCTCGATCTCCTTAACCTTTATGGACGAAGATGGCTTGATATTGAGGTTGTAATCCCTCTCCTTGTGGCTTGTCCAGCGCTCCAATTTGGACCGCCCTCTCTTTGAATCTTGCTGCTCATCATCTGAAGATGCATCTTCCCTATGCTTTCTGGACTGACGGTGCACCAGGATCTCATGCTCACCATTTCCTTGCTCACTTGTGCCCTTCGAGATGACCTAAAAATAAAAATGAAACAATAAATATGAAAATGAAAACTCTGCATGGGAACCTCCTGCATATATCAGTCATAGAGGGGTAGACTTCCCAGCAAGGAGTGACCATCAACATGGAAAAACACCATAAAACAGCATATAACAGCAAGGAGTGTCTCAAACCAAAGCATTATTGAGTGAGGAATAAATTCAGAGACAACCATGATTATTACCGAATATCCAAAGACCAGTCCATAAGCTGTTGATATTTACCCATTTAAGTAATGGCATATCAGCTTTAAAGCTGAAACCCTATAAATAGCTCGTAATCATGTAGAATGTGCAACATATTTGCCTAAATAAGTAGTATGAAATGTCATCCTTGCAAATCAATAGCAACTCAGAAGAAATAAATTAAGTTTGCACTGAAAGCAAGCTCAGCTCAAAAGCAAGTCATTACAACAAGGAAGATTAAGTACAAAGCTCAAGAATTCAGTAGAGAGATCAGTTTAGAAGTGTAATGTGAAATCTAAGGTTGGATCCAACATCTTCAATAAGAAAGAACTGCATCGCTAACATATCTGAAATCAAGGTTAGACAATGAGAACTAATTACCTCACTATTGTATTTTCCAAAATGCCTAGCCAAGCCTAGGAATGGTCTCATAGGGGCTATACTAGGAGCCCCCTATGCAGTTGAATGATTTTCCATGTCAAACGTAAAATGTCATAGAATGTATGGAACTATGGCTAAAAAAATTTCCCATTATACATTTCCAAGCAACTTGCTACAGTTACAATGACAAAACTACTAATAAAAAGTTCTCACCAACAAATTACAAACAGAATAAGAAAGATAAAGAACAAAGCATTCATGCAAAGAAAGATCTGGCATGGTAATATAAAGCCCAAAAAAACCAATATCTAGCCAAAGATGAAAAGAAAATTTCACTAAAACAAGCAAGTCATACCTTTATCTGGAAAAAAAAAAAGAAGAAAACAAATAAAAACAAGCAAAGCATACTAAATTTCACTCAGAAAGCCTTGTCAAAGATCTCAGTTGATAGATGATCAATTCAAGTCAGCATGAAACACTACTGATGCTAGGGCCAAAACATTAAATACAACCCAGTAAAAATAAATACAAGAAAGATTCGCTTATTTTCTACATGACTCAGAAATTCATTAGAAAACCTTTTGCCTGTCGTCCATCTCTGTATGTTGTGTTCCCTTCCCAAGCCTAGTGTAAAGTTCATGTAGTAAATTATTTATTTGATTTTTCTAATAAATTGTGAGTGTAACTCATAACCTCAAGACCTTATCCTAATAACCTAACAACAGAATGAAAATTCCTAGAGAAAATGACGTGAGTGTAGCAAGGGCAGGGCACTCCATTATTAGGTCCTTTCTGTAATGAAAGAAAAACTAAATTCCAAAATGTCCAGGAAAATCCAGTGTTTGTGTATTTGAAACAATAAATTGAGAAGGACATAATGTTCCATGCTACAATTTTCTATGCCGTTCTTACATCAACTTGAACAGTGTTAGACCCAAAGATTCAGTTACAAGCCTTATCAAGTCACTTTGCTGAAGTCCTCTGAAAGTGGATTAGTTGGTTAACCTTTAACTACTCAGCTTGTGATGGTTGAAGATACAAAACTATCAGCAAACATGGACAGCGAGTGGCAAGGAGACAACCAAAGGTTGGTTGGGCAAAGTTTCCATGTCCAATGAGAGTTTGACAGAGAAACAAATGCTTTGTATTAGTCTGCTAACACTTAGAAGAGTACGCAGAGGCATATGCATGACACCAAAACATAGACTAACATAGGTTTACAACTTGAGCAAGTTGAACCGGACTCGGACCACATCGTGTCTAAACAATTGCGAATTTAGAATATAGATATGTTAGATCTTAGATGTGAAGAAAAAAATAATAATAACTGGTTTCCAATACAATTGGACATTTTTAATCATTACAACCAGCATAAGAAATCTAGTTCCGATGACTTCATGTGGTTTGAGAATAAACTAATAATTATTTTCATTGCAAGTTCCATTATTTTGATGCAAATTATTTCAACCCTCCCAAAGCAGAAAGGGTTTTGGATGAGCAAAAAGTGAAGTTTTGGCATGACAAGCAGTGTGGTGAGGTGCCTTTGAAAATCAAATTGTCAGAAATAGTCAGAATTGCAGACAATAGAGGCACTACAGTTGCCCATTGTTGTGTTCAATTTGGCTTCCAAGGATTATCTCCAAGTTCTATGATTGGGAGTTGGAGATGGATGATGCCCTTTAGGTGGCAGATGTATACTGGTTTGTTTAAGTAAGCAGGATAAGGTGGACCTTTCGCCATAGAAGATCGCAAAAGATAATGAATTCAGGGCTGTGCTCTGGGGAGAGGATGTTAGGCCTCGAGTGTAGGTTGTTCAAAACACCAAAGTTTCTCTCCAAAGTCACTTATTTTTCTGGCGGTAATTCGATAAACTATTCTAATTGGTGTTTTATGTTCAGGAAGGACAATCAGACTGTCGACTGCCTCTTGCTCCCCTGCTCAGTGGCTCGATATTTTTGGTGCTGAGAGGGTGAGTGAGACGTTCTCTAGCTGGCACAAAAAGTCCATTAAGATTGAAAAGAGGAAGACACAGAGGACAAGCACATTTTGCTAAGCTTTGTGCATTTGGAAGGAGCTTAATAGGTTTAATGAGAAAATTCAAAAGGAAAGCTACATGAAATTGTCCTGTGATCTTTGTATGTATAGACAGGATTTTTGACGGACAGAAAATTTTCTTCCTCGGATTTCATTGACAGCATGCACCATTCAGTGGTATGAGGGACTGCATGTTTGGACTTCGGTTTTAACATGAGATATGCGCTAAAAAAATCAATTATCACTTGAGTAGCCCAATCAGTCTTATCTAGCCTGACCTAGCACGAGGTTGAGTTGAACATCTCTACTCAAGGTTGTATTGGGCTGGGTTTTAGCAGTCTCCTCAACACTTAGGTTGGTTTTCAACCTTAACTATCTCTGGGGAAACAACCTCAACACCTAGGTTCCTAGGCACACCAGAACTTGAGAAGGAATAGTGCAAGCAAACCAATGATGACACATAGGATTTTCTATTTCAAAATTCAAATTAATTGTTTTACATTTTTATAATTTGCATTACAGCACCTGCTCAATGGAGGGGTAAGCCGTATTATAAAAATTTTAAGTTATTTTCCTGAATATGCGACATGCTAATACTATAGATGCAATGAACATTCTGAAAACAAAGAACACAAAGTTCAAATCCCAGCCCCTTGACATGTAAATAGGAAATGAGCCAGTGACTGATCTAGACTAACCTTTTCATAAATAATTCCAGAAGGAATGTTTGTTGGCCACCAAGGTTTCAAATTCAGAGAACTGGAATGATTTCATCTCGTTTTGGTCAGAACAATGATCCAATAAACAGATGATACCTAAACTTCCCGAAAGTGGCCCTTTTTAACCAAGACTCTCTGGTCAAGGGATAAAGGTTTGAAGCATGGTTGCTAAAAAATTATGATACAAGATATGATACGACATGGGTCCGCATGTATTATAAGAGTATCTTAAAGTGAGAGTGTCAAGAACTTACGATACAAGATATGATACAACATTGGTCCATATGTCATCTTAAGTGTATGTTAAGATATACAATACACAATAGGTACACGATACAATGATACGTATGGCTTTAACTATTTTTTATAGTTTTTAAGAAAAATCAAATTCAAAATTTTTTTTCTAAAAAGAATGATTACATTAGTTGTTTAAAATGTACTTGAACAGAAAAAGGAAAGAGGTAAAATAATAATGCATGAAAAAGCTTATATAATTGTTGTCAAAGACATGAAAAATATTGAAAGTAAAGTAATTTTTCAGTAAAATAATGCAACATGGAATATTTTTCATGTTTAGTTTTTCAATAAATATTAGGTAACTTCATTTGAATGTTTTGAATGTTGGCATTGTAAAGGATGGTAAATAAGAACTTTAAATTAATATTTATTATTATTATTATTATTATTTTCCTTTCAGAGTTTTTGTTTTTGGTGGGAGAAGGAATGGCAACAAACATGAAAAGCTAAAGCCTTGGAGGCGACACTTAAATACATACATATCAACAACACATAAGTATACATGCTTAGTTAGAATTTTAAAGTAAAAATTCATAAACTTTATGTTTGTGAACTTTATGATGAACCTGTGCCTCAAACCCATATTCTGTTAAATTAAACTTTTTGAAACTGTTTATCATATGGTATAAATAGTTTAACTCTTTAAATCCTAGTAGCTCTCATGAAATTGGCTATACTTATTTTACATACTTCTTGTTTGTGTGTATTCTATATGCATAGTAATTCTATATAATTTGCATTCTGTTTATATATATATATGATACAATACTATACAATACATGATATGGAAAAATAGAAAAAATGCTATATGATATAATATATGCATTAAACCATCTTTTGAACCCAAAAGACTAATCAGCCTCTAAACACCTACCTCAAGAAAATAGTTATGATTTTTTTTTTCTTTTTTTTTCTTTTTCTTTTTTTGGGAAAATGATTGAAGTTTTAGGTGTTGAAAACGAAAGAAATCCTCCCACGTTTCCTCTCTTGCTGGTTAAGGGATATGATTAGAGTTTCGTTGGGTTTTAGGTGGTTGTATAGCTTTTTGTTTTTTGTTTTTGCTTTTGGTTGCCTAGACAATCTTTGTATGCATATGCATCCAATGTACTTGAGTTGCTCAGTGATTTTCAATAAAGTTTTATTAGCCCATCAAAACAAGTTTGTGGGTTTTCCCTATTCAAGACTAAGCACCATATTAAGCAACAGATTTGTATTGCTAATGTGCCAACTCTTAAGTAGCTTCTTTTACTTTTTCCTTCTTTCTTTTGGAGTTACTGGCTCATTTCCTGATATTTTAACATTTCAAGAGACATTCTCATTATCTCCACAGAATTTTATGCTCTCGTGTCCGGATATGGAACATACCGTCTCATTTCTCTGGCTATTGTGATCTTCCTGATTTCTCTTTGAAGGGCCCAAAGTGCTGATATCAGCACCCTCAGATTCTTTGTTCTTCCTTGTATTCTCTTTATGTTTTTTGTCGTGCACCCTCTGGTGATCAGATGCATTGGCAGAATGATCATTACGAGCACTTGACCTTTCCTGCCTTGATCTTCTCTCCTCATTACTAAATTGACTTCCACGAGCATAGACATCCTCACGTCCCCTATGATGTGAAAAACTTTCGTCCTCTACCCGATCCCTTCTCTTAGGCTGTTCGCTGTGTCTCCCTGTGTCTTTATATTGGTAGTCTTTATCAGAGCCTTTATACTCGTCCTTTCCCCTAGCATGGCTGACCCATGCTTTGTCTTCTGCACCTCGCCCACTCCTTACTGTTCCTCTTCCTTCTTCTCTTTCCCGCTTTGAAAGATTTTCTTCATGGGGTTGCCGGAGCCTATGCCACTCTTCCCTTTCCCGCTGCCTCTCCCCCCTCTCCCTCTGCATCCAGCCCTCATCTTTGTGCCTAACAGAATGGTGATCATCAGGTTATCTCTTATTCTTGGTTGATCATCTCTCTTGCGCTGGTCCAAAACATCATCCCTTTCTCGTTTCCGACGACTAGCACTTTCTCTGTGGCTATGCAAGGTCTCTTCTTTTTCAGCATGGTCCCTTCTTAGATACTCCTCATCTTTTCTTCTTTTGCCATGGAGGTCATCCAAGTTTCCATAACGACTCTTCAAATTATCATCTCTTTCTCTGTGTCGTGATCCCATGTCTTTATCTTGATGGCCCCTCCAACTGCCATTGTCCAACAGCTTTCTTGAATGAAGAAGCTCATCTTTGTTGCTCCTCTCACTCTCTCGAACCTTACTCCTGTGCCTAGATCCCATTTCATCACCACGCTCCTGCTTCCTTGCATCTTCAGGTCGAATTCTTCTACCATGCAGATCATCATCTCTCCGTTGCCATCCTCCATCAGAACTGTCCCTCTCCTTTCGCCTGTCAAAGCTATCAGTTTTCACATGTGAATGATGGTTCGGGATAGAATCCCAGTCTCTATGAGGATAAGTATCCTCTCTCCCTTTTACTACCATGCGACTTCTTTCCATCTCTTGTCTTCCATCACGATCTTTTCTCCGGAAGCTTTGTTCATCTTCGTCAAGGTGCCTCTTGCTGTTCCCCATGCGTACAGAAGATCCATCTTCAATAACTTCCTCCTCACCACCATCATGCCACTTCTGAAGATCTCTGCTGCTTTCTGATCTTGCTTTGCTATTTTCACTACTTCTTGTAGCCTTTAAGTCCTCATCACCATCAAGTTCTTGAGGTGGAGGTTGTTCAACTCGAGAACTTAGTTTTTGTTTCTTCCCGAATGGAATCAAATTTTCATCTTTAAGGGCATCAGTTGAGGTCATTGTATTTGAAGTCAGTTCCTCCCTTTCCATACCAGAGGTTCCATCAGCCAGCACAATTCCACCATCAAGTTCTTGGGGTGGAGGTTGTTCAACACGAGAACTTAGTTTTTGTTTCTTCCCGGATTGAACTGAATTTCCAACTTTAGAGGTATCAGTTGTGACAATTATATCTGAAGTCAATTCCTCTCTTTCCATTCCATCAGCCAGCTCAATTTCATCATGCACAGCATCTTTCTTTTCAACACTAGGCTCCCGAGGAGGAGCAACTCTGACAGGAGATGATGTCATGCCCTTAACATCCATGCTTTCAACTGATTCTTCTTTCTGGCTATCAAGGAATCTATTATCACGTGTACTCTGAATAGGAGTCATGTGGGGTGATTTACCATGTGCTCTTCCACGAATACGCCTAAGTTCAAGAAAAGCTCAAATTATTAGTTGAGTTCAGATGCAATTTCCCTGAAGTAGGAAACTGTGTAACAAATTGAAGATGATAACTTGCCAATAAAAAAATCTCAGCATACATGAAATATAATTTATCTGCAAGATGGAATTGGATGATAAAACGATCAAAGGACACAAATTTTAGACCACCAAACCAGCACAAAATGTGACTAGAAACCATCAGGGACTAACTAAAGCTTGTAGTCAACAATTATCCAAAACCATCTAGGACTAGAAGCCTCTATATCTTGCCAATTTCAGATGGCATCCAGAAAAAAATCAAGGATAACATCAATGCATACAAGAATAGACCAGTAATCTGATCTAGGAAACCTCAGGTTATTGTTATTGTATAACTCGACAAAGCCTTGCCCCAAAATTCTAGTGTTGGCTACATAATCTTGTTCCAGAATACCACTCAGAAAATTTTCCCATTGATATCACATGCTTTCATGTATCCTCCCTCCGCCTAGAACCACAATTTTTTTGGCTATTCCCTTGTCCTTGCAGTACATTCCGCTCCACTCATATACATATTATATTACTCCTTTTACCATGTGCTCTTTTTAGAGCATGGCAAAAACATTCCATCAACTTAAAACCATCATGCCTTTAAATGGTGCAACCATTAAACTCTCACTGATGCATTCATTTCTAGTTATATATCTCCTTGTCCTGCCACTCAATTCATCCCATTATCATTTCATAAAAACACAATTTATAAACATGTTCCTCGACAGCCAACTAGATTGCAACATAAAAGATGATTAGTTAGAGATGCCTTAGAAACTATTCCTCTCAATATTAAATGTATATTCAGCTTGCAAAAAACTCTAGAAGCACCTTTCCACTTCATCCACTCCATTTTAATTCTATGTGCAACATTTCCTTTGTTCTACTCCTCATCAATGATGACATCACATATACCCCTCCCATGTATTTGTAACATTAAGTCTCTAATGTTAACTAGAATCTTCCTTCAACTCTACTAAAATTGTAATTCCACATTTTTCTTAGTTTTAATAACATTGAATTTTTACCTTTCTGGAAAAAAAAATTTTACTTCAATGTTGAGCTATTCCCCACTCTAGCCTCATTAGTAAACTTTTTTTTTTTCCTTTTTGGATAAGACACTGCTTTATTTAAGTGGACTAAAAATTACAACAAAGGAAGAGAAATCCCTCCAAACAACTTCATTAGCATACAATTCATGCCAAGTAAAAAAGAAGGCAACCGATAGAGGATCATTAGGGAAAATGTTAGATAGATAATAGTCTAAAACAGGCCCCATACACTGAAATACACCACAGAAGTACCTGATGAGGCCATGCATAACCCCAACCCAAAGTATGGTTCAAGGAAGCATTACATGAGATGCATCAGACACAACAATAGCAGAATCAAATGTCAGCATTTACTAATTCTTTTGAAAAATATACTGCTAAGGTGATACATGGTTCAAAAGCCAAATTTCAATATCATTATCACCACCTTCTTATGCAACATCACCATTGCAGAATGAACATATGGAAAGGTGTAACTAATTTGAAGAAAACCTTCCTCATACGCATTCTCACAAACAAATACTCATTGCATGTGTCTATGTTTGCTCATATGTCTGTATATAAATGTGCATGTTTGCATTCACAAATCAACTGTGTTGAACTAGCATACTTATCAGTGCTGAGTTTGTTCATGTAGGTGGAATAATTGTGGAAGAACCCAAAACAGTTAAATACTGACCAAAGTAATAACTTTATAATGTAATGGAGAAAAGAAACATCAAGAACGAAAAACAGAAAAGGCATACAGTATTGTCCACACATTTTCTAAGTAAATAAAATTTGGATGGTTTGTAAGTGTCCAATCAATGTGGACAGAGGAGGGTGTCATGTAAACAAAGTGTCCAGCATGACAACCATCAATTGGAAATGTAATTTATGAAACAAAACTGGAAATATAAGATGCAACAAAGTGCTTATTTAATAAGTTTTAGAATGGGAAGAAAAATTAGATGTCAGCATTTGAACAGAAAGATACAAGAACCACAAGAGATGAGAAAAAATAGGGAGGCAGGTGTCACAATGATTTGCAACCCATAGAAGCCGCATATTAATTATTTTATGCCATTGCTTTTTACCTTTTTTTTCCAAGGTTTTCCCACATTAGAATGTAATAAAGCATCACAAGCATGATTTGATTTCAGGACCACCAAGCAATGATGATGATAATAAATAATACTTAGGAAATCACATCAAATCTGGAGAGTAGAGAAAATATTGTGAGTGCCTGAGTAGTTGCTATGACCATCAGAAAATCAAGGTGGAACAAGCCAGTTCAAATGAAGAGACTGAAAAGACAAGGATGAGTTAGGGCATTAGAGAAAAGGTGAGACAGGCAATGATGATGATGGTGGTGGTAGACTGGTAGTGGTGTTTTTCTATTATTTGAATAAATCACACCTAGTTTCTTTATGTATTTGTGCAGGGCAATCTTATGGTCCTCAATGCTGGAATGTCTTGCTTTGACCACTTTTCGACATTTTATAGAGTAACGCTAGGTTTTACAACCAGACTTGCCAAACTGCTTCTCTAAACAGATCCCTTAATTTTTTAAAAATTTACATACAAGGTGCATGTTGGATCATGGTGCTGCCCTTACGGACAAGTGTAAGTAACAAGAGATGGGGTAGAGATAGAGAGTCCCAGGTTCTATTCCATGTAACAGTCAGAGAAAAGCTACCAAAAGAAGTATACAGCAGCAAGATGTTAAAATGGCTATCAAAAGCCAAATGCTCCCTGGGGAAGGTGGGGGAGAACAATGTCAACACAATCAGACAATGGGAAGGAAGGTAATGGTCTATAATTTTTATTTTTTTATTTTTTATTTTTTTGCTAGATAATCACACAGAAAAAATATATTAAGAGAAAAGGGTGCCTAAAGGGCAACCCAAAGTATACAGGGATATACAAGAGGCGCCTAAAGGGAAAAACAAAAAGAAGAGGTGACACAAAAAACTCACCAGCCCTCATCTAGAACCCAACCAATCAAAAATGTTGATTAAAGGTAAAGGTCTTACATCTATACATGACTTAGACCAAGACCAAGACCAAGACCAAGATTACATACAAACACTTCAGTTGTTAGGTAACAGGCCAACAATGTACATCAAGCCGGCTAGGACTAAAGCCATAACATCTACCCCTAGTGCAGTCTTCTTATACTTGCAAACATGTTCAATAAATCAAAGAAAAAAAGGAGCAGCTATGTTCAAACTCATGACTGCCCAAAAGTCAAAGTTCCAACACTAGATGAAACCACCAATTGACCCAAAAAGGTAAACTGTTAGTTAATTAGGCAACAATAGAGATTACGCTGATTTGGCCTTGACATCCTAATAGCTTGCTCCATTTAGAAGCTTCAGGCAGGACCTCCAACCACTAATCATTTCCTTCAGAGTTCCAATAACTTGAACTCCACTTTACCCAATGGCAGCAACATTGGAGGAGCAGTGGACGAAAACAAGATACATACTAGGAGGTACAATCTTAGGATGACATTAGGGTACTGATCCACAAAATACCAACCACACCACACCTCCTAGTTTGACTAATCTGCAAAACTTTTGTAGGTACATCAACATTTTCAACTCAACCAAAAAAATGTAGCAGAAAACCACTGAAACAACAAAGTATCCTTTTTTTTACAAGGCCAATCCATGCTAAAAGTTTAGATTTTTGGAAGAGAAAGAATATAGTGACCAACTTCATCCTAATCTAATAATTGGTATTATGGTTGTTGTAACTTTGAACCCATTTCCTCTATTTCTTCCCATACCTATTTTAAATTTATTTTTACATCACTTGATATTTTATATTCCATATATCAGATTTTTTTTTAACACACATGAAAGACAAGCCGATTTGTAATGTTTATTGAGGAGATAGCTCATGCATAACAACGATAATATGGATGCATGGCTTGCTTTTGGCAGCTATGTCCATCCATGCTACCCCACATCATCCATCCCTCTAAATGTTGCTTTGCCAATGATTGCTCATCATAACTATTTAACTTCTTCAACATATAGTCACTTGTTCAGAGGATTATGCCTTAGCTGTTCATTAAAACTAAATAAAAATAAAAATTGAGCATTAATTAGCACACACTCTTCTGATGAAACTTGGCAAATATTTATGTGAGGGAAAGGGGGAACAAAAAAAAAAAATTAGATACAAGGGACTGCTGCTTTGATTCCCTAGCTTGCACAAGCATGATAGCTTCAGGTTAGAGACCACAATAAATACCTTGATTTATGATTTATAAATAATTGGAGATACATATAACATCTGTCCAAATGTATTTCATACCTGTCCTCATGAGGAGTGCCAAAGTTCCCACCAGGATGTACAGGGTCCTGCCCCCTAGAACCAGGACGATACTGAACAGGTGCCTCTGGAGGGAAGGGCAGAATTCCATCTCCTCCAGGCATGTCATCACGAAGGGAATTCATGAAAGGTGCACTTCTTCCAACCAGCTCCCTGTTCCTACCACTATAAGTGGTTGAAAAACTGTCAAAATATTCAGTATCTTCCTGTGCCGCATCATCTTCAACTTCATTGCCTACTCTAAGATCCTCTCTAGGAAGATCATTGTCTGGTGGCTCTGGGGCACCATTCCCTGTAGGGGAATCATCATCTAAAGAGCCCTGCAACGTAATCTGTTTGCCCAAACATCTTCAATAAATTTATGTTCCATTCCATAAGCCGATATACAATATAAACATGTGCAAAAAGATCATTACAATCACTACAGTAAAGAACCGTTTTGATTGATTACCTCAATAATTGCATCAGAATCACGAACTCGGGGGGGTCGAGTATCAACAGAAGGAAGACGTTCACCACAACCTCCTTCCACCTGTATTGCTCTCCCAGTCGGCTGGTAGAAAATCCTTAACCATTAATACTGGAAATTGATCTAGCAAATAAACTCAATAATCTAAAGAGTAGCATTTAGCATCTAAGCCTATGAGTAATCACTGTGAAATAAAGAGAGCTAAAGGAAAAGAAAGGGAAAAAAATACATATATTTCCTTGCAAAATCAATCAAGATTCTGATAAAAATGCAAATCTGGATTCTGTAGCTAGTACATACAATTGGTGGCCGCACACGAGCAGAAGCTTTTGCTAAATCACTAGGTCCAACATCAGCCCTTCCAAGATTTCCATTTTCAGCCGAAACATCATGAATACCTACTGCTGCTGCAAGTTCTGGTGGCAGATCGGGATCATACTCCTGAAATGAAAGCAGTACGAAATAAAAAATTAAAAAATTTAAAAAAAACTACTTTTTTCTTCTTCTTTTTTCTTTGCAATTTCCCAACCGTTGTTTCCAGGAAAAAAAAAATTGAACTACTTCCACACGCAAAAGCAATTTTTTACCTGCTCTGTTCGCCCACTTTCATAAACACGAATCTTGCTTTGCATAGTAGCCTCCAGACGGAGTTGTTCCTGAAGAATTTAAAATTAGGCCCTCTTCTTGTTTTCAATTATTCAGTAGACAATATGATAAATGCTAATACCAGTTGTTTGCAATACTGTTTCCAGCTCTCCTCATTGAAACCAAAGTTGAAAAAGTCAGATATATCAACACCAGGATGTCTCCATGGTTTTTCCTCAAAACTATCAATATCAACATCAAATATAGTCCTGAAAACAGAAGAGAAAAATCAATGAGCATATCATGACTGCAATCTAAAATCAGGAATTTAAATGTTTTTTTTTTTGATAAGTAAAGAAGAAATGCATTAATAAAGAGGCAAAAAGCCACAAAGCATACAGGGGATATACAAGGCGGCAAAGGCCTCAAAAAACAAAGACAAAAAGATTCACCTCCCCTTAAGTGGATGCTACCCACTCCAGGAAGCCTATAAGAGAGAAAGCCTCCACACCTAAATACAATTTGGCCCAGTTCCACAAATTACAAACAAAAAAGGAGGCCTAGAGCATTTTGAGACCAAAAATCTCCAGAAAAAGAAATCATCCAGTTTCATTTCTTTTGCTTCTATCGTGCCATAACAACAAGAAGAACAACTCTCATTTTTAATGAAAATGTTTCCATTTCTGATTAAATAATAATAATATAATAATAATATAATATTAATAATTAATAATTAAAAATTAAAAATAAATAAAAAATAAAACAACAACAACAACAAAGTTTCATATCCCATCTAACTAGGGTTGGCTACATAAATCCATTCTTGCTATCAGCTCCATACAGAGTCACATCCTCCACCAAACTGGAGGCCATCATATCTCTTCCCTCTGTTGCAGCCCATGTTCTTTCTTGCCTACCTATCATCCTTGTAGCTCTTTCAACTTGAATCCAACTGCTCCTTGTAGGCACACGCATATATATAGGCTATCACAAATGAACTTCCAATTTTATCCTCAATTGGTGCTGCGTCTAACTTCCTGGGAATCCACTCATTTCTTGAAAAAGGCATCACTATTCTTTCTTAACTAAAGACGCAAACAGCGCATAAATAAAGTCCAACCAAAAAGAACAAGACCGCTTCCGCACAAAAATCAAGAGGGTTAAGCTCTGTTTGGGAAATGTTTTTGAAAACAGTTCTGAAAAGTAGTTTTTTTTTTAAATTGTTCTATAATACTTTGTAGAACAAAAGTCTGTTTGGGAATTGAAATGTTTTTAACCTATTTTCTATGTTTTTAAATATGTTTTAAAAATAATTTTATATGAAGTGCTTTATTTTTTATCATTCTCCATATTTATAACTTATTTTCTATGTTTTTAAATATGTTTTGAAAATAATTTTTATATTTAGTGTTTTATTTTTAATCATTCTCCATATTTATATAATTATTTTTTAAAACAATCCTCAGAAAACAATTAAAAACAACTAGAAAATATTCTCTAAAACCATGTTTTCTATTTTTAAGAACTGAAAATTGTTTTCTATTTTTTGGTTACCAAACATGTTTTCTTATTATTTTGTTTTGAAGAACAGAAAATTGTTTTAAAAAACAGATACCAAACAGGGTCTTAAAATCCTTGTGATATTCAAATATAGAAATTGATCTTGTTTGAAGAGATCAAGGATGATAGAGTTCAACATCTCTAACAAATCAAGTGATGAACAAAAAGGAAAAAGTATCCACCAAACCATATCTATGTTTTTTTTTATTAGAAACAACAATGTATTAAATTTAGGTATCAAGAAGTACAAAAGAAGGATGAGGAATCCTCCCAAAAAACAAAGAACTAAATAGAACATCAAACTATATTACAAAAGTGTTAGAACCAAGGATCAAAATATGATCAGGATTTTGCATACCTTGTGACAAATAAGGCGGTCAATATTTATGACTTGCCCCAAAGGAGAAGACAATACAAAGTACTTAACCTGGAATGGTGTGTTATGTGTGTAGGGAGTGAGGGAGGAGACCGCAAATCATTTTTTTTTTTACATTGCTAGATAACAATGACATTATGGTGTAAATTTTTTCAACTTGTAGGGATTGATTGAGTTCCACCTAGAAGGTTGGAGGAGATGTGAGTTATATCCTTTAGAGGTTTTGGGGGGTTCCTTGAGGCAAGACGCTTTGGCACATTGCTAGCCTCACTTTGATTTGGACTATTTTTTGGAATCGGAATACAAGCATTTTTTTAGGATAAGTGAATGTCTCTAGAAGTAGTTTAGGAGGTATTTTACATCTCTTCTTCCCTATGGGCTTCTACCAATGAAGCTTTTGAAGGTATTCCTTCGAGCCTCATTCTACTAGTTTGGAACTTAATTTGCAAAACCTTGAGGTTGACTAAGTAGTTTAGTATACACTTTATGAATGGCTTCTTTAGTAGGAGATTTTATACCTATGTGAATTGTAGCTAGATTTGAATTTTTGAACTAGTATACTTTTTTTTATAGGTCTAGATGAAAGTAGTTTAGTATACACTCTATCAGTCTTTGTATAGAGGATTGTGTACTAATTGGAAGTATTCTCATCCATCTTTGTACTTAATATTGTAATGCAATGAAATCATTGTTTCTAATTTTATATATATATATTTAAAGTGGCAAATTTAAGAATTAGTGGATTACTAAGCACGAAACTAAATAATTCAACAAAATTGCCAAACAATGTGATTACGATAAGAAGATTGGCAAGGGTTCTAAAAGTAAGGTTCCAAGGCCATGGGCAATGTAGCCACCCTCAAGGTGATCATTTTCTTTTCTTTTTTTCTTTTTTTTTTTACCCCCCTCAAGGTGATATGAATTCAAAGAAAGGTTAGAATCTTAGTTGGGAGACAAAGCTCCCCACAAAGAAAGAGTTGATGGATTGTATTTGTTTCTTAACCTTTTTATGTATCTCTTTGACCAAGGGAGTTTGTTGAAGCTCCTACTGGTTTGACTTTGTAGGATTGGGCAACTATTGACTAAGGGCTTTGTAGTATAACTCCTCTTGCATACTGACTTTTGTATTTCTTTGGATGTGTTAGAGGTTCTGGTTTCT
Organism: Vitis riparia; assembly: GCF_004353265.1. NCBI lineage: Eukaryota > Viridiplantae > Streptophyta > Magnoliopsida > Vitales > Vitaceae > Vitis > Vitis riparia. Next base: position 11,558,206 of record NC_048441.1, read on the forward strand.
TAAACTTGTAAAAGGATATCTCAATCTTCTTCATTTGTACACTAATTGTATTTATTTTATTACATTCATACCAAAAAAAGGGTATACACTGATCTCAACATCTAGCACGTTTATTTTTATTTTTTATTTTTGATAACCAAGGAACCTTCCATGATCAAGCCCTTAGGACTCTCCATGGGGACCCAAACCTCGGGATACTGACCACCACGCAACAACCAGCACAAGGTAAATTCAGGGTATCATCAATGGCAAGATTCAAACCCAAGACCATATGACACTTACTGAGACCACACTTCCCAGTGTTCGCCCTGACCAACTAGGCTACCCTAGTGGGTGGCATCTAGCACGTTTATCAACCAAGGGTGCACAAGATTACGAACTATGAGAGTTTTTTTAAAGTGAAGTTCTAAAAAGGTTTCTTGTTTATGATAACCCAAGCTCCTATCTCAGTAGTGAAATGGTCTAATGACTATTTAAGCACCAAAAATTTCACTGCATCAAATCTTATTCTTCCCATGTGAAGGACAACAATGCCAACAGCATATTTGTGATGGCAAATAGGATGATGGTGCAGCAGCAGATTTCCCAAACAAACTTGAGAAAATGGGAATTGAAAGAAAGAAATGAATCATTTCCATGAATGTCAAGGCAAGTCATACAAATGGTAAGACCAAGATCATGTAATATATACTATGAAGCTTTATGAAGATATAGTTTGCCATTTGTTTTAAACTGACCCAATTTCTAAACCAAAAAAAAAGGGTGGAGTTGTTGTGCTTCATTAAATGCACTTCCAGGGCATTTTTTATTTTTCACCAAACAGAACTATAGAAAGGATTATTCAGCCAACCAAACAATTGAGATAAAGTTTCATAAAGGTAACTTGATTCACCAACGCACATCATAAAATATGCATGGATTCACCACAAAGTTGAGAGCAATTTCATAACATAGATACTCCACTTCACATAAATGTTTAATTGCAGAAATGAAGAGAAAGTAACCAAAAGCATTGAAAAAGAACATGAGAATGGAGATCTTGTGCTACACACACACATATATAGTCTAGAGAAATTATGCACTTATATATGTAAATACATGCATGTTGTATGTATACATGTACATAACTCAGGAATAAATATGACAAAAATACACGAGGCACAGTGATCCAAAACTCAGGTAAGTGAGGTTGAAGTCTCGGATCCAATCCTCCGACAAGTAAACTCATTATCCTCTGGTATGAGTGACTGCAGCCCATTCTACAAAAATCAAAACCGTGACTTCAAAGGTCAATTCCAGAAGGTTGGAGTAGGTTTGACTCTCAATCTGCAGATGCACATAGTAGGGGAATCCACCTTGCTACTCATGCAGACTATTTTTTCCAGGGTACTACTAGATTATAATGAACTTTCGTCACTTCTCAACATTGTTCAACCTTTGATACCCAAACTTAGGTGTAGCATTGATCCCCTATGTGGATATGATGAAGTTTTCTTATGTTAATTCTAATTATTCTAACTAAATATTGTTGAACCATAAAACAAAAACTCATGCTACCAGCCTTTCTGAGATGTCATATGATAACAATACCTTTACTTTCTGAAAACTTTGGTTTCTCTAAGTCAATTGAATCTGTAAGCATAACTCTAAAGAAATAATTGATGAGAATATGCCAATAGAATGCAAATTCCCAATATATTAACTTGGAAAAATTTAATTCCTGTACCAAGGATGCTGGTTCTTGAGCTTTCATATGTAACCAGAACTATATAACAAGATTAATCCAAGATAGGTCAAAAATTAGGAAACACAAAGAAGTGAATCCTCCTAAACCAAATTAGATCTTAAAAACAAGAAAATCCTACCTTGGGGCCTTATCAGCTTACCAAATGTTATTTGACTCAATAAAAAAGTTTGTAAGGAATTAAGATCTACAATGGCAAAATTCCAAGGGAATAAGGACAAAGAATAATGCCTACCTAAAATCTCAACTATTAGACCACACTTTAAAAGCAAAATCCCAACAAGCATTTCAAAATTAAAAAAATGTCCTTAATAATCCCATATTAGCCCTCCTAAAAATTGTTGCACACAGAGTATTCCACTAAAACCCTAATTCAACAGGAGTGAGAGGGGGATATATATATATATATATATATATATATAGAGAGAGAGAGAGAGAGAGAAAGAGGAAAATTCTCTCCTTCAGACAAGCTACAAGGTAAAATCATAAACTAAATCAACACTTAAAGGGAAAAATCTAGGAGCCGCCACAATCCAATTCCACACCTTTAAGAGCACTCATTTAACTAGAACTTTGTTGCTGGGTAAGTTTCCTAAATAACTAAGTTGACTATTCATAGTTGTGACCTGCCCATTTGACTTTCTGGTTACTATCAAATAGACTAATAATTTTTTTTGATAGATCTACTATCAAATAGACTAACAATGAAAATTCCTTTAAAAACTACTTCCTTCAATCAAGTTCCTCTCAACAGATAAACTAGTTTGCATGTGCATGTGGAGGGAGGGAGGGAGGGTGAGAGAGAGATGGAAAGAGATGGCCAGCAACCCACAAATCAGTACAAACTTCCCATTTGCAGCCTCCCATCAAATGGGACAGTTCCAAAACTAACCTCTTTCAGAGGCATTCTTGTGCTGATTAGCATGATATATAACTACTAGAAGTCAAAGGAACAATCCAAAAGAGATATTGCATATTTGAAACACGTCATTGGCATTATATAAAACTCTTTCCGCATGCAACATGCAAAAGCAACACTTTATATTCATGCAAACAAATAGAAAGGATTAGATATAGCTTTATATGGATACAAACACTGATAAGAGTCTTAAAGTTAAATTTATGTCCACAAGCATGTAAGCTAAACAGGAAAATTCAGATACATTCATACAATAAATCAATCCTACGCAAATCATGAGGGTTATCTTCTATATTGAAGAGGGCTTTACAAGGAGGCTATCTTGAGGGTTTCATGGCTGGTGGGAGAGGAGGTGAGGGTGTGGTTGTTTCTCATCTTCTATTTGCTGATGACACACTAGTTTTTTGTGATGCAAGCAAGGAGCATGTGGAGGTCTTAAGTTGGGCTTTTATGTGGTTCGAAGCGATTTCTGGGCTAAAAATCAATCTTCACAAAAGCGAACTGATTCCAGTGGGGGTGGTTCCTAATTTTGAGGATTTGGCTAGGGTATTGGGCTGTAAAGTGGCTTCTCTTCCTTCTTGTTATTTAGGGCTGCCTTTGGGAGCTGCTTTCAAATCATCTCGGGTTTGGGATGTAGTGGAGGAGAGATTTCAAAAGCGGCTCGCTTTGTGGAAGAGACAGTATTTGTCCAAAGGAGGAAGGTTGACTTTGGTAAAGAGCACTCTCTCTAGCCTTCCAATTTACTTTATGTCCTTATTTATCATTCCTCACAAGGTGAGCCTAAGGTTGGAAAAGATTCAAAGAGATTTCCTTTGGGGGGGAGTAGTTTCTCAAAGTAAGCCGCATTTGGTAAATTGGTCCATTGTTTGCATGGAGAAAAAGGATGGAGGCTTAGGTATCAGAAATCTTTCTAGGTTGAATAAGGCTCTTCTTGGAAAATGGTGTTGGAGATTTGCTTTGGAACAAGATTCTTTATGGAAACAAGTGATTGTAAGGAAATTTCGGGAGGAAGATGGTGGTTGGTGCTCTGGCGATTCAAGGGAGAGTCATGGAGTGGGGCTTTGGAAGACGATTAGGAAAGGGTGGTTGGAGTTCAGCAAAAGGGTGGCTTTTAAGGTGGGGGATGGTAGAAGAGTGTGTTTTTGGAAGGATAGATGGTGTGGAGAAGATTCTTTGGATGAGGCTTTTCCAAGGTTGTACTATCTTGCCTCCTTCAAGGATGCTTGGGTAGCTCAGTTATGAGATCAGTCCGGGAATTTGGGTAGTTGGAACCCTGTTTTCACAAGACTCAACAATGATTGGGAGATGGAGGAGATGGAAGAGGTGGAAACTTTTTTCAATAGGTTACATGGCCATGCACTTAGAAGGGGGATTGAGGATGTCATGTCTTTGAGGGTTTCAAAGAAAGATATCTTTACAGTTAAGTCTTTCTTCTCTTCCTTAGCTCCTTGCATCGGTAGAAAGTTCCCTTCAAGCTTAGTTTGGAATCCTTGGGTTCCAAAGAGAGTCAGCTTTTCTGCTTGGGAGGCTATCTAGGGAAGAATTCTAACTATGGATCAACTAAAAAGGAGGAGTTGGGCCTTACCAAATAGGTGCTATTTGTGTAAAGCAGATGAAGAATCAGCTAATCATGTGCTTATTCATTGTCCCAAGGCAACTATGATTTGGCACCTTATTTTTGCTCTTTTTGGTGTTCATTGGGTTTTGCCCAATTCTATCAAGGAAACCATTCTTGGTTGGAACGGCACCTTTGTTGGAAAGAAAAGAAAAAAGGCGTGGAATGCAGCCCCTTTATGCTTATTTTGGACTTTATGGAAAGAAAGAAATAGAAGAATCTTTGAAGATTCTGAATTAGCGGATCAAGTTATTTTACGGTCTTTTTTGTACATGTTCTTGGATTGGGTTAGGGTGCATGTAAATTGTGCTTCATGGTCCATTTTCGATTTCATTGATTGGTTGGGTTGTAAGTAAGGGTTTTTTTGTTTTTTCTTTTCCTTTGGCCTAGTTGCCTTGTATACTCCGTGTATACTGTCAGGTGTACTTCAAGCTTTCTTTATACATTGTTTTTACTTATCAAAAAAAAAAAAAAAATCATGACAACTCATCTTGAGTGCTATTCAGAAATATTACATAGATTGCAAGAAATCAGTAAAACAATGCAAATAATAACCAAACAAAGCAAAGATAAGTTACTAACAACCTAGAGCACTCCATGAAATCATTAAACAAAAAGAAAACCAGTGAATGCAGCTATTTGAAGGTTACTTGTGAGAAGGAAGCGTGAATTCTAGTCCACCACCAAAACCACGCCCTGCCATATTGCCACCCCAAGCAGGTGCCCCAAACCAGAATGAAAATTTTTCTGCATGGTAGGAGCATTTTTTATTCCTGCTGGTCGCCAGTCACCTCTACCACGACCAGGCACAGGGCCAATATTTGCAAGTGGACGAACTTGACCTGGGGTTGCTCCAGGAACAACAGCTGCTGCTCCAGGAATAGGCGCTGCACCAGGTCTCACATACTACAAGCCAAAGGAAATATCATAAGGTTACCACACAAAACAAGGAAAGTAAGGGCCACAAAGCCAACAATGGAATAATGATCTAACAATTAATAGAGAACAATTGTAGCTATAGCATATCCAATTGTCCACCAAAAAGTAACAGAATTAAAAGTAATTATCAAATGAAAGAACTTGCAAACGATGTTATATAGTTGTAAAATTCTTTGAAATACAAAGCTAAAAGAAAAAAAGAAACAAAAATTCCAATATTCCCACGTACAGAAAATAAATAAATAAAAAATAAAAAATAAAAATTACAGAACTAGGCCACCAGTTGCATTATGTTATTATTAAATACGGCATCTTAAGAAAACCAAGAATTTATTGGGTCTTTCGTTTTCTCTCTTACATGTGAAACACCACAAATAACTTCTTTTTTTTTTTTTTTTTTTAATAACCAAAGAACCTTCCATGGCCAAGCCTTAGGACTCTCCATGGGGACTCAAAACAAACACCACAAATTACTTTACCCACTCTGATACTAAAAAACCAAAAAAGTGGGTAAAACAATGAAATGTAGAAAATAGTCCCACACACTGCAAAGCCAACCAGGCATGAGTATTATTCCTCCACCCTAACCCTGACAGTGCACTGTAAAAGCAAGTTATTTAGAAAGCAAATGTAGGAATTATATATCCATTAGTGAATGGCATAAAAGGAAAACCATTTGTTCACTACACATCAATAAAAAAATATAACAAGGTTATCTTTTGTTATAACATGCAAGTATCACCAAAGGGTAGGCTGGCCACATCCTAAAGGAACCGGTTCATCAAATGACATACTAATGCTAAGAGCAAGAAAGCTCACAAGAACTCGTAATTAAATTAAACCTTTTCCATTCAATTGTAAATCATCATGCTGCAGTGTGCATAGGGTGGGAAACACCCTTTCCTTGGTAAAAGGACCAAGAACCAAAATATGATTTCAACAAGTGGATTTCTCTCATGCTAGAAAGTTCCAGTTCATGTCCGAACCATCCATAGAGTAGGTTCCATCAGTCAGCTTCACAATGTAAACTGTTCAGATGCGCATGGAACTCCCTTTACATGGGAAAGAAATATTACATATATCAACTATGGGACTTGTAGACCGAGAAGCAATAGTTTCAAAATATTTAAGTGGGACGAAATCACACTTTGAAGTGATTTCCTGCTGTTTAGAAGAAAATAAACTAAATAGAAAAACCTATGCCCTGGCGGTTAACTGGAAGACAGGATTTTCAGATATTAAGATTACAAACAATATTAAGAATCGTTACTCATGCATGGAACCAATGGATCAAACTATAAAAAGTTAAACCAACTTGGCATTTGATCCTTTCAGCAAATAATTAAGGGCCCTTAGAAACAAGAACACTATTCTGTTCTTTGGTTGTGAATGATTACAATTGACCCAAAACTGATTCTCAGCATCATTAGGCAATGAACCACACATCACCGAGTGCTTGCATCAGAAAAACTTATTGTAGGACCAGATTTTAATTTGATCATAGATCATTTTAACTTTAATAAAATAGCCTCAATGGTCAGTGATTTTCCACTGTCTGTGTAGTTCATGTTAATCAAAACTTCCCCTGCAATATAGGCAACTGCAATAATAAAAGCTGATCAGATTGATAGCAACAATTTCCATAACATTGAGACACACA